>NC_081418.1:148322580-148665080 GCF_949786415.1 Peromyscus eremicus | reverse complement strand
AAAAAAGAGCTAGGGGCACACTAAGATGGCTTACCTAGCATGCACAGAACTCCTGGGTTCAACCTCTAGCACCATATAAAACTGCTGTGGGATGGTCTGTATGTCAAATGTGTTGCTGATTGGTCAATAAATAAATCACTGATTGGCCAGTGGCCAGGCAGGAAGTATAGGTGGGACTAACGGAGAGGAGAATTGAGAGAACAGGAAGCTGGGGGAGGGAGACACTGCCAGCCGCCACCATGACAAGCAGCATGTGAAGATCCCGGTAAGCCACGAGCCATGTGGCAAGGTATAGATTAATGGAAATGGACTAATTTAAGCTGTAAGAACAGTTAGCAAGAAGCCTGCCACGGCCATACAGTTTGTAACCAATATAAGTCTCCGTGTTTACTTGGTTGGGTCTGAGTGGCTGTGGGACTGGCGGGTGAGAGAGATTTGCCCTGACCGTGAGCCAGGCAGGAAAACTCAAGCTACATAAAACAGGCATGGTGGTATGCCTATAATCTCAGTACTTGGCAGGTGAAGGCAGAAAGATACGAAAGCAAGATCACCCTCAGCTGCAAAAGAACACACTCACTTTGGAACTGGACATGGTAGTTTACATCTCTGATCCCCACACTAAGAGGCTGAGCAGAGGATCACCGTGAGTTCATGGCCAACCTGGGTTATAGTCTGAGACAGTCTCAAAAACCAAACAAACCAACAATGAGAACTAAGAGGGGTACAGCTCAGTGAGGAGGCACTCTGTTCAGCATGCTCAAGACCTACCATGAAAGAGAACAGACGCCTGCAAAGCTGTTCTGACCTCCACACCCATGCCTTGACACGCATGCCTACATGCACATGAAATAAATTAAAACGTAACATAAACAAGTCTAAAGACTGCCTCCCCAATCAATTCTAATCAAATATCATTTTAACTTTTATGTGTATATATAAAATTTCATCTAAGGAAAAAATTTCAACCACTACTAGAAATTCTTAATTTTTGTTTAAATTTTGATCAATACATAGCTGTCTGTACAATAGGTAAAGTGATGTTTCAATAACTGTAAAATGGATGATGAGTAAACTAGGCTAATGAACATCCCATAACATTAAACATTTATCATCTGTTGTAGTACACCCAAAACTCTCCTAGCTATTCTGTTATTTACAATAATTGCCCTGCTGGGCAGTAGAGAACACCAGAATTTATTCTAACTGCAGCATTGTACCCTGTAAATTGTTTTTAAATTCTATTTTCTCAACAACAGACATCAAAATGTCCACTACTGTGATAACAGCACTTTTCTATTAAAGGGCTGGAAACCACTGAGCTCTTAGCTCGTAACAGAAAAGGATTAAGGTACCATGAACTAAGAGAATGCACACTCCCAACCCTTCAAGAAATGAAGGTTCTGATTCGAGGCTTCCCATAAAAACTTCCCTAATCTCTACCAGATCAGGCTCTTCCCCTTATTAATGAAAAACAGGATCTTGCCAGGCGGTGGTGGCACACACCTTTAATCCCAGCACTCGGGAGGCAGAGCCAGGCGGACCTCTGTGAGTTCGAGGCCAGCCAGGTCTCCAAAGCGAGTTCCAGGAAAGGCACAAAGCTACACAGAGAAACTCTGTCTTGAAAAACCGGAGGGGAAAAAAAAAAAAAAGAAAGAAAAACAGGATCTTTAGGACCTCTTCAAGTCATGTAATTATTACAAACCCCTCATGGCTGTAGGGAGTTAGGGACAGAACCTGAGGACTCATGCAAGTATGGTACTTCTATAGCCTATAGAACAAGTATTCCAAAATTCCCATTTTTCTCAGGATAGACCATGGGCCAGTCACCTGGTGTGACATGTCTGTATCCCTCAGAGGAGGAGAATCCCCAGAAGTTTTGACCTAGCAGCACTAAGTGGTCGGTCTCAAGATGCCAGGAGCATGGCTCACACCTGGGAACCCTGAGCTTCAGAGGGAGGCAGGAAGATTGTACAAAGTTCAAGGGTAGTCTCCTAGTTAGCTTCTGCTGTCTACTGGACACAACCTCAAGTTACCTGAGGGAATCTCAGCTGGGGACAGCAGCTTGAACCACAGTCAATTCCAGGCTAGTTTGAGCAAACAAAAGGGAGAGGAGAGAGAAACAAAAAACACAAACATATGACCATACACATGGGATGAAAACTGCTTAAAATGGAGGGAAAAATTATAGCTCTAAGAGAATTTAATAGGATCATAGTGAACACTATAACCTTAAGTTTCTGGTTGGGTTCGGTTGGGTTGTTTTTGACTCATGGTCTTGCTATGTGTCCCAGGCTGGCTCTGAAATTACAAAAGGATGAGCCATGTCTAGAAAACCTTCAACTTTGTGAGTAATAAAGAGTAACCTATTTTGCAAATTGTTGATGATCTTAAGATCATACAAAAGATTGAATTTAACTGTAAACAATAACAGGTGGTTCTCTTTCCACCTATAATACTGCCACTTACTAGAAGGATTGCTCTAGCTAGGCAAAGGTGCAAGCCTTTAATATCAGCACTTGGGAGACAAAGGCAGACAGATCCCTGTCAGTTCCAAACCAGCCAGAGGTACATAGCGGGAGACCCCATCTCAAAAAAAAAAAAAGATTAAAAACTCGGGATGAGGGGTTGGAGATAGCTTAAGGTAAGTAAAAGACATGACTCTGTCACACAGCTGATCACAATAAATTAGAGGCACATTAAAAATCATTAACCAAAACCAAGACAGTATTACTATTATTACCCTAATTACAACTCATTATCACAGTAAACCAAACAGTCAAAATGGGTTTTTCTAATCAAAATTAAAAAAAAAGTTTACTGTCTATCCCCACAATGACTTCTCTAGAGAAAGACAAAGGATTTTTCTCCCCAAGACCCAGCAGCATTCACTAAATTGGTCAAAAGGGACTTTATGCAACAATGATGAAATGCAGTCTGTGGAAAACAAGCAAGCTACTTTATTCTATGGCCACTCTCACTCCACATTTCACACTGGGTTTGTTTCTGAAGTAACACAGCCCTTCACATGACTCCATCCAGTTCTCATCTAGCTGGAGACAGAAGCGATCACAATCATGCTCAGACTAACTGAGTAAACACCTAACTTTAACACAATTATACAATAAAGTGTGACCTCTGACTTTGTTAAAAACATTTCCAGGGGGCTGAAGACAGCTCTTGCATAGGACCCAAGCGAGTGACTGGTCCACAAGAAACTCCAAGGGATCCGATGTCCCTGGCCTCTCAGCACCTACACTCACACAGACCCAAATACACAAACAACAAAAACAAAATTATTTTTATAAATTCCAGAAAAAAAAATGTAATCCAAATTGACATTAAAAAAAAAAAAAAAAGAGTCAGATCTATGTGAATTCTAGGCTAACCTGGTCTAGAAATGGAGTTCCTGGACAGACAGGGCTACAGAGAGAAACACTGTCTGGGGGGTGGGGGATGATATGATTATCTGCTGCCAGGCCAGTGACATGGCTTAGGGGGTAAAGGCACTTGCTCCCAAAGCCTGGATACCTGAGTTCAATCCCCCAACCACATGAAAGTTAAAGGAGAGAACTGACTCCTACAAGCTGTCATCTGATCTCCACACACAAATACACATACAAAAAAGCAGCAAGAAGAAAAGAAATTCCCTTTAAAAACTGCTGCCAAGTGTAAGTGATCATGCCTATGATCCCAGCACCCAATTTGTTTGAGGCCAGCCTAGTCTACAAAGTAAGTTCCAGGTTAGCTTTGACTAGATGAGACCTTGGCTTTAAAAAAAAAAAAAAAAAAAAAAAAAAAAGAGGGTAGGGGACTGGAGAGATGGCTCGGCAGTGAAAATGATCCAGGTTCGAGTCCCATCACCCACATTTGTTGGTGTCTCACAACTGCCTATAACACGTCAGTTTCAGGGGATCCAGAACTGGATCCAGATAATGAGTTCAATCCCAAGTACTAACATGATGGAAGGAAAAACCCAACTCCCACAAGCTGTCCTCTGATTTCAACACACACACACACACACACACACACACACACACACACACCCCAAAATAAACAAACAAACAAATGTAGTGGAAAAATGTAAGGGAGTGGTGGCTCATGCCTGTGATTCCAGCATAAGGGAGGCCAAGGCAGGTGGATTAACATGGGTTCAAGGGTAGCCTGAGCTAAAGAGTAAGTTCCAGGCCACCCCAAAGCACATACACACCCCAAAGTGGCCAGAAAAGCAGTAACTGTTATGTTTGCATTTGGTTTCATTGGGGGGGGGGGGTTGGTTTGAGGTGACTGCTTTGAGACAAGATCTGGATATAAGCCTTGGCTGACCTGGAACTCATGTAGGATAAGGTAAGCCAACCTCATACTTGCTGGTCATGATCTTCCTGCTTCTGCCTATCAGTGATGAGATTACAGGACGGCACCACACTCCCCAGGTAACCTGTAGGGTTTTGAGGGTTTAAAAGCTTGTTTCACTCATAAGTGAACAAGCAATTAAATGTATCAGAGACTAAAATAGAAACAGAAAAAGCTTAGAGGAGCTGCAGATCACTCGGTTGGTAAGAACAAGAGCTATTCTTCCACAGGACCTGGATTCAATTCCCAAAACCACATGGTGTCTCATAACCATCTAAAACTCTAGTTCCAGAGCTTCCAATTGCACCAAGCACGCACATGTACAGACATAACTGCAGACAAAACACCAATACATAAACTAAATAAAACACTTATCAGAGGTCTATCTGGGTCAAAGAGCTCTGTGGCTTCCCCTCTGCTCCTTCCCAGACCAATCTAGGTAAAACTATCGAGTCCACACTGATGCCATACAAACTGTCCTATGGAAGTGTTGAGGCCCTGAGCTAACTGAAGCTCCTGCCAAACTGCCTAAGTGGCCCATGCTGAAATGGCACTTACGGTCCATTTGATGCACTACCATCAAATTCTCCACTGCAACTTCAACCATAACAAATGTGACAGGCAAAGTATAAAATCTAACATTTTTCACTTTTGATTAATCAGGTTCGCTGAGCCATGTGTGGTAGGACTTGATACCACAAGTCTCGACCTTTTAAAATAATTTTTAAACTATCATACCTTTCCATCCATTACAAAACTCCCTTCCATGAAATCAACTATGAGTCCACAGATTGGTGCAATCTAAAGAGGAAATCAAGAACTTTGGATGCAAGGCAGCATGATAGCTCACCTGTAATCCCAACATTTAGGAGACTAAAGTTAAAGCAGGAAAACTGCCATGAGTTGGAGACTAAGTGCCTAGGTTACACAGTGAACACCAGGCCAGTCTAAACCAGTCAGACTGTCAAAACCAAAGTGGATCTTTTCCAAACTTAAACCAACTCTGAAATATAAAACTCAAAGCCAACAGCTTGTATTTCAAAACCATCAAGGCTACAATCCAATTTCACTAGTAAGGATTCCTCACACAGGTGATAAAGCTACTACCCTGAAATGATCACCACAATAGCATTTTTTTTCAGTCACCAATGCTTAAAAGCATTATGAAAGTAAGAATGGTCAATGAGGTAGCTCAGGAGGTAAATGAATTTGCTGAAAGCCAGCTGACCTGAGTTTGATTCCCACAGATCATACAAGATGGAAGGAGAGAACTGGCAAGACCTCCTTAAAGTCCACAAGTGCGGTGTTATGGTATACATGCATGCATACATACACACCCACACCCACACCCACCAATGTTGAAAAAGGAAGTATGTTTGATTATTGTTTTAACCTTATCTGGTCTTTTGATGGCAATGTTACTCTTCACTGAGTTATAACAAAATTGGATATTCACAATACCAAATGAAACTTAAGCAGAAATTCCCTGTCTCCTGAAAGGAAGTAATGGGGAGGGCAGCGACACCTAAGACACTATAACACCACTTGTTTAGGCCAGCACTGTAAGCCACTCCAGCCACACCTTCCTGAGCCATGATGGACTTTATTCCCACCTCCCACAAATTATGGGTGGACAGCTCCCTCGGGAACATCTCTAAGGTCTAGCAGTCCGTGTGACCCAATCCAGGCTTTCTCTCAGCCAAGTGTTGTCCAGTGGAAAGACACTGAGTTTGAGGCCGGCCTGGTCTGCATAGAGAGTTCCAAGACAGCCAGAACTACAGAGACCTTGTCTAAAAAAACCAAGCCACAGGCTCTTCTCAGACCCAATCTCATAGTGTGAACATATTGTGACCAGGTTCCTCTCACGCCCCAATGCCTTCCCTGCACGCTGCCTTGTATTCCCTGCCATGATGAGTCGTATCACCCTCCCCGCCCCAGAACTGCAAACCAAAAAAATCTCTTCCTTAAAATCTAAAAAAGTGAATTACTCCAACTCTTGTGAGGGAGAAAGCATTGCGAACCTTGTTTCACATCCAGCTGCATCTTCACAAATACTGTTTTCAGTGAGACACTCAATTTGCTTCCCCATCTGCTAAATGAAGTTAAAATAACCCCTCTTGTGCATCATAAATGTGAGAATGAAATGGGAACATGGAAACATGAATGTGCACATGTGTGCACTAAAAGCAAAGAAGAGATGGTAGATGTCATCAATGAAACATACACAACAGTGAATAATAGCACATGCTTCATTGTGTAGTTTTGAATCAACTAGTGTTTCTCAAGGGCAGACAAGTTTTTACCGAGTAACAGCTTCCTGCAGCAGAGAGCAACCCCCAAAATAGGCTGCCCCACATAAGCTTCTAATTTTTTTTGAAGATGCTATCTCCAACTACATCCACCCAGTTCAGCACAATTTTCTATGTTTTCCTAAGGAGCAGTCTGTTTTACACCCATTCAAGATCCATTTCTTGAGCTACATCTATGGTGGTTCGTGCATTTGGGAGACTAAGGATTTTTGTGAATTCCAGACTATCCTGGGCTACAGAGTGAAACCCCGTTGTAAAGAATGTTGGAGGAGAGAGAACAAGTATTTACTTGTCTAGGTTTTAAAGTGTCAAAAAGAATTCCTGAAATTTTTTTCAGAATATTCCCGTATCATTAACTATAACATGTTCATCTTTATTAGTTAGCAACCAGAATTCCTGAAGACTTCAGAATGCTTAAACTTAAAATCAAATCAAAATCCAGGCATGCTGGTGGGTTTGAACCCAGTATTCAAGAGGCTAAGGTAGGTAGAAAAGATTCTATTCTCAAGTGACAGCCACTGGGTTAATGTTATTAGCCAGACAATGCCCCCAGGCCCCCAAAATACAACCTAAGGAGAGAAATCACTATGGACTTATAAATCCCTCATCAAAACACTAGCAGATGAGCAAGCTAATGTACTTTAGGAACATAATGAACATGAGATTCTTTTAAAAGTATATTAAAAATCGACCACTTCGATTATGAAATTCTACAAAGCAATCAAAAATTAGAGCAGCAACCGAAGCATACTGCATTTCTTAAATATTCTATCTAGAAAAATGGTAGTGCATTGTTACTTAAAGAGCTAATTCCTCCAGACACCTCCCTTATACGTGACTTTAAAAAAAAAAAATCATCAAGGGGGACATGACTCCCACATTAAAGTATCACTATGTAGTGCCGTTTTAAAAGCCACATCCTAATTTTTTAAAACGTCCGTGGCTGCATCTTGTGACTCCAATTCTTTCTGATTCGGCGAAGTTACTGTAAAGGGCATCAACTCACACTGTTCCTTTTCACAATGGTTTTTCTGTGTTTTAAACTTTCGCTCAGATTTGATGACCAAGATTCAAATCCCCTTAGAGATGATACAACTGACATACATGGGGGATTTGGGGAGCAGTCACTACATATAACAAACCAACAGTCTTTTTAAAAGTAAAGAAAAGCCAGGGTTGGGGTCTCCTCCCTGCACAAGTTAGTTCTGTGGGATCCAGGAGACCAGCCATATTGGAAAACACTTGTCAATTACAGTTCTGACAAGTGTTCCTGAACACCGATGCACGAAGCTAACCTTGTGTACCGAGGTGTACATCAAGGGCCTCTGGAGCTCGGCTGGGGCATCTGGACCACTTTGGGGGGCTGTCTCCGGGGTAGAGTCGTCCTTCGATCCAAAAGGAGAGCCGCGCCGAGGGAAGGAGGGTGGGGAAAGGAGAGTTGAGGGGGATGGTGAGGAGTTGGAAGCCGCTCAGTGGCGAGAGAGGGGCGCGGCGGCCGCCAGGGATTTCCGAGTTGAGATCTGGGGGAGGGGCCGAGAATTCAGGGGGCGGGAGATCGCGGAGGGAAAGTATTCCGGGTCTGGGGTCCCAGTGTCAGGGGGCAAGGGAGATCGCGACGAAGACGTTCCCAGGGCGAGCGGAGTGGGGAAGGAGGGGCACGGGACGGAAAGGACTGCGGCGAGAAAGTCCCCTTGGACCCCCCGGCGGAGCCGGGGAGTCTAGATAGGACGAAGGATCGCCGCAACGAGGGCCCCAGGCTGGGCCATGGGTCCAGGAGGTGGGAGGGGATCGGGCAAGGGAGCCGCCTCGATGGGGTCCGGGAGGAGCCCCCTAGACGGGATCCACGCAGAGTCCCCTCGAGAGAGAGAGTCAGGAAGGGGTCCCCCGAGTCCCCTCGACGGGTCAGGTCCCGGAGGAGCCCCCTTGGCGGCGCACTGACCTGTCCTCCGAGTCCATGCGGCTCAGCGGTTCCCCGTCGGACGACATCTCCAGGCTGCCCCGCCGGCCCCCGGAGGTCGCGCTGCTCCCGCCTCCCCCGGTGCCATAGCCCTCGTCGCCGCCGCTCGACACCACGCTACTGCTGCTACTCCCGCCGCCACTGCCCGGGCCGCCCGGGCCGCCCCGCGGTCCCTTGGGCTCCTCCAGGCCCTCCTTCCCGTCCCCATCGCCGCTGCTGCTGCTCGCCGCGCCGGGGCTCAGCGAGCGCGTCTCGTCGCCGCTGCAGCCGCCGCTGCTGCTGCCCACCAGGCTCTCGGCGCTGCTCTCCTCCTCGGCGCCGCCGCTGCTGCTGCCGCCGTCCTCGTCGTCCTCCTCCTCGTCGTCCTCGTCCCCGCCCGCCTGGCTGGCGCTCTCGGGGCTCGGCTCCGACATGGTCTCCGCCTCGCCGCCCCCCGCGCCGCCGCCGCCCGCTCCGCCGTTCAGCAGCAGCGCGGCCACCGCCTCCGCCTCCGCCTCGTCGTCGTCGTCGTCCTCCTCCTCCTCGGGCGGCTCGGCCCGGCCCCGCGCCGCGGGCCCGGGGCTGCCGGGGGGCAGCGGGCTGAGGCGGGAGAGCTCCTCCAGGTCGGCCATGTCGGTGAGCGCCGCGGCCATGGCGGCGCCTGCTGCTCCTCCGCCTCCTCTCGCCGCCGCCGCCGCCGCCGCCGCCGCCTCCTCTCGCGGCGCGCCGCCTCGCCTCCCCCCGCCCTCGCCCGCACGCCCGCCCCGAACTCCTCTCGGCCGCGGCCGCCGCAGAGCGGGAGGAGGGCCCGCGGGGCTGCGTCAGGCGGCACACGCGCTACGGAGCCCGCGCGGGGACACGCGCCGGAACGCGCGCACTCACGCGGAGGCGGCAGCGCGCCTGCGCGGCGGCCCCGCGGCGGCCCCGCCCCCTGCCCGCCCGGGCCCCTCGGAGTTTCTCGCGGCCTTCCCACGCCTTCCCCAGCCCGGTGGCGGCGGGACGAGCCACCGAAACCCGAAGCCAGTGGGGGATTTTTCACAGCCCCGTACTTCTCTAGAGAAAACCACCCTCTCAGAGAGTCTGGGGCGAGTGACCTGAAGAAGGGAGCCATAAATGGAGCAAGTGTCTGGCCGTCTGAGCGCTTGCCTTACTCAAAGACAGCCCACGAAAACGTGCAGAAAGTGAAATAAATCAGTTTGGGGTTGGTCTGGTTTGGTTTTTCGAGACAGGGTTTCTCTGTGTAGCTTCGGCGCCTTTCCTGGAACTCACTTGGTAGCCCAGGCTGGCCTCGAACTCACAGAGATCCACCTGCCTCTGCCTCCCGAGTGCTGGGATTAAAGGCGTGTGTGCGCCACCATAGCCCGGCAGTGTTTGGTTTGGTTTGGTTTGGTTTGTTTGAGGGATCGAGCCCGCGTCCACAACACGGTGCCCCAGGCCTCACCCTCAGCCCGGCCTGCTTACCTGTCCCGGTGTCCCAGCGTTCCAGGAAGGGCAGCTCCGACGAAGCCGGCAGGGATCGAGTTCAGGAGCCGCTGATAAGATTTTCGGTGACTTCTTGGGGGTAGAGCGATGGTCCCGCCACTAAGCGCTGCGGCCGCTCCTCCGGAGGACTCGGCACTCGGTTCCCAGCACCCACATGGCGGCTCACAACTGTCTAAATGCACTGCCCAGAAGAGCCGACGCCCTCTCCTGGGCTCGGTCATCGGTCACGTGGGTGGTGCACATCCGTACCTGCAGGCAGAACACTGACCTCAAATGGGTGTGCCTTTAATCCCAGCCCTGGGGTGGGAGAGGCGGGAGGGTCTCTGAGACCAGCCTGATCTGCAGAGTGAGTTCTAGGTTGGCACTGATACACAGTGAAACCCTGTCTCAAAAACAACGGGAGGGTGTGAAGAAGAGGAAAGAAAGCCTGGAAGGAAAGATTACCACGCAAACTAGGGGAAAGGCTCTTCCCCTTGCTGGGCCGAGAGTCCCTTTCGTTCATGCCGAAGGACTTTAAGGGATACACTGCACCTTCCCAAAATTTTCATTAACAGTATGAGGAAGGCACATCTCCTAGTGCTCTGGAGAAGGGAGGCATTCTCAAAGACAATGAGCATTCCCTCCGACATTCTTAGCTCCTCCCACACGCCCCGGACAGCTCTCAGGTAGGGTAGAGCCCTTTCACTTTTCTAGAATTCACTGTGCTAATTTAAAAAAAAAAAAAAAGCCGGGCGGTGGTGGCGCACGCCTTTAATCCCAGCACTCCGGAGGCAGAGGCAAGCGGATCTCTGTGAGTTCGAGGCCAGCCTGGTCTCCAAAGCGAGTTCCAGGAAAGGCACAAAGCTACACAGAGAAACCCTGTCTCGAAAAACAACAACAACAAAAAAAACAGAAGTAACAAGTAGCCTACCAAGGTATCTGCTGCACTCAAGTGTGAGACAGGAGGATTACTGCAATTTTAAGGCCAACTAGTGTGGGCCACAAGGTAAACGCCTACATCACCACAAATACCCCATTACTATGGCCGCAGTCCTAACCTTTGGATCCTATTATATGTAATGTGTTCACGCCAAAAGTGTTCCTCCAGTGGAAGGAAACATCCTCAAAAAATATTGCCTCAAGGGAAAGCAAAAAATAAAATAGTAATAGGGAACACTTATGGTTTCTAAATGCTTCTACAGTGCAGAGTGCTAACCCTAAACACTAACCTTCGAAGTTGTTCTTCCAGATGAATCAGGAATGTGTTATCGTCTTGGATTGTATGCCAACAATTACCAGAATTAGATTGAAATGCATACAGTATGTGCCAGTTGCTCTGTCCCACATGGAAGATCAGGATTCATTGTGGCTGACAGAGAAAATTCAAATCTTTTTCTCTCCCCCACCTTCTAAGAACTTTATGTGAATATTTTAATCCTCCTCACCCAATAAGACGTGCGTTTGTATGAAGCTCTATTCCAGGAATTTGATGGCCTGGAACAGTCATCCTTTCCTCCTGGGTGCAGTGACTGCCTTCCTCAGTCCTGTGTCGTGAATCTTTTTCAGACTAGCCAGATGAAAAAGATAGTGAGGTCAGACCCCAGCCAATGAGGAAAAGCCACAGCCACTACCTGAGTTAGAATAAAAACCAAATGTACTTCTTGTCTCCTTGTGCTTGACCTCATGAGCACACCCTCTTGATCAAAGGTGGTTGCCTAATCCAGTCCCTGCGGTTACAATGGTGGTCCCTTGCTTTGTGACCCCAAACTTCTAACAAGCATAATTATCAATTGCCCCAGAGCACACCACTTCATAAGATACATAGGATTAGACACTGTATTCAAACACACCAACCACAGTACAAATGGGGTCCAGTTAGTATCACTGGCTTGGATCTCACTGATTCTCCTACCCCTCGCACCTAAGTTAAGACACTGTGGGACCCTTGGGGTGAAGGGTGTGGAAAGTCTCCTAACGCTCCATCCCATTGCCTTCCTACACTTGACTGCTGTTCTAGGCACCAACCTACCATGATCTGAAAGGCAAACCAAACAGGCAAAGCCAAGATACACTCTGGAGAAATTGAGATAACTGTGTTAACCAGCACTGTTAGGAGAAACCTGGAGTGGGCTGCTGTGCCCAGTGTACCAGGCTTTCTGTGAAACTGTTCTTTATGCTTTTGCTCTGAGTTCTGTTTCCTTTAGAGACTCGGATAGGTTTTCATGGGCCTAGACTTGCGACAGATTTGAGTCACAGCTACCCCAAGCTGCATTTATGACTCTCCATTGAGTGACTAAGTCTTTCTTACACAGCTTCTCTCGTTGCCTCTTAACCAAAATGAGTCCTGTTCTAAGAAGCAGCCTCCAGCCTGTATCAGTCAGCGTGTCTCTCAGTCTTGCCTCAGCAGGTCACCAGACAAGCCCAGGCGTGCTGACCACAGAGCGACAGACCTACTTCGGCTGTAAACTGGGATTCCTGCCACACTGCAAATTAGATGCTTCTAAAAGTTCTCTAAAATTGGCAGCTGGGTTACATTTTGCACCTTGGTCTGATGTCCCTTTATTTAGTTTCTGCGTGGATACTGCCCCAGTGAGCAAGATCAATAGTTCCAGGATGACCTCATCCCCTGAGTGACTTGGCGTTGAAAGGAAATATGCATGAGGAAAGACAGCATCTTACAGATGTTAAAGCTAGAAACAATGACAAAAATTCTGAGCCATCTTTCATATGATTATAGTTTTGGAGTTGAAGTCCATCAGCATAACCTGACTACTTTGAGACTACATCCACCGGAACCCCATTAAGAGGTCATATTAAGCCGGGCTGTGGTGGCACAGGCCTGGTGGAGTTCCAGGACAGACAGGACTGTTACACAGAGAAGAAACCTTGTCTCAAAAAAAAACAAACAGAAAAAAGAGGTCATATAAAAAGGTTATATGTATAGGCAGAATTTTTGTCCTGAGTGTAGTGTTGAACTTCTCCCTGTTTCCCTCTATCTGTCTGTCTGCCTGTCCTTCTTTCTGTCTGCCTATCTCTATCTCTCATTTAATTTTTCTTTTCATTTTTTTAAAACAGGGTCTCGCTATATACCACTGGCAGGCTAGCCTGGAACCTGACATGTAGACCAGGCTGGCCTCCATTAAAGATGTACGCTACATGCCCAGGTTGTTTAATTTTTGTTGTTATTTGTTTTATTTTATGTGTCCTGGTATTTTGCCTGTGTGTATATCTATGCATCACATTTATATATGGTATCCACAGAGGCCAGAAGAGGGTATCAAATCCCCTGGAACTGGAGTGTTGTTGTTGTTTGAGACAGAGGCATATGTGACTCAAAATGACCTTGAATTTGATAGCTGAAAATACCTTGAATTCTCATTTTAAAGGTTTTATTTAATTTGAGTACAGGTGCTTGTGGAGTCCAGAACAGGGTGTCGAATCCTCCTGGAGCTGGAGGTACAGGCAGTTGTGAGTCACCCAGTGTGGATGTAGGAATTGAACTCGGGTCTTCTGTAAAAGCAATACAGCATACTCTTAACCATTGAGCCATCTCTCCAGTCCTGACCTTAAACTTTTGGTCCCCTCCCCCAGAAAGTGCTAACATCACAGGCTTGTCTCACCACCTTGTCTGATTAGGTTTGCCTTGGCTTTTGTTTGATTTGTTTTGTTTTTTGGGTTTGTTTCGATTTTTCTGTTTTTTTTTTTTTTTTTTTTTTTTTTTTGGTTTTTTTGTTCGTTTGTTTTTGAGATAGGGTTTCTCTGTGTAGCCCTGGCTGTCCTGGAACTCACTCCGTCGACCAGGCTGGCCTCAAACTCAATGATCCACCTGCCTCTGCCTCCTAAGTGCTGAGGTTAACTGTGTGGGACACCACTGCCCAGCCTGCCTTGGTTGTTTTTGTTTGTTTTTTATTTTTAGAACTCCTATAGCCCAAGTTTGCCTCAAACTCCCTGAGTAGCTAAAATGACCTTGAACTTCTAATCCTGTGACTCTCTTTTCTCCCCATTCCTCCCTCCCCTAAAGACACGTCACCCTTTACCCAGATTAGCCAGCCTTTACCTTCCTTGCTTCTTTTAGATAAGGCTTCCGTAGCCCAGGCTGGCCTGGAAAGCCCAGTGTAGCCAGAGATGACCACGAATTCCTTTCCTGTCTCCACACACAGCCTGAGTTCTGGGCTCATAGGAAGCACCATGGAGGGCTTTTCCGGTTCTGGGGATCTGCATTTCACAACTAACTGACAAGCCCTCCCTGTCCCTTTAACTTGTCAGTGGGAGACGGGGCCTCCTGAAGTTATCCAGTCTAGTTTTGAATTTGCTCTGTAGCCCATGTTAGCGCTGACTTTTCAATCCTCCTGCCTCTGGCTCCAGAGCATCTAGGATAACAAAAAAGGTCTGTGCCCACAGGCCCCTGCTCTCCTCCCCATGCTCATATCAGTAGTAGATTTCAATGATTAGAAAATTCTTCCTAGAGAAAAGAAAAAAAAAGAAAAGAAAATTCTTCCAAGCAGATGGTGGTGGCACACGTCTTTAATCTCAGCACTCAGGAGGCAGACATGGGCAGATCTCAGTGAGTTTGAGGCCAGCCTGGTCTACAGAGTGAGTTCTAGGACAGCCAGGGCTGTTATACAGAGAAACCCTGTCTCGGGGGAAAAAAGAAAGAAAGAAAAAGAAAATTCCCCCAGATTTTATTAACAAAATGTTAAAAAATAACAGCTGTTTGTGCAAGGTTAAGAACCTGCTAAGCCGGGCGGTGGTGGCGCATGCCTTTAATCCCAGCACTCGGGAGGCAGAGGCAAGCGGATCTCTGTGAGTTTGAGGCCAGCCTGGGCTACCAAATGAGTTCCAGGAAAGGTGCAAAGCTACACAGAGAAACCCTGTCTCGATGAAAAACCAAAAACCAACAAAAAAAAAAAAAAAAAAAAAAAAAAATCTGCTCACTGTCCCCAGGCTTGTCTCCAAAGTATCTGAGTAAGAAAAACAGTTTAGAGTGTCACCTAAGCAGCAACAGCAGCAGCCACCCTCTTCTGAAGGCCTGTCACTGCCTGGGAGCAGAGGTTGATACTGGGGACTCAGCCCGAGTCTCAAGCAGCATGTTCCCCATACATTGGGTATCTTTAGTGTCTACTATATAGCAGATACAATTTCTTTTTAAACATGTATTTATTTATTTGTGTGTGTGTGTGTGTGTGTGTGTGTGTGTGTGTGTGTGACCATCCATCCATGTGCCACGGTACACACTTGGGGAGTCAGAGGACAATTTGTGGGAGATGATTCTTTCCTTCCACCATGTGGGTCTCAGGGATTGAACTCAAGTCTGTCAGACTTGCCCAGTAAGTGCCTTGACTCACTGGTCTATGTAGACTACTCCATTCCTTTTTCTTCTAGTCTGGATACTAAACCCAGGAACTCAGTCAAGGTAGGCAAGCATCTCTGGCTGAAGTACTATGGACACAAACTCTTCTCTGCGCTGGGTAAGTGGCGGTGAATAGAGCCTCTACACATCCCTGCTCTCCTGAAACTTCCACTCTGGTCACGTGCTCACACATGCACTCAGAAAAAAGTGACAGAGTGGTAGAGACACCCTAGCCCACAAGAGATCTGGGTCACCATTCACTTCACCAGTGAAAACATTCTTCTGACGTCATTTCTGCTAATTAATGAACCTTGTGGTGTAAATTTCAATGAAGATTCTTGAAATGCTTAAGTAGCCACCTGGGGAGGATGGATTCTTGATTAGGGCACTTCAGACTATAACTAACCTCCCCTGGAGTGTGAGCTCCTAATAGAACTCTAATGGTAACTCACCTCCCCTAGAGAATAGATTAAAGTTAATTTACACATAAATACATTACACTGTTTGTAAGGAAGTATTTTAAAGTAAATTATAGCCCAGGAGCCTGACGCCAGGGCAGGATATGTGGTTCCCCTAGCTCAAGGGTCACAAACCACTTTTTCTTTTTTTTTTCTTTAAGGCAAGGTGTTGTGTATCCCAGGGTGGTCTTGAACTCATTATGTCCTTGAGGATGACTTTGAACTCCTGATCCTCCTGCCTCTACCTGCTCTGTTCATGCCTATATGCTACCACATCCACATATTAAGGCACTAGGGATTGAACCCAGGCCTTCTGTGCACCCTAGCCAAACTCTCTAGGAACTGAACTGTAACCCCAATCGGGGTTTTTACAGTCCCTGTTTTTCAGTGTTTTGTTGTTGGGTCTATCTGTTCCTTTTGTTTTTGTTTTTAGAAAGTGTTTTGTTCCAGAACCCAGTCTGTCCTGGAACTCACTATGTAATCCACCCTGGCCTCAAACTCATGACAAGACTCCAAAAGAAGAAAATAAAATCCAAAAACAAGGCCAGCAAGATGGCTCAAAGGATAAGGGTGCTCCCTATCATGCTTAAGCACCAGAGTTTGATCCCAAATGGGGGAAGAAGAGAAGCTCCCCAGAGTTAGGACTCCCTCCGAGTTATCATCTGACCTCTACACATGTGCCGTGCTCATACCTACATACACACAAAGTAAATCATAAAAAAAAAAAAAAAAATTGTTTTCAATCTCCCAAACAAAAAACACCCTGCCTCAAAGTTTTTCATTAAAAAAGAAAAGGCGTCTGGTTTTGTATTTATTTGCTTGTTTTTCAATTCTACCGATTCAATCTAGGGCCTTGAACTTACGAACTTGCTTAGTAAGTACCACTGAGTTATATGCCCAGCCCTGAAATACCCTCTTATAATTTTGTAAATCCAAACTTACAATATTTTAGGGGCTGGAGAGATGGCCCAGGGATTAGAGCACGTACTGCTCTTGCAGATGTCTGGAGTTCTGTTCACAGCATTCACGTGGAAGTTCACAACTCCCTTCAACTCCAGCTCCTGCACTCATATGCCCACCACAGCCACAGAGACATGTAATTTAAAATAAAATAGATCAGCCAGCCAGTGGTGGCCATGCCTTTGATCCCAGCACTTCGGAGGCAGAGGCAGACTCCTCTCAAGTTCGAGGTCAGCCTGATCGACAGAATAAGTTCCAGGACAGCCAGGGATATATACACAAAGAAACCCTGGCTTGGAAAAACAATAAAATAAAAGAGATCTGTAAGAAAAAATAACTATAATAATTTTGAGAAAGGATCTTACTATATAGCCCAGGCTAGCCTTAAGCTCGATGCTCCCCTACTTTAGCATCTGGATGCTGAGATCACATGTGTGCACCACCTTACCTGGCAAGCATTCAACTTTCATTGGGGGGGTTGGGAGGTATGGATGCTGGAGGAGCCCAAGGATCAGGCAGAATTATATAGTAAATTCTAAGCCAGACTAGACTACACAGCAATTCCGTCACACACACACACACACACACACACACACACACACACACACACACACAAGTGCTAATTAGAATACGCTATTTTGGGCTGTCAGTGAAGATGGCTCAGTGAATAAAAACCCCAGCTAACACATCTGAGGACCGAGTTGGACCCCAGAACCCATCTGGTGGAAAGAAAGAACTGACTTCTGAATGTTGTCCTTTGACCACCTCTCCACACATGCTGTGACACACATGTACCCCTATCCTGAACATACACACAACTAAAAAATTTTTTTCTTTTTTTGGGGGGGTGTTTGTTTGTTTGTTTGTTTTGTTTTGTTTTTCCCTAGACAGGGTTTCTCTGTATAACAGCCCTAGCTGTCCTGGAACTCACTTTGAAAAAATTTTCAAAAACATGCTATTTTAAAAACATTTACTGGGGGCTGGAGAGATGGCTCAGAGGTTAAGAGCACTGGCTGCTCTTCCAGAGGTCCTGAGTTCAATTCCCAGCAACTACATGGTGGCTCACAACCATCTGTAATGGGATCTGGTGCCCTCTTCTGGCCTGCAGTCATATATGCTGTATACATAATAAATAAATCATTAAAAAATAAAAATAAAAACAGTTACTACTGCCTGGTATGGTGGCGAGTTTTGAATTGTTTTGTTTTGTTTTGTTTTTCAAGACAGGGTTTCTCTCTGTAGCCTCAGCTGTCCTAGAACTCTCTCTATAAACCAGGCTGGCCTCGAACTCACAGCAATCTATCTGTCTCTGTTTCCTGAGTGCTGGGATTAAAGTTGTGCACTGCTACCACCACCAGGCTTTTATTTGTTTTAGATTATTTTATTTAAGGTGTGTGCGTGCGTGCGTGCGTGCGTGCGTGCGTGCGATCTAGAATCATTTTCTGGTGTCTGCTCTCTCCGTTCACTGTGTGCTTTCCAAAATTGAACTTCAGTCATCAAGGTTAGTGGCAAGTACCTTTGCTCAGTGAGTCATCTCAGTAGCCCCCATTTTTGTCTTTTTTGAGACATGCTCTCATCTTATTGACCAGAGGTCCTTCTGCCTTTCCCTCCCAAATGCTGGGATTGGAGGCATATGCCACCATGATCAGCAAATTTATGATTTCATATTCCTGGGCCCTTGGGAATCCACTGAAAGCTTTGTTTGTGACTTCCAAAAGGTTCTGTCATGAGACAGATAGTCCTATGTAGGGCTGGCTAGCACACGGCTGGCTAGCTGTGTGAGCCACATCCATCTGTAATTCTGGTACCCAGGAGCTGGAAGGAGTGCTTTCTTTGCCTGCTTGCCCATGCCTAGCTAGAGTCCATTCCTTCACTGGCACTAGAACCTACTTCTTTGGGATTCTAGTGTACACTGAAGACCAGCTGAGACATCCAGCCTTGGGGACAACCAACTACTAGATTCTTGGACTTTCCATTCACACAGGCAGCCATTGTTGGATTAGCTGGACTGTCAGCCTGTAAGTCATTCTAGTAAATCTCCTTTCTATCTATATAGACTGATTCATTCTATCAATTCTGTTAGTGATTCTCACCCTTCCTAATGCTGTGACCCTTTAATTCAGTTCCTCATGTGGTGACCCTCAACCAAAAAGTTATTTTTTTGCTACTGTAAAAAAAAAAAAGGAGGTGGAAGCAGGAAGAAAAGGAATTCAAGGGCATCCTGTCCGTGTAAGGAGTTTGCTCTTTTTTTTTTTTTTTTTTTTTTTTTGTGAATGACAAGGAATTTTTAAAAAATATTTTTTATTTTATAATTAATTTAATTATACATATCCGCCACAGATTTCCCTGTCCTCCCCCGCCCCCACCCGTACCACCCCCCTAGCCCCCCCCACCCCCCCACCCCCCCACCCCCCACCCCCCACCCCCCACCCCCCCACCCCTGCTCCATTCCCATCTCCTCCAGGGCAAGGTCTCCCCTGGGGAGTCAGCCCAGCCTAGTAGATTCAGCTGAAGCAGGTCCAGTCCCCTCCTCCCTTCACACAGGCTGAGCAAAGTGTCTCAGCATAGGCCCTAGGTTCCAAATAGCCAGCTCATGCACCAAGGACAGGTCCTGGTCCCACTGCCTGGGGTCCTCCCATACGGTTCAAGCTAAATCAACTGTCTCACTTATCCAGAGGGCCTGATCTATTTGAGGGTTCCTCAGCTATTGTTCATAGTTCATGTGTTTCCACTAGTTTGGCTATTTGTCCCTGTGCTTTTTCCAATCATGGTCTCAATATCTCTTGCTCATATAATCCCTCCTGTCTCTCTTGTCGATTGAACTCCTGGAGCTCCACCTGGGGCTTGGCCGTGGGTCTCTGCATCTGCTTCCATCAGTCACTGGATGAGAGTTCTATCATGACATTTAGGGTGTTCAGCCATCCGATCACCAGAGTAGGTCAGCTCAAGCACTCTCTCGACCATTGCCAGTAGTCTATAGTGGAGATATCTTTGTGGATTTCTGGGGATCTCTCTAGCACTCTGCTTCTTCCTATTCCCCTGGGGTCTTCATTTATCATGGTATCTCTTTCCTTGTTCTCTCACTCTGTTTCTGATCCAGCTGGGACCTCCCACTCCCCTAAGCTCTCTTTCCCCCACCCTTGCCCTCCATTATTCCCCTAAACCCCAGTTTGCTCATGTAGATCTCATCTATTTCTCCGTCGTTGGGTGATCCCTGTGTCTTTCTTAGGGTCCTCTTTACTAGGTAGCCTCCCTGGAGTTGTGAGTTGCAGTCTGATTATCCTTTGCTTTACATCTAGTATCCACTTATGAGTGAGTACATACCATGTTTTTTAAAAAATGTATTTATTTTTATTTCAGGTGCATGGGTGTTTTGTCTGCATTTATGTCTATGTGAAGGAGTTGGATGCCCTGGAACTGGGGTTACAGACAGTTGTGAGCTGCCATGTGGGTGCTGGGAATAAAACCCAGGCAAAAACAGCTGGTATTCTTTACAGCTGAGCCATCTCTCCAGCCCTATCATTGGTTCTTTGTTGCTATGATAAAATGACTCTGACAAGCAACCTAAGGGAGCCAGAGAGATAGCTCAGAGGGTAAAGGTCTTGCTCTGTAACCCTGACAACCCAAGTCCAATCCCTCAGACCCACAGAAAGGCAGAAACAGAAAACAAACTACAAAGTTGTCCTCTGACCCCCACATATGTGCCATAGTACACCTTACCCACCCTCCCCCATACTAATAAGTAAAGTTTTAAAAAAGCAATTCAATGAAGAAAGGGTCTATCTTTAACTCACAGCTCCAGGTTGCAATTCACCATGGCAGAGAAGTCCCAACCTCAGGAGCTTGAAGCAGCTGGTGACATTTCATGCCCATTCTAAAGAGAGAAATCCATGCATGCATGCCATTGCCCAACTCGATTGTCCATTCTTATATAGTCCAGGATTCCCTGCCCAGGGGATGATGTCACCCATTTTAGATGGGTTTTCTCATCTCAGTCAAACCAATCAAGATAATAATAACCCCCAACAAGAATGCCCAGAGAGAGGGCTGGAGAGATGGTTCAGCAGTTAAGAGAACTGGCTGTTCTTCTAGAGGTCCTGAGTTCAATTCTCAGTAACCACAGGGTGGCTCATAGCCATCTGTAGTGAGGTCTGGTGCTCTCTTCTGGCCTGCAGGCATACATGAAGGCAGAATACTGTATGAATAATAAATAAATTAAAAAAAAAAAAAAGAATGCCCAGAGATCTATCTCCTAGATTCTAGTCTCTCAAGTTGTTGCAAGAAGTTGTCTCAAGTTGACAGTTAACATTAACATTATATTAAGGCTTATATAAAAGCTCTGCTCTTGAGCCGGGTGGTGGTGGCACACGCCTTTAATCCCAGCACTCAGGAGGCAGGCAGATCTCTGTAGATGAATTTCTAAACACTTGTTAAATAAGAAACACAGAGTCAAATACAGAGGTAATAGCCAAAGAGATCAAAGAGCCACGACTACCTTATCTTACCACCTCGCCACCATCGCTTCCACAGAGAGAGCTTCTTCCTGTGTGATTTGTGTTTTTTAATCACTTTCCTGTTCTGCCTTCTCATTGGCTGTAAGCCCAGCCACATGACTTCCTCGTCACTGCCTGTCTATACAAACCTCCAGGTCTCTATGGTTGGTACTGGGATTAAAGGCTCATGTCACCACACTTGGCTGTGTCCTTGACCACACAGAGACTCTGCCTGCCATGTGATCAGATTAAGGGCACGGGCTACCACTGCCTGACTTCTGTACCTGGCTCACTATGACCTCTGATCTCCAGGTAAACTTTATTTATTAACATACAAATAGAATCACATTTCAGCACAATTAAAATACCACAACAGATCTCTGTGCTGAGTTTGAAGGCAGCCTGCTCTACAGAGTGAATTCCAGGGCAGCCAGGGTGACACATAGAAACCCTGTCTCAAAACAGACGCACACATTGTGGAATATTACTTTAACTATGTTAAGATCTGTTACATTTGTTCATGTTGCAGAATATTACTTTAATTATGTAAAGATGAGTTACATTTGTTTATGCTACATTTGTTTAACTATGTAAATATGTGTTACATTTGTTTATGCTACATTTGTTTAACTATGTAAATATGTGTTACATTTGTTTATGCTACATTTGTTTAACTATGTAAATATGTGTTACATTTGTTTATGCTACATTTGTTTAACTATGTAAATATGTGTTACATTTGTTTATGCTACATTTGTTTAACTATGTAAATGTGTTACATTTGTTTATGCTACATTTGTTTAACTATGTAAAAGTGTTACATTTGTTTATGCTACATTTGTTTAGCTATGTAAATATGTGTTATATTTGTTTATGCTGTGTTTGTTTAAGGATGTAAATGTGTTGCTTTGCCTGCCTAAGGCATCTGATTGGTCTAATAAAAAGCTGAATGGCCAATAGCAAGGCAGCAGAGGGATAGGTGGGGCTGGTGAGCAGAAATAAGCAGAAGGAGGAATCTAGGCTGGAGAGGAGAGAGGGAGAAAGAGAGGGAGACTGGCCAGACACGGAGGAAGCAGTGGAAGTAGGATGTACAGAAAGAAGGAAAGGGGAAAAGCCTTGAGGCAAAACATAGATGAAGAGAAACAGGTTAATTTAAGTTAAAGCTACCTAGAAATGAGCACAAGCAAAGGCTGAGCTGTCATAACTAATAAAAAACAGTTTCTGTGTCATGATTTGGGGGCTGACAGCCCAAGAAAGCCTGATACACACACACACACACACACACACACACACACACACACACAGAGAGAGACAGAGACAGCAACACTTCTATCCATGAGGCTGGCTATTGGGCCAGGCTGGGCCTCCTTACAGGGTAGCAATCTGAGTACCTGCTGCCCGTCAAGGGGTTGTGTCTTCATGTTTAATTGTTTTTGTTTTGGAGCAAGATCTAGGAGCAAGGTCCTACATAGTCCAGCCTGGCCAAACTCAAACTTGAACTTGAATTTTCTGTGGTCATCTCCTAATTTAAACATTCCCTGCTGGAGGGAGGGGAGAAGTCCGTGCACCTTGCGAGATTCTCCCAAGCCCAGAAACTTAAAAGCCTCCCAAAGTTCCTCCCCAAGGTTAGAGTAAGCCTAGGAGGAGACTCTCCTGTGGAGCCTTCTGCAAGATGTGCAGGAATCTCCAGGGCTGCAGCTTTCATGACTTCTCACCCCTGTGCTGACGTGGATTTTCCAGTGATGCAGCTGTCTGAGTCACACGTGTTCCTGTAAGTAACCACAATGAACTCACAGAGTCACTGAGCTAGCCTTGTATGGGACCACTTACTCAGTCTGCAATCGGTGTTCAGTCTAGAGTCAAAACATCTCCCCCAGAAAAACTGACACAACCTGTGGAAACCCGTATATAGCTCAGGCTGGCTTTGAACTGCCGATTCTGCGCCTGCTTCTCCAGAGCCCGGATTATGGACCTATGCACTACGGACCGCTCAGGGATTACTGATCACTCTTCCTATCCAAAAGGTCATCCCCTCCTAAAACAGGCGTTGTTCGGGCTGGAGAGATGGCTCAGAGGTTAAGAGCACCGACTGCTCTTCCAGAGGTCCTGAGTTCAATTCCCAGCAACCACATGGTGGCTCACAACCATCTGTAATGAGATCTGGCACCCTCTCCTGTATATGTAATAAATAAATAAATCTTAAAAAAAAAAAAAAAAAAGAGGATAAAAAAAAAAAAAAAACAAAACAGGCGTTGTTCCAGGGCTATTTAGTCAACTCATGAACTGAGGTGTAACTTAACTAAAAAAATTTAGTTTACTCAAAACAAACTCTCAATTTTAGCGCTTGTAAGGTAGAACAAGACTTGGCTTCCAATGCAGGTTTTTTCATTTTTAGCCCCTCCCTGATTTTTTTCTTTCTTTCTTTCTTTTTTTTTTTTTTTTTTTTTTTTTTTTTGTCAAGACAGGGTTTCTCTGTGCAGCTTTGAAGCCTATCCTAGAACTCACGCTGTAGACCAGGCTGGCCTCAAACTCAGAGTTCCTCTGGCCTCTGCCTCCTGAGTGCTGGGATTAAAGGGGTGTGCCATCACACCCCGCAGGTTTCTTAAAGGTCGTGTTTTGAATATTCTTTCAGATGTTTCTAGCCCCGGAATTCTTTTTGTTTGTTTTGGTTTGGTTTTAGATAAGGTCTTAAGTAGCCCAAGCTGACCAGGAATTCAACATGTAGCTGAGGATGTTTGGAAACTCCTGACCCTCCTGTTCTCACTTCCTGAGTTCAGGGATAAAGGGACTGAATCAGAGCTCAGAGCAACAGACTCACATGGGCAGAAAGAGTCCTGATCTCTCCAGCATCTTCGATAACTGGACAACTGTGGCCATAGCTGGTATTTATATTTACCCCAAAGTTATTTTCCGGTCACTTGAGGCTAGAGAAATGGCTTAATGGTTAAAAGCACTTACTACTACTCTTTTTTTTTTTTTTAGAGACAAGGTTTCTCTGTGTATCTTTGGCTGCCCTGGATCTCTCTGTAGACTCGACTGGCCTTGAACACACAGAAATCCGTCTGCCTCTGCCTCCCAAGTGCTAGAATTAAGGGCGTGCGCCACCACACCCAGCGCAATTACTACTCTTAAAGAGGACAAGAGGTCAGTTCTTCCTCTTCAGACATTCGTGGGCACAGTGACACATATGGGTGTACATATATACATACATGCAAAATACTCAGAAACACAAAATAAATTTAAAATAATAAAACAAAATCATATATATATATATATATATATATATATATATATATATATATATATTTTATTACCTAGGCATTGTGGGACACACATTTGATCCCAGCATTTCCAAGGTAGAGACAGGAGGGAGGATCTCTGTGACTTCCAAGCCAGCCTAGTCTACATAGCAAGGTCCAGCCTAACCAGGGTTACATAGTGAGACAGTGTATAAACAAATGAATGAGTAAATCAAACAATAAATCAATAAAACCAAACTCCTTCCCGGTGCCAAGATGTGATGAAGAGCCCAGAAAGCTTAGGTTAGGGCTGTGGAGGGATGGTTGAGCCAATAAGCCGTGGGGACACCAGTAGTCCAGAGGCACAGGGAGGTTTTGGGATAGCAGGCACTTAGATCGGCTCCGTCTGCCAGGACAAATGTCTATAAAGGAAGAAACACAATGTGAGGTCTGTCTCTTTAACAGTTGAATCTCTTCCATTTCTGCCACTTGGTGGCCAGGAAGTCCCAGCCAGCTCTGTGTGGATTTACTGAAGGGACAAACTGCTGACATAATGAAGTGGCCTGAGGTGTGCTCACTCCAGCTTCCCTTGAACACAGAGAATGCAGTCCTGACTTTGCCTGGGCATGCTGGTGAGTGTTATGCCCAGATTGCAGGGACTCCCAAAAGACCACTACGGAGACCAAATCCCGCATGTAAGAGCAAAGAGCCTTTATTTCAGGCTCCAGAGCTTGGTCCCTCTGTCCGAGGCAGCAGTGAGAGCAGAGAGCCCTGAGCTCAGGTGGGTTATCTGTAAAACAAAAACAGGTGTGTGCTAGACTCAAGGACATCTGGCCACCTTATCTAATGGTTGGAATGTTTGGGATGTCAGGTACTTCCTCACCCCTGGGTGGATCCCTGGGTGGTGTCAGCTTAAGGCTTTTCCTGGATCTGAGTGTTGCCTGCCAGTAAGCCTGTTACAGAAGCTGTGTCTAGGCCCCTAAGCCTGTCATGGCTGCTGTGTGGTCAAGCTATTTTTGGGCCCCTTCACAGTGAGCACTGCCTGCCAGCATGCAAGGGTTTATTAAACCCGACAGGCTGCAGCTCCTTAAGACAGTAAATTCTTTCACTTACGCTGACCAGGGCTTAGCGTGGGGTGAGGAAAAGGAGACTCAGCAATGCACGTGAAGATGTTGGTCCTACTTTAGAAGGAGAGAAGACACAATCTCTAGATTGTCCCACTCCTGACCCTGTGCATCCCCACTCACATTTCTGAAGACAGGACATAAAGGCTAGTGTCTGATAGCACGTCCCTGGGCATTTTCAGCAGTGAATCCGAGGAAACTCTAGATTTTAGAAGCTTACATCAGACAAAGGTTTGGAGAGTTTATTCTTTAGGAGACACAACACAATTATTGCTCAGAAGAACACCCGAGTGTTACCCCAAAGGTAATTAGGTACAGAGCTCACAGAAAATGCATCCCTTGCTAAACTGACTCTCTTAAACTTAGAAAAGAGCATTCCTTACACAGCACCCCACAGTAGGATAGTAAAAAAACCTATCCCCTAAGCCTGGTCTGATTGACTTGGTCAAATGACATATAAATTAAATCCATCTGAAGAATCTGATCTCCAAATGGAATTTTTCATTTCCCTAAGACTGTAGTTTAAGAACAGCACGTGAAGTAAAAAAATAAAAGTGAGATCCCCCCGCCCCCCCCCCCCCCCCATGGCTGGTGAACTTGGCAGCTCACATGGAAAATGAGCCAGCTCTTCCCCAGCTGAACAAATTCATTCAAAATGATTTCATAGTTTCCTTCCTCTCCCTCTAGAATTCAGGAACCATTTCCCAAGGAGTCAAAAATATACATATATATTTCTGAGGTTTAACCCTTTAAGAGAAAACTATTTGGGCTTGAGAGAAAATGGCTCAGCAGCATATACTGCTCTTGCAGAGAACCAGTTCATTCCCCGGCTTCTGTGGCAGTCAGTGCTCATAATGGTGGGTATCTCCAGCTCCACAGAATCCAAAGCCCCTTCTGGCCTCCACAGGCACCTGTACCCAGGTGGCAAACACTCACTCAGACACACACCACACACTAATAATAATAATAATAATAATAATAATAATAATAATAATAATAATAAAATCTTTATAGGGCCAGAGAGATGGGTCAGTGATTAAGTGCATTTGTTGCTCTCGCAGAGGACCCAGGTTCGGTTCCCAGCATCCACATGGTCGCTCACCACCTTCTGTAACTCTAGTTCCAGGAGATCTGATGCCCTCTTCGGACCTGTGCAGGCACCAGGCACAAATGTGGAGCATAAATATACAGGCAGGCAAAATACTCATACACATAAAGTGAAAACTAAAATTAAAAAAAAAAAACTTTTAAAAAAGTTATTTTCTCTGTTTTCTAAGAGTACGTAGGATAATGCAATGGTGACCTTTAATGCAAATTCCATTGGCAGAAAGTTGGTTCAGCTTTACTTAATTGGGACTCAGGGGAAATGATTATGCCTGATATCTGAAGTTCAGTAATTGAACTAATACGATTTTTCAGATACCTTCCAGGGAAATACTAATGCAGGTGGATTAAATAATACAGGGCAATTTTGTTTTTGCCTTAGCGTTGCAAAATGAAACAAATGAATTAGGAATCACTAGTTGTTAGGGAATGTTAGCATTCAGACCCAGCCTTGGGGACTGCCCAGCATCCTGACAACACCATCTTAAATAAAGTCCTCTTTAAGAGAAAACCCCCTCCCTGCTTCTACCTTCTTCTCTCCCTCTCTCTCTTTCCACGAGGCTGCCACACACCTCCACTTTCTTCCCCCCCTTTCCTCTCCCCTCCCCCTTTAATAATAAACTTTCCCAGTGGATGTTATGTGTGCATGGTGTGAGTAACTTTCCACTGTGCCACCTTGCCGCTGGCCACGTCTGCATGGTGTGTCTCCCTCACCAACCGTGGAGCACCTTGGTTCAAACCCACCAAGACCACCTGGTGCCATCTTACAACACTAGTTGAGGACTGTTTCCTGTTGTAGTCTAGTTAGAATCTTTTGGGGATGTTGTGACAGAGCAAGGTAGTCCAGAGTTTCCTCCATGTTGTATTCTTACAGAGGCCATTTCAGGCAGGTTTAACTAGAATTTGATCTCCTTGATGGGGAATCCCATGGAAAATTGCCCCTCTCTATTCTATGTTAAACTGTGCAGAATCCCCTCCAGCTAACTGCTTATCTTTTTTTTTTTTTTTTTTTTTTTTTTTTTTGAGACAGGGTTTCTCTGTGCAACAGCCCTAGCTGTCCTGAAACTAGCTTTGTAGATAAGGCTGGCCTCACTCACAGAGATCCGCCTGTCTCTGCCTCCCAAGTGCTAGGATTAAAGGCGTGCGCCACTGCCCGGCTCTAACTGCTTATCTTAGCTTCTGTTAAATCTCTGGCTTACATGAAGGTCCCTCCACACCCCACGTTTCTTCCTCAAAAACCCTGTGTTCTGGACACCTGGGGCTACACCTGTGAGACCAAAATGAGCCATCTTAGAAATAAGACCAAAATGCTTTCACCCAAAAACTAAGGCCTAAGATTTCTCCTTCTAGGAACAGGCCAATAGTTACTGAAACAAGTCAGTCCAGATTCTAGAAACCAGGAAGTGTAAAAGTACGGAGTCACAAGGAATGCAAAAGCAAGGTTTAATTTGGAATATCCAAAACCAATACAAGCCTAGGCAGGGACTTCGTCCAGTACATCCAACACAGTGGAGACTGGAGGAAGTGCCTGCCTGTCTGCAAGCTCAGTTTTTAAAGGCAAAAGCCACAAGGTTCCATCATTTAGGGGTGCTAGTACAGGTACAATTCTGATTGGCTCGCTTCTAGGGGCTTTCTAGAAATCATAGCTTAATCTTACTTCTAAGGGGGTGGTTGCCCGCCACGATTTCTCATTGGCTGCCCTCAGGTGGGGACATTTCTGTGGTCAGTTACCCTGGAAACCAGGGACAGGACATTCCATAGTCCAGCAGTCATTACCTTGTGACTACCTTGTGACTCTGTACTTTTACACTTCCTGGTTTCTAGAATCTGGACTGGCTTTGGGGGTATAAACTCTAGGGCGTGGTTTTCTGTTTGCCTACATCACCCCAAGAGAGTGTGGTGGAATTCCCACAGCATACATCTGTAATCCCAGTAATTTGGAAGTAGAGACTAAATGATCAGGAAGAGTTCGAGGCTATCTTGAGCGACATAATGAGTTCAAAGCTAGCTTGGGATGGACATCCTGTCACCAAAAGAAGACAAGTGGGGATGCTTTGACATACCAGTAATTTAGGACTACTCTGTGACTTTGGGCACATTACTTAATTTTCCTCCTATGTAATAAAGGTTAATCTGAGAGAGCTATGAGGACTGAAAAAGAAGTCATGCTGTACAGCACTTGTCCACCATGCATAAGGGCCTATCCCTGGGGCCACGGTGTAAATACATAAACTCACACACTGAGGCTTGGTATTGTGGCACACACTTGCTGCCCCGGCCAGCGGGGTGTCAACAGGGGCGACCCACCTGCGGGAGAGAATGAAATGGATGGGGGAGACACGAAAGAAGACAGCAAGACAGTGTTATGATCAAGCTGCAAATTTTATTCTCCTCAGCAAGGCTTATATATGGAGGGGAAGGGGGCAGGAAGGAGGGAAGGGGTGCACGCCTTGCCGTACGTGCAGGTGAAGGGAGACGTGCAGGTCGTGAGGCTGCTAGGTGATAAGGCCACTAGTCAGGGCCCATTGTTCTGTTGCTATGCTACCTGACCTGTTCTTTATCTTTGGGGGCATCTGGTTAAGAGCAGGGGCTTGTTCTCTGGCCTAGCTAGTACTTTTCCATGGTTCATGTTTGGTCCCTAACAACTTGGATTCATCACCCTCTGGAGTTCTGGGTTAAGGAAATCTAAATCACAAAATTCGTCAAGAAAACTAAGGTCAGCTAGGTGTGGTAGGTAGTTGCACACCTTTGATTCCAGCAATTGAGAGGCAAAAGCAGGAGAATCTCTATGAGTTCAAGGCCAGCCTGTGCTACAGAGTGAGTTCCAGGACAGCCAGGGCTCTTATACAGAGAAACCCTGTCTCAAAAAAACCAAAAAAAAAAAAAAAAAAAAAAAAGAAAGAAAGAAAAAGAAAAAAAGAAAAAAAAAAGAAAAGAAAAATTAAGGTCAATTTTCAGGAATTGCATTAATCCATGTTGATTAAAGCAAATGGCACAATGCCGTGAACGGGGTATGACTCAGCCGGCAGAGTGCTGACTCAGCACACATGAGGCCCTGAACTCAGTCCTTAGCACCTGATAACTGAATGTGGAGACACATTACTGTAATCCAGCTCCTAGGGGACGGAGGCAGGGGGATCAGAATGTCAAGGCTAGCTTCAGGTACACAGAAAAGTGGAAGCTAGTATACACAAGGTCATGTTTAAATAAAAACGAATGCATAAATAATGAGAGTGATGTCACAGGAGAATCACCTTGGTCTGGAGGCTGAGGCATAAGGATCCCAGATTAAGCCCATCTAGGGCAATTTAGCTAGACCCTGTCTCAGAAATAAAAGACTGAGAAAAAGCCTGGGGCTATAGTTCAGTGGTCATGGTTTAGGGCTTGTACAATGTGCAAGGCGCTAGGTTTAATCTTCAGTACTTAAAAACGAATAGAAAATGCCCAGGAGGCCATCAATGCTTTGCATATTTGATGTTTTATATACATTTTTTTTTTTGTCAAGACAAGGTTTCTCTGTGAAGCCCTGACTGTCCTGGAACTCATTTTATAGAACAGGCTGGTCTCAAACTCAGAGATTCACCTGCCTCTGCCTCCTGAGTGCTGGGATCAAAGGTGTGTGTGTCACAATCCTGGCCTAATTTAAAAATTTTTAAAGTTAATGTGTGTGTGTGTGTGTGTGTGTGTGTGTGTGTGTGTGTGTGTGTGTATGCCTGCTTGTATGTCTGCCATGTGCACACAGTGCCTAAGGAGGCCAGAAGAGTGTCAAATCCCCTTGAACTGGAGTTATAAGCTGCTGTGAACTGCCCCATGGGTGCTGGGAACTGAACCCAGCTCCTCTGCAAAAGCAGCAAGTGCTCTTAACTACTGAGCCATCTCTCTGGCCCCTATTTTATTTATTTATTTATTTATTTATTTATTTATTTATTTATTTATTTATTTATTTTATTTTATTTTATTTTATTTTCCGGAGCTGAGGACCGAACCCAGGGCCTTGTGCTTGCTAGGCAAGCGCTCTACCACTGAGCTAAATCTCCAACTCCCCTGTTTGATTTTTTAAATGACATTTTTTATGTAGGGTGTGTGTGTACAGCATGCATATGGAGACCAGAGGATAATTTGTGGGAGTCATTCCTCTCCTAGCATGTGGATCCCAAGGATCAAACTCAAGTAGTCAGGCTTGGCAGCAAGCTCCTTTACCTCTGAGCCATCTTGCTGGCCTTGCTGTGTCTTCTTGTAAGATGAACACAAAGCTAAGTTCCATCAGCCCTGCCCATGTTCACTTGCAGATCCATTAATGTCCTTCTATGAAACCTCCTATTCAATGACTTAGGAACACTTTGGCTTCAGGAACTGTGATCTGTTTGGACAGGTTGACTCAATTAGGACACAAAAGGCCTATGAAACTATTGTCACAAAATTCCTCAAAATTATGCAAAAGCCAACGATCTTCTTGAGGTAGGGTTGAGATGCAAACAGAGTGGTTTTCTTTTTCTTTTCTCTGTGTCATTAAGTGTAATTGCTTCATCCTCATGATTGCTTTGAAAGAGTCAATCAGGCTTTCCTCAAAGCGGATGCTACTGCATTATGGTTGAGGTTGGCTAGAGAAGAGACCCGAGGCCTAACAGGTAGTTGGGGATCAGAAGCCCGGACAAGCTCAGGGCCCCATTGTTCAGACTGGGCCTCTGAGGGGAAACCCAGCAGTTTTAGTTAATGGAAAGTTTGTTAGGCTCATCTGTGGTGGGGCTGGGTGGGGGAGTTAAGGGGTGGGGGTTGCCTGGTAGGGTCTACTGCTCCATCAGTGGAAAGATACAGAAGGTCTTACAGGAGTGCTGCATAGGCCCCATCTACACAGCCTCCCTAAGTTTCCCAGGATACTCAGCATCATTTGAAATGACACAGCAGGACCAGGGGTGGGCACGATGGGAGATTTGCCTGTTTGAATCTTCTTGACTATAGGGGAACAGACCCTAGAGACTGGCCAGGATGTCATTCACAGGACAGGGCAACAAATTGAACTTACTGGTCCATATTTGGGTTTTTTGATTGTTTTGAGACCAGGTCTATGCAGCTCACAATGGCCTCAAACTCACTATGTGACAGAGGAAGACCTTGAACTCTTGGTCTTTTGCCTCCACTTTGAAATTGCTAGATTCACATTCCTGTGTCACCATCCTGAATTTAGATCCTTACAGACAATAAGTCAGCCAGGCATGGGCCCGAGGATCACAAAGAGTGAGTCCAGGCTACCCCATCACAAAAACACAAACAAGACAAACAAGCAAATGCCATTACTTCACCTTTGAATTTTTCTTTATTTACCATTTGTCTTAGTTAGGGTCTATCCCTCCCATTTTTTCCCCCAGTCAGGGTTTCTCTGTGTAGCTCTGGCTGTTCTGGAACTCACTCTGTAGACCAGGGTCTCACTATGTATCCCTCTATGGCCTGGGGCTCTCTATGTAGACCAGGCTAACTTTGAACTCTAGAGATTCGGCCTGAAGTAAAGGAAGTAACACCATCTTGTCATGATCTTATCCTAACTCTATTTTATGTCTGTTCAGGCATTTGTCAGGCCCTAGTTCCTGAACAGTCAGGTCTGCCTTGGCAATACATGTTGGAATTTCCATAACACTGACCATGGCCCAGATGCATAACCAAATATCTGCTGAATGAGAAGCCAAAGCAAATGTTACCACTAACAGTTCCCTAACAGACAACTGACAATGTTATTGTGGTTTTTAACTTTAAAAAATGTTCTACTCGCCAGGCGGTGGTAGCACATGACTTTAATCCCAGCACTTGGGAGGCAGAGCCAGGCGGATCTCTGTGAGTTCTAGGCCAGCCTGGGCTACAGAGCGAGATCCAGGAAAGGTGCCAAAACTACATGGAGAAACCCTGTCTCGGAAAAAAAAAAAAAAAAAGAAAGAAAAAAAGAAAGAAAGAAAGAAAGAAAGAAAGAAAGAAAGAAAGAAAGAAAGAAAGAAAACAACAAACAAATGTTCTCCTCGAGGCTGGAGAGATGTCTTAGCAGTTAAGATGGCTCCATTCCCACCACTCACAGCTGTCTGGAACTCCAGTTCCTGGGGACTTGAAACCCCCACATGGATGTACATGCAGCCAAAACACCAATGCACATAAAATACAAATAAATGAATCATTAAAAAAATGTTCTATTTGCCAGGTGGTGGTGTGTGTCTTTAATCCCAGCACTTGGGAGGCAGAGGCAGGGGATCTCTGTGAGTGTTACGCCACTAAGCAAACAGGTCACGTGCAACAGGTTTAAAGCGGGGAGGGAAGAGGCCATGTTAAAGTGGGGACATGAGAGAGGCAGGCGGGCAGACAGACAGACAGACCAGCAGGCACTTTTAAGGGGTGCATATGTCACACAGCTGGCCGTGGGAAGGCACCTGGCCATAGGCGATGACGTAATGGAACTGCTTTGGCAGAAGCTAACACATCCTGCTGTGGCTTTCTGGATTCAAATCTAAATGCCTAAATGAGGAACTGGGTCTGGAGAGATGGCTCAGTGGTTAGGAGCACTGGCTGCTCTTCCAGAGGACCTGGGTTCAATACCCAGCACCCACATGGCAGCTCACAACTGTCTGTAACTCCAGGATCCAACACCCTCACACAGACATACACACAGGCAAAACACTGATAAACTAAAAATAAATAAATTTTAAATGAGGGATTGGAGTGGTGGCCCAGAGATTTTAACAGCCTTTGCTGCTCTTTCAGAGGGCTGGAATTTGGATTATAGCATCCATGTTGTGCACATCATGACCCCCTAGTAACATTAGCCTCCAGTGGATCTGATGCCCCCTTCTGGCCCCTGTAGGAATATATATATATGTGTGTGTGTGTGTGTGTGTGTGTGTGTGTGTGTGTGTGTGTGTGTGTGTATGTGTAACATATACACATAATTTTTTTTTTCCAAGACAGGGTTTCTCTGTGTAGTTTTGGTACCTGTCCTGGATCTTGCTCTGTAGACCAGGCTGGCCTCAAACTCACAGAGATCCACCTGGCTCTGTCCCCCGGGTGCTGGGATTAAAGGCGTGTGCCACTGCTGGCCAGTTAAACAAATGTTTTAAATGAAATACTAAGAGTGTGGGGGCAGGGCAGAATCTGTCTTCTCCATGGTCCTGAACCCATGTCCAGATTAATAAGTCTGAGTCCTTGTTAGATGGTGTTATGCCCAGATCTCGGAGACCCCCAAAAGATCACCACGGAGACCGAATCCTGTATGTAAAAACAAAAAAACCTTTATTCAAACTCTGGGGCTCAGTCTCTCTGTCTGTCCCACACAGCGGTGAGAGCAGAGAGCCCTGAACTCAGGTGGGGCAGAGTTTTCATCATAGCAGAGGTTGGGGTGAGGGGATTTCCAGGGTCCAGGACCCTGACTGCCTGACAATTGTCTAGGAGTATCTGTAAAACAAAACATAGGTGTGTGCTAGACTCAAGGACATCTGGCCACCTTATCTAATGGTTGGAATGTTTGGGATGTCAGGTACTTCCTCACCCCTGGGTAGATCCCTGGGTGGTATCAGCTTAAGGCTTTTCCTGGATCTGGGTGTTGCCTGCCAGTAAGCCTGTCACAGAAGCTGTGTCTGGGCCCCTAAGCCTGTCATGGCTGCTGGGTGGTCAAGCTATTTTGGGGCCCCTTCACAGTGGCTGTGGGAATTGAGGGGTGTTTGGAGTTTTAGAGCCAATGTATAACCTCAAAACCCTGTCAGCTAATTCTAGGTATTCTAGGTAGTTTCCTCTCCCTGAAGTGTGAGAGAGAGAGTGTGCGTGTGTGTGTGTGTGTGTGTGTGTGTGTGTGTGTGTGTGTGTGTGTGAGAGAGAGAGAGAGAGAGAGAGAGAGAGAGAGAGAGAGAGAGTCCTGTAGTGCAGGCCAGCTCTTCACCTTCCTATTTCTACTTCTGAAGCTTGGGGATTATGGGCATATGCTACCACACACCAGCCCAGAGCAATCTCTCCCGCTGAAAGGTTTCCTGTCCGGCCTGTCAGCAAGGCTGGGCTTCACACATGGCTAATTTGTCGTCTTTGAAGGCAAGATCCAGCAGGCAGCAAAAAGAGCCAGCATGTGTGGAGTATCTCAAGCTGGGTGGAGCCCCTGAGCAGGACAGAATTTGTTAGAGAGAGTGGCTTTTGCCAGCCTCTCTGCAGAAAAAGCAGCTACAGTACTATCCTCTCAGCTACCTGAAATGTGTTAACAAGCAACTTGAAGCCACGGTTTTGCAGAAGCTGGCATTCTTTCCTCAGGGATCTAATCTCCCTTTCATTAAGCAGCACTTGGGTGCCTGCTCCGGCAGCACATATGCTAAAATGGGAACGGAAGATTAACATTAAAAAAGAAACATGGGGCCCGTTAAATGACCAGTGGGGTAAAGGCACTTGTCACCAAGATTGATGACTGGAGTTCCATCCCTGGGAACCTACAAATTGCCCTTTGACCTCTCCATTCATGCACCACTCGCCCCCCAAGCCCCCAAATGCCATCGAGACAGCTCAGTCTGCCACCAAGCTTGATGACAGGAGTTCAACTCCTAGAGCATATAGGATGGAAGGAGAGAACCACCCGACCTATGCCTGCTCCCTGTCATCTCCCAAGCACAAAACAATAAAAATATAAAAAATTTTTTATAAAGGGCCGGGGGTGGTGATGCCTCCAAACACTTGGAAGACAGGCAGAAGGCTTTCTGTGAGAGAAGGCCAGCCTGGTTTTTTGTTTTTTTTTTTTTATTATTATTATTAATTTTTTTGAGACAGGGTTTCTCTGTGTAGCCCTTGCTGTCCTGGAACTCACTTTGTAGACTAGGCTGGCCTCGAACTCACAGAGATCCGCCTGCCTCTGCCTCCTGAGTGCTGGGATTAAAGGTGAGCACCAGCCTGGTTTTTACGTTTAGTTCCAGGTCAGCCAGGACTACATAGTAACAGTCTAAGAAACAAAACAGAAAACCTGGGGATACTTTTGATAGTTTCCTGCTGAAAGACTGCACTTCCTAGGTGTTAGGATTCTGTCGCTCCTCCAGCTGCATGACCCCACATGCAAAGTTCAGTAGCTAAGCAAGGGGTTTACGTCTCACATCATCAGTGCGATGCGTGTTCATGCAAACGCACGCAGCAACTTGGTCACACAATCAGCGCACGGCTGGCGCAGCTCCGTGAGCCCACCTGCACATGTGCAGGGGAATCCTTAAAAAGTCGGACACAGACTCCTCCACTCTCTTCTGCTCTCTCCTCTTACCCCCGTCTCTCTCCTCCACTCGTGCCTCTTCCCAGCTCTCCCCAGGCCAGGTTACTCTCTTCTGTTTCCCCCACTCCCTACCCCTCACCCCACCCACATTAAAGCTCTGGAACTGACTGGCTTTTGTTGCGGCTCGTGACCTTTCTGGAATGGTAACCAGCGTTGCTTATCATTTTTTAAAACAACACTAGGTTCCCTTTCGGACTGTGGAAGTCATTTCTGCCCCCAACAAGGAGCTCAGTCTTATCTCCTGTAGGCATTTTGGCCATCCACACACGTGGAAAAGTACCCCCTTGCTGTGAATAGACATGATCCTGAGCCTAAGGTCAGACCAAAACTCTCTTTCTACCGGCAGTCTGTCTATAGCTGCCTTAAATAATCTTTAATAATCTAACATAATGATTCCTGAATCTTAGGTTGAAAAATTAGCAGCTCAGGCCCAATCCACGGACAAACCTCTCTGGGTCTCATAGACTCCCTGCTGCAGCCGGAGAGGACCAGGCAGGGCTGCCCATCTCTCTTCACTCTGTCTCCGCCTTTTTCTCACCTTACTGTCTTGACCTGACAGTCTGAACTTCTAGACAGGAGGCCACCCTGGATTTGACCAAAACATGAATGCAACATAGGAAAATGCCAGGACAAGGCAGCCCGATGGCCCTTAACTCAGAGGCTCCCTGGTTAGGTCTGGGAGCTCACTGGAGCTTTGTCTGTCTTATGACCCACTCGGAAGAAGAAAGCACGGGAGTCTGCACTGACTGCGAGAAACTTGGGTGGAGAATTCTAATTCTGGGATTTTCCACTGGCCTACCACTCAATCAGCAGAAAGCTCAGAGAAACTTCCCCTGGCCCTGTGGTTTCTTGACCCTGTTATTGTCGAGCATGGGGATGTCCTCTTACTTTCCAGGCATATTTCGTTTTTCAATACTAAGAGGACATTCTAAATAACTGGGTAGTGACCCTTGTTTTTCACCCTGATCCCTGGCCCCTGCCACAGATTTCAAATTCTCCATTCCAAAGTACACACCCTCAGCCTGGCTGCAGGCTAATCTAAAAAGCTCCATGTGGGAGACCTTGTTTTGAATTCACTTGTTCAGATCTTGGTCCATATCTGGCTTCAACATACATTAGACAAATGGCCACTGCTAGCCCAAATTCAGAACTTTCAATTTCTAATATCTAAACGGAGTTAGATAGCTCCACAAGATGGAATGCTAGTATGGTCTGAGGCCTCTCCCACATAACTCACAGTTCATTTTAATCTTTTTCATGACTCTGGCTTTCAGCCCCACCTAAAGCTGGAAGACCCACCACCATTTCTGCTGGGCCTCCAAACTTCTATCTATTCCTAGCTTAGAGCATAGAACTCCTTCGGCTTATGCTTTTGGCCTACTGTGTTTCTGCCTCTCCAAGACTAAAAAAAATCATGCTTGTATCTTTAACAGGTAAGAGGTAAAAGAAGTTGTGTTCTCCATTTGCAGACACGCACACAAACTGGTTACGGGTATGTAGATCACTGGGCTCAGTCTTACAGAGATTCAAATGTCTTTTGGGTAAATAATATTGAAAAAATTTTTCATGCTGTTCTACTCTATTGAAAAGGCCGGGGAGCTGGAGAAGTGGTTCAGAGGTTAAGAGCACTCACTGGCTGCTCTTCCAGAGGTCCTGAGTTCAATTCCCAGCAACCACATGGTGGCTCACAACCATCTGTAAGGGGATCTGATGCCCTCTTTCTGGATATGGGTGAAAACAAAGCACTCATATACCCAAAATAAACAAATATTTAGGAAAAAAAAAAAAAAAAAAAAGAAAAGGCTGGCTCTGGAGTTGGAATTTGACCCACCTGCTCCAGACCCAAGCATCTTTGCTTAAAACTTTCCTCCAAAGTTTCTGTCCTGGGTGAGGTGGGCTGAGAGAGGCCTCTGTAACCACCACAGCCTGCAGAGGGAGGCAAGAAGGCAGTTATGTTCAACACAACTAAGTAGCCAGCATTGATTCAAACTTTGGGAGTCTGATACTGAGTAGTTTATTTTAGGCATATTTAAGCACAGAACAATTTTGGGACAACTTTCCTGGTGATAATTAACTCAATCCCATGTGTACAATAAAATACAAAGTAAACCAAATAAAAGATAGATTGACTACATCAAAACTCTTTGTAAAGTACGTGTGACACCTCCATAGAGATGGGTTCCATAGATTGGCAAGCTCATAATAAAGGTCTTGAGGAGGATCTGGTGTGGCTGAAGCCAGAGAGAGCACAAAGGTCACCAGGCTATTAACCCCACATGCTCCCAGGCTTCTGGGTGGATCCAGCTGACGCATCCCTTCCTTTGAAGGAACCCTAGTGCTTGTCTGTGAGCACAAGGACTTCCTTGCCTCCCACAGTGGTCACCTGACTCTATGATAGGAGAAAGAGGAGAAAAAGCAAACAGCCTAAAAAAAGATACCATCTGCTTAAAAACAGCTAAAAAGGAAACTATTCCCAATAGGGATTATGGCTGCTTATCTCACATTCCTTTTCTTGGTTTTGTTTAACTCTAAATAACGTCTCTCTTATATCTATTGCTAAAACTTTTGCTAAAGTATATATATATTTTTTTAAATTTCAGGATTTGTAAGCCCATTTTATGAAATTTTTTGTATTTTAGGATTTGTAAGTTCACTGGGTATGGTGTTAAAAAAATCTGTAAAATCTGTAACAAAAAAGTTACCTTAAAACTTGTAAGACGAGCCGGGTGGTGGTAGTACACACCTTTAATCCCAGCATTCTGCAGGCAGAGGCAAGTGGATCTCTGTGAATTTGAGGTCAGTCTGGTCTACAGAGAGTGAGTTCCAGGAAGGGCTCCAAAGCTACCCTGTCTAAAAAAAAAACCTTGTAAGATGAGGGGCTGATTGTAAGAAAATCTACACATATGTAATCTTAATTTGCTACAAAGTGCATGTATGTAAATTGGATTCAAGTTTTTTGTTTGTTTTTAAATGAGATTGTGTGTGCCTGATGGGTTCACCTTAAAGTAGCAGTAAATAACATGTGGATTGCCCCATCTGAAATGATGATCTAGCAACCATGGTAACAAAAATCTGTATTGTTATGTTTTCAAATACTGCATATGGTCATTTAAGGTTTTAGACTTTTACCTGTTGATATGAATTCACAACACACCCCCACGGTTGGGCATGGTCGTGCATGCCCAGCGGGACCTAGTCACTTCCTCATAGTCATTTCTGGGTCAAACATCTCGAGTGACCCAGGACTGTGGCTTTGCGTGCAACACAACCACGTGATCTATGCACATGCATAGAACAGTCACATGGGCCTGTGTGCGCAGGCGCAGCCCAGCCTTTATAAGCCTGTGCCATGATCCCCAGGGCCCCCTCACTCATGTGTCTTTCCGCAGGCCTGTGCACATCTGTCCCTCTCCCTTATCTTAATAAGGGTTTCTCTGTGTAGCTTTATGCCTTTCCTGGAACTTTCTTTGGAGACCAGGCTGGCCTCGAACTCACAGAGATCTGCCTGCTTCTGCCTCCTGAGTGCTAGGATTAAAGGCTTGCGCCACCGCCGCCTAACTAACTCTTGTTAGTGGATTCTGTCATGTTTCATGACTTTTCCTCGCAGGGTAAGAGCACCGCAAAAACAACACCTATCTAATTGTTTCTAACCAAAAATTGTGTTTTATTTGAGATAGTGTTTTTGCTCGTTAAATAGTAGTTGATACTGTAAATATTTAAAACAGATATACAAAGTCCACTGTATGTGAAAGCAAGAAATACCACTTAGATGCTTTCTATTCAGAACCATTCCTTGCGTGCTGACTTTAACTGACTTCTTTTACAAAGCTTCTGGGTGCTTGCTCCTTATGCAGCAATCTGGTGTAAACACACAGCTGATTCCAGTCACCCCATCCTTCTAGCACATGAGCCAGCCAGTTGTAGAATTGCATTTAACTTAATAATCTTGATATAAAAAAGTTTTCCTCATATAAATGTCTCTTAATGTTCCCCACAGTGTTATACAGTTGTTACTGCTGACATGTTCTGATCTTTGCCAAATGTTGAGTTTATCATGACCCCTTGGATAGACCCTCTTCTGAGGCATTCTAACTGCTGCTCATCAACCATATGTCTGCCTTGAAGCAGTTACCAAGAGACTGACACCCCCAGACCCCTAAAAGCAGTTTGGTTCCCTCTAAAAGGGGACTAATGGGCCATGGGCCATCCAACTCATCCCTCTTCTTGCCACTCTGGATATTGTTTTGGGGACCCAGAACTAAAGCAGTTGGACTGAAGCCTTTTTTTGCGACAATTAACCTGTCTCACCAGCTCAGATCAGCTTAACATCCTCCAGGGCCAGCTCAACTCTGTGACTGCTGCAGTACTCCCAAGGTGAAAAAAGACCAGACCTGACTGCTGCCAAGGAGTCAGATCTGTGCCCTCCTTGAACAATGCTGCTTCCACGCCGCCAACAAATCCTAACTGGTTTGAAATGGTGCCTAGAGACACAGGGACCAGATTTTTTAAAACTTCCTTCTGGTTCCCTCCCACTCTGGCTCCTCCCCACTCTTTCCTTCTTGTCCTCACACCCATGCTTTTACCCTGTTTTAAATGTTTTACTTACTGAACTTCACCCTAGACCCAAACACAATGTTCCACACAAGCTCTCCTGATAGCTCACACCCTCTCATAGCTCCGATTGCTCCTTATACATCTGTGTGGTGGTTTGAATGAAAATGGCCCCCACAGACTAATAGGGAGTGATATTATTGGAGGTGTGGTCTTGTTGGAGGGACTGTGTCACAGGGGTGTGGGGTGGGGTGGGGTTTTGAGATTTCGGCTCAACCCAGACCCAGTGTCACTCTATTCCTGCTGCCTGCTGAGCTGGATGTAGATCTCTGCTCCTTCTCCAGCACCACATCTGCCCGCATGCTGTCATGCTTCCCACCATGATGATAGTGGACCAAACCTCTGAACTGTAAGTCAGTCCCAATTAGATGCTTTCCTTTCTAAGAGTTGCTGTGGGTGGTCATGGTGTCTCTCCACAGCAGTAGAAACCTAATTAAGACAGTCTGCAAAAAGACCTTTCACCCTCTCACCCCGGGCTGATACAAGTCTTTACATCAGTCCTCTACCTCCTCCTGTTCCCTTCCTTTGGCACTCTGTAGCTCCCTGCCACTTCTGCTAGCTCATCTCAATTCATTCCTGCCAATGGGACCAGTCACGGCCACCCTGAATCAACTCTATGTCCATTTCCTCTCAGAGGCCCACTCCATTTCTCCCACCCTTTTGCCTCCTTGTCCCTCAGCCTTCCCAGAAAATCTCTTAGTTCCACTCTGTAACCAGTCATCTGCTTACAGGAACTCAGAGAGATCCGCCTGCCTCTGTCTCCCAGTGCTGGGATTAAAGGCATGTGCTGTGGATATCGCGCTGTATGCTGTGAATGTGGTGCTCTGATTGGTTAATAAATAAAGTGCTGATTGGTCAGTAGCCAAGCAAGAAGTATAGGTGGGACAAAGAAAGAGGAGAATTCTGGGAACAGGAAGGCTGAGGAGTCACCAACCAGACACAGAGGAAGCAAGATGTGAAGGCAGAACTGGGAAGAGGTATCAAGCCACGTGGCTAAACATAAATAAAAATTATGGGTTAATTTAAGTGTAAGATCTGGCTAGCAAGAAGCCTGAGTCATTAGGTCAAACAGTTTTAATTAATATAAGCATCTGTGTGTTTACTTGGGTCTGGGTGGGACTGGAGAAAACTCCAGCTACAGGTGTGTGCCACCACCATGCAGTGAGGACCCCCCCTCTTTAATGGACTCAGAACCACCCCCTCCAACAAAGACCCTCCTTAGCAGAAAACAGCTATAAACCCCTGCCCTGCATTTTTTATATTCTCTGAGTTAGGAATGACTCTCCTGCAGAAAAACTACACCTCCCAGCTTCCCTTGTGGACTACGTAAGTAATTGGCTACATCTCCTAGCTTCTGTAGCCGTGTAAGTCTTTTCTGCCCTGTAAGAGGAGGCACCCCATCTTCCTCTGACAAAAGTGTCCCCTCACTGTGAAAAGCATGGTCCTGCCTAAGGTCGGCCCAAGCCTGTCTGCCTCCCTTCTCTGCAGCTGCCTGAAGCAGCCAACAGCTGCAGCATGTGCCCTGCAGGGGTATGTCAAAAGCCTCTTAGATGGAGACCTTAGGAAAGAGCCGAGACAGGGCCTGTACCCAGAGACCGGGCAGCACTGAGCGGTGCACACACAGGAACATCAGTCCCGCGCTATCCGATGCTGAAGAGAGCTGCCACAGGCTCGAACCCATGGCATGGCTAGTTCTGCCAGCTGTATTACCCTTGGTCTTTTCAAGTTTCTGGTCGACTTTTCAATGTGAATTACTTTATAATTAAAACTTCAAAATTGACAAATGAAAAAAAAAATGCCTACTTTAAAAATCCAAACCACATCCTACAGATATAACCAGTGCATGACGAATTCAAGGAAATTTTGGGAAGACTCCAAAGTACTTTACTTTAGCATAACAAAAAAGTTTCTGCATTCAGTGACTCAATTTGGGGCAGGGGGTCAGGCAGCTCAGTTGGCAGATTGCGAGCATCCAGGAAGCACTGAGTCTGTTCCCCAGGACCACACGAGATGGGTCATGGTGGTGCAGGTCTCCAAGGCAGAGTCAGAAGTGATTGAATCTGCTAGATAGGCTTCCAAAGTTCCTATAACACTGAAGATGATTTACAGAAATTACATCGAGTATTCGACCTTAGGAAAATCTGTGGGGCAGAGCTAGAGGCATTGCTCAGGTTAAGAACACTTGCTGTTCTTCTAGTGGACCCAGGTTTGGTTCCCAACACCCACATGGGGCAGATCGCAATCACTTGAAATTAGTTTAAGGTGATCAGAAGCCTTCTGGCTAAGGGCACATTCACACACGTGGTGTACATACATATACTTAGAAATATACAGGTAAGATAAAATAAGTAGGGTCTGGAGAGATGTCAGGGATTAAGGGTGTATACTGTCTTTCTGGAAGACCCAAGTTCGGTGACCAGCACCCATGTCAGGCAGTGTGAGAACGAAAGCTATGTTTTAAGTTTGAATTACTGTGCCTAAGAGAGCCATGAAACGAAAATGCCTCTGACCTATAAGCCCTTGCCCAAGGACAGGTACTTCCTGAAGTGCTGGAGGTTGTTGTTCATGTGAGATAACAAGCCACATGTTTTCACTTCCCTAAACAAGTTTGTTTGACCTAATTGCACCAGATGTGCTTGACCACACGTAGGTGGGAGGTACGTGGGCAGGAAACGCATCAGGATGTATGCTTACCCCAGTTTGGATGTAGGTGGGAAGTACTTAGCCTTCTGGTTTTGCCTTTATAAGCACCTGGCTAACATAGTTCATGGCCGTCTTCTGGAAACCCCAGAACAGACTAGCCAGAGTCCATCATCTTGGCTGATATTTGATTAAAGCTTGCTTCAATTTGGCTCAAAACTGTGGTAGTGGGAATAACAGTAGCTCAGAACTTCCTGTAACTCCAGTTCCAGGAGGATCTGACGTCTATTGCCTCGGTGGGATCCTGGACTTGTGTGTACAAACATACACAAACACACTTAAAGATAATAAGCAAACCTTTAAAAAAAAAAAGAAAAAGAGACCCTCCCTCCCCAAACTCAAACCCTCAAAAAAGCCCGAAGAATCCCTGGAGAAAAACCAAACCATTTCTCATCATCACAAAGCTGCCTTCGATCATGTTATGACTGAGGGGGCGTGGTCTGAGACTTTTGTTTGACACTGTTACATAAAGGTACGGTGTTTACAGATTCTGAGCTTGCAACACTGTTCTGACCTGTTTTCACTGACCTACACACTCCGGCTAAGCACACTGTTAGTTTGTTTCCTTTTGCAGTGCATGCGTTTTTATTCATCTGCATTTTGAATTAAGTCTACATCCTCTTTAGTGTACCATGGGATGGATGGGGGACTGCCTTGACCAGGGCCAACTTGGTTGGAGCTCTCCTGCAGGGGAATCCAGAGAGCATCGCATTTCCTTGTACTCTGTGAACAATACACAGTGTGAACAAAAGGCTGGAGAGGAAGGAAACGTAATTGATTCTGAAGGGCGTGAACATCTGCAAAGAATGTATTCTAAAGAAACCATCTCTGAGGGCCCCACTCAAGAGAAACTGTGTCTAGTTCCCCAGGCAGAGAAGCAGCCCCTCCCCCCATGTTCAGCCCCACTGGGACTGCAGCATGGAGACATGGAGACAGGGTAGGAGACTTCACAAAACTAACTCCGCCCATTGGTGATGAGCTGATGGATTTATGCGAAGTCAGAACAATGATATGGTGGTCTACACTGTGTCATGAAGTGGATGACCGTGGTCAGCACCATTTTCTTCTCTGGCCTCAGGTTCCTTTACTCTGTCATGGGAGGGCTGGACACACAAGGCCTTTTAATGGTGCTGCCCAGGGAGGCAGGATTAACAGCCACTTTTCACTTGGGTCTCTGATTTTTTTTCCCCCTCTTTTCTTTTTCTGGTGTTGAGAATTAATCATATGGACTCATACATGCTGGGAAAGTGCTCAACCTCTGGGCTACATTTCAGGTCTCAGATTCTCCATTTTAAATGACAAGAAAAAAAGACTCTAGCCAGATGTGGTGGCGCACACCTCTAAATTCCAACACTTGGGAATCAGAGGCAGGCTGTCTTTCAAAGCCAGAGCTACATAGTGAAACCCTGGGGGCTAGGGGAAAAGAGAGAAAAAAAATTCTAACACAAGTGATTTAAGAACATCAACATTTATTTAACATGATAAAAAAGAAATGAGATATGAACATTTGCATTAATCTCTAGTAAGCAGCCTTTATTACATGTGCTCACTGTGTGACATCTACACAATGAACATAATTACATCTGTACACAGACTGAGTACTGGATCTAAAAGCCTGCTTATTGCTGTACACATCTAGTCCAATGACGTAAATGTCCAGTACTTCAGAATACCTACACTTGTAATTGTTTTGCTTTTTAAAGAAAAGCTACGCGATAGCATTTGTGTTGAAGCTGACAGAGTATGGCAGTAACTGCTGACGTTGCAATCTGACCGAGGAAGCATTATAGCAGAAAACAGGACAGACTTTACTTAGCGGTAATAAAATGGCACATTTTAAATATATTATATAAAATTTTTACAAATCAAGTGTCAAACAAAGCACTGCAGTAGCCAAAATGGGAGGAAAAGAAGGAAGAAAACAAGCTTCACAGGAAAGTACAGCTTTGCCGAAAAGCCAAAGGAACATAAATTCACCTAGACATAAGCATCCAAATCTGGGGACTGCAACTAAGCAAGCTCTGGATGGAGCGCGGGAGAAAGCACCTTGACCGGTGTGTTCTGAACTCATAGCAGCAAGCCGGTGGAGGATGGTGACCTTGAGACTAGGGAGTGCACATATGGGCCATTAAAGCTATTTTGGAATAAACATTTTCCAAAGGTGATAAAACGATGCTCTGGGTCAGAAGCATCAGAACTATGAATTTCATAGATTTAAGGTATACTGTACAACATCTTCTTACACGGCTGAGGTCCACAGCTTCAGCTCTGTGTGCTCTCAAGAGACGTCAGTGCAGCTGAAAATCAAGAGAGGGGAAATTACTTTTGACATCTGCAAAGCTAATGAACGACAGTGTCCCACAGTAACTAAGCTAGCACAACAGAAGTGACAAGCATGGCCTGGAAACCCCAACACAGAACACACGGAGGGTACTTTCTTTATTTCTCTCAACTCCAACTGAGAATGCAGAGAAGTGTGACGCAATTAAACAGCAATTCAGGAAAATGTCTCAAATTTGTTGCTGAACAGGTCAATAAAGTAGGCATAGCTTTGCCTGACTTCACGAACCAATTTACTGAACCACCCCACAGCAGCGGCATTTTTGAGGATTCCTACATCCCACCGAAACTACGAGTACAGGAAAACATGACAGACACAATGCTAAAATGTAAGTAGTGACAGTGTGTGCCACAGGTTAGCTGTGTAGGGTGGCCATGTAACAGGAGATGAGAAGAGATCTGCCTGGATGGAATGACCAATGCCACTTGGAATGAAAGTTCAAAGACAAAATCCAGTAACCAGTTACCAAACTGGAGAATCTTAAGCTCTGACCATCCTTTGTTAGAGGAGTGGTTATTGTGCCATAAGTTATAGCCTGTTTAGTAAGCCAAAAATTCTTGTGAATGGCTTCTTGTTTTTTTTTTTTTTTTTGGTTTTTCGAGACAGGGTTTCTCTGTGTAGCTTTGCACCTTTCCTAGGACTCACTTGGTAGCCCAGGCTGGCCTCGAACTCACAGAGATCCGCCTGGCTCTGCCTCCCGAGTGCTGGGATTAAAGGCGTGCGCCACCACCGCCTGGCGGCTTCTTGTTTTGATGTAAAGTTTCATGAAGCTCAGGCTGGCCCGGAACTCACTTTTTAACCAATGATGACCTTGAATTTCTGATTCTCCTGCCTCTGCCTCCCAAGTGCTGGGATTACTGGTGTGTACCATTGTGGTGGTTTGAAGGAAAATGGCCCCCAAAGGGAGTGGCACTATTAGGAGTTATGGCCTTGTTAAAGGAAGTGTGTGGCTGTGGGGGTGAGCTTTGAGGTTTCCTATGCTCAATCTAAGCTAGTTCAGTTCACTTCCTGTTGCCTGTGGTTCAATATGTAGCAGCTCCTTCTCCAGCACCATGTCTGCCTGCATGCTGCTGTGCTCTCCTCCATGATGATAATGGACTGAACCTCTGAACTGTAAGCTGCCACCTCAATTAAATGTTTTCCTTTATAAGAGTTGCCATGGTCATGGTGACTCTTCACAGCAATAGAACACTGACTAAGACAACCATCATGCCTGGTTCTGGGAACTGAACCCAGACTCTTCATGTATGTTAGGTACGTGCTCTACCAACTGAGCTACATGTTTAGCTCCTGTAGATAGCGTTTTGTTTTGAGACAGGGTTTCACTACACAGCCTTGGTCCCTGGAGCTCACTATGTAAACACCAGGCTGGCTTTAAACTCAGAGATCCAGCCATGTCTGGCTCTCAGGTGCTGGTGGGTTAAAGCTGTGTGTCCTCACACCTGGCCCTGAGAATGGTTCTCAATGTCCATCTCTTCACTACCATAAGTCTAGGCCATCCATTTGGCCACATGGCATGTCTATCTTGCCCTTGTCTAGTGTTAGTCTGTCACCAGTGTCAGCTATAAACAATCAAAGTTTAGGGAACGGAAAAGGCAAGACACAGATACACCTGTCATAACAGGTTGCTCCTAAATCTAGTAAGCGTCTCAACCCCGTGCAGAGGCTGACCTCACAACGTTTCTGGACAAAGAGACGAGATAGGACAAAAGTGAGGGTGAAGACGGACTCCAGACCACGGGCCCTGCTGCGAGAACGGACAGGTTCAGTCAGAAGATTTTCTCTGTGTGTGTGTTACCACTTCCGACTGTTGGGAATTTATGGTAACTGTGTGTTACCACTTCCGACTGTTGGGAATTTATGGTAACTGAAAAGCTCCCAGCACTGTAACAGGTGGTAGATGCTGAGAAAACATGGAAAAGCCATACAAATTCTCATTCTGCTTTAGTTTTTCAGGAAAAGAAAACTATTTACTTATCAGCACAGAATGATGGTAGAGGAAGCACTGTCTATGTTGTTGATACGCAGGCCCGGGGTCAGTGAGACAGCTTAGCTGCCCCCACACTTAACAACCAAGGTCAGATCCCAGAACTGACTCCACAAAGCTGTCCTCTGGCCTTCACACATGTGCTGTGGCACACTCATGCCTGTCACACACATACATCACACAGCAGAACAAACAAACAAACAAACAAACAAAGGAAGCAGCGACTCAGAAAGTTATCCTCAATTCTAACACCAGTCTCGGGGCACCGCAAGGAGAGCGCCTTCTCCTCGGTTTCCTGGCCTCCAGCAGCGCCCTGGGATTTCAATGCTCTACCACAAACTGCATCCTAACCATGCAGCATCACTTCGGCCTCTAAAAAACCAAGTCACACCAAGCTTACTCACCAGGCATACGTGCCAAACTAAGTGCCCAACGCTGTCCTGTGAGCATGAAATGACCGAAAACGCATCCCTGGCCCTGAGCTCGGGCAGGACGGCAGGTCAGAGCACAGCTAGGGCTTCCTGGTCTGGCACAGGCCAGGAACTGAGGGAAACACTGTCACAGACCCAATCTCTCCAAGGCCAATGTCAGAAATCTAGGCTACCATCTGGGCTTCAATACAGGCCTGGTGCGATGGCAGTGCACAGCCCAGAGTTAATTCACTTGTACTGCTGTTCCAAGAAATGGAGACACTCCAAGTACAACACTCCTAACACAAGGAACCAAAGAGAAGGAGAAGACATACTTCTGAGACTACACACACATGAAATGTGATCCTTCTGTGAGCTTTGGCGGAGTAGGCGGATCTGGTGATGCGGAGGACTCAGGAGACGGGGACAGACTTTTCACTAAAATACACCAAGAAAACAGAAGATAAGTATATACACACAAGCATATCTATATGCAAACATACACATACGTTGTTTTGGACAAAGTTAATTAATATTTATTGTATGTGTGTTTGTGTGTGCATGCTTGTGGGGTCAGAAGACAGCTTAGAAGTCCAACTCAGGCTGTCAAGCTTGGTGGCAAGTGCCTTTACTGTGAGCCATCTCTCCAGTCCAGAGGCCAGAAGATGACATTTTGAAGACACTATGGAGGGTGGCTCCTGATGCTGGGATCTCCACAATGCCACAGGGCTGGGGAGGGGTGAGACATTTTCTTTCTTTGGTTTTTTGAGACAGGGTTTCTCTGTGTAGACTTGGCTGTCCTGGAACTTGCTCTGTAGATCAGGCTGGCCTAGAACTCAGGGATCTGCCTGTCATTGTCCCGCCCCTTCCAGAGTGCTGGGATTAAAAAGCCATTCTTTCCTTCCTGGCTTTGAGGCCAGCTGCCAGCTGTCTGTTAACACGCAGCTAAGTACCAAAGAGCTGTTAATGTTGCGGGTTCACCACCACAGCACTCTGATCCAGACCGCACAGCGGCAAAGGGCTCTGTTGATCATAACTGAGAAGCCCTGTGCTCACTGCCTGCTCAGTACTGAAGGCCCCCCTAGGGAACACGGCTCACACAGACACTGCTAAGGACGGCTCTCGGGACCTGAGCTCACTGCTGTTCCTCTTTGGTGTCAGGCTGTCCTGAGGGTGTGAGTTTAGAGGACTGGAGCGTGTCTTGCTTGCAGAGTATATGAAACAAGCATCTCAGAGGCCAGGCATGGTGGTGCACACATTTCGTCCCAGCACTCCGGAAGCAGAGGCGGGCGGATCTCTGAGGTCTACAGAGCGAGCTCCAGGACAGCCAGGGCTACACAAGGAAACTCTTGACACCCCCCGCCCCCCCCAAAAGAAGCAGCACCACGGCAGCAAACAGTTTAAAAGCACACCTAACCCCACTCCAATCCTCCAAAACTCCGCCAGAAAGAAGAAAAAAAGGGTTCAAAAACACGAGAAACCTGAGGCTGAAGCCTAGGAGTGAAGAACTTGCATGTGAAGGCCAAGCTTCCACCCCTACATTCACACAAAACAAACAAGACAGACAGAGAATAGCACCCAACTGTCCACTCTCTAATGTGCTACGGACAGTGGGATACTACCCCACTGGAATTCCAGTGTGCACCATGGTATCAGCCAGGCCAGAGCAAGCACATAGTTCTGTAACTTCAGTATCAGGTAACAAAGTATCAGGCTGTGGGTTCCAAGAATCCAAGCCTGCCAGGAGGAAAAATTGCCATGTAGGAAGGCATTGCTTAAAGAGTTTGTTTTAGGGGGCTGGAGAGGTGGCTCAGAGGTTAAGAGCACTGGCTGCTGGTTGCTCTTCCAGAGGTCCTGAGTTCAATTCCCAGCAAGCACATGATGGCTCACAACCATCTATAATGAGATCTGGTGCCCTCCTCTGGCCTGCAGGCATACATGCAGACAGAACACTGTATACATAATAAATAAATACATCTTAAAAAAAAAAAAAGAGTTTGTTTTAGCCTGGCAGTGGTGGTGCACGCCTTTAATCCAGCACTGGGGAGGCAGAGACAGGCGGATCTCTGTGAGTTCGAGGCCAGCCTGGGCTACAAAGTGAGTTCCAGGAAAGGTGCAAAGCTACACGGAGAAACCCTGTCTCGAAAAACCAACCAACCAACCAACCAACCAACCAACCAACCAACAAGACTTTGTTTGAACTTATGTAGCTAAGAGGGTGGCACACTTCTTTAATCCCAGCACTAGGGAGGCAGAGGCAGATGGGTATCTGTAAGTTGAGGCCAGCCTCATCTACAAAGTGAGTTCCTGGACAGCCTGGGCTATTACATAGAGAAACTCTGTCTCAAAAACAACAAACAAACAAACAAAACAAACAAATCTGTATGTCTGTAAAGAAGTGGGTGCATCTCATCTCAGGTGCTCAAGGCATTGGATGTGGTATCAAAGTATGTCTTTAGCACTGAGCCATCTCTCCAGCCTGATGGTTTCTGAGACAACCTCCAGAGGACAGGAACTGCAGGTGAGTCACCATGCATGGCTCCTGTGAGCCAGTCCTCTGAGCCTGGGTGGCAGAGGAGCAGGGACAGCTGCTCCTGCCTTGTGGACTCCCCGTGTAGAAGCCCCTGCTGAGGGAAGCAGGACGTGTGCAGGTACCTGGGGTCTGATTCTCTCTGGGAACCTCAGGAGGTGACTCAGAAGAAGCGCAAGTTTCCTCCTCTTCATGAAGACTCTGCACTTCTTCAGGGCGGCTTTCTGCCCGATGGTTTGTCGCCTCTGCCTCTTCTTGGGGGCTGAGGAGAAGAGACTGGCATGTTAACACCGCAGGACACCATCAGTTTCTTAGGTTCTTCTGATACGAGATCTGGCTACATGGCCCAGACTGTTCTTGAACTTGACTCAGCTTCCCAAATGTGGAGACCGCAGGTGTGCGCCACCATACTTAACTTTGTAATGGAAAGTTATACTACACAGGAGCGGGGTGTGTGGTGCATACCTGCAATCCATCACGTGGAAGGTAGAGGCAGGGGATCACAAGTCCAAGGTCACCCTGATTTCATAGAGAGTGCTAGGCTGGCCTGTGCTACTGAGACCCACGCATACAAAAAAGATGCCACCATCTATATTTAGTAACTTAATGTTTTCTTGTAAATAATTTTATTTTCTTTCTTATAAAATACAAACAGAGAAAGACCGGAGCAAATCATCTAGGAAGCTGCCAGTTAGCTCAGCAACTCCCCACTTTACCGCCTGTGTTTCAGTTAAACTGCACATGAACCCTGACTCCCTAAACCAACATTTGTTCAATTTTCTTTTTTAAAAAAGATTTATTTATTATGTATACAGTGTTCTGCCTGCATGTATCCCTGTAGGCCAGAAGAGGGTACCTGATCTCATTACAGATGGTTGTGCGCCACCATGTGGTTGCTGGGAACGGAACTCAGGACCTCTGGAAGAACAGCCAGTGCTTCTAACCTCTGAGCCATCTCTCCAGCCCTCAATTTTCATTTTATGTATGGCCTATGTGTATGTCTGCACACCATTTGTATGCACAGTACCCTCAGAGGCCAGAAGAGGGCATCAGATTCTTTGGAAGTGGAGTTACAAACAGCTGTGAGCCACCATGCACCTTCTGGGAATCCAACCAGAGTGCTCCATAGGAGCGGTCCATGCTCTTAACTGCTGAGCCATCTCTCCAGCCCCTAGCATGTGTTTTTAATACTTTAACACCATTATTTATCGAGCCAGTACTCCAAAAACTTTCCTGACTCTCTTATAATGCCAGGTTAGGATTGTTTGATTAGGATTCCTAAAGGTCTATTCACTTTATTTCCAGATAGGATCTTAATGTCTATGTGTGTGGGTGTATGAATGTTCACATGCTTGGGTATGTGGAGGTCAGAGGCATTGGGTCTCTTCCTCTATTACTCTCCCACTTATATTTCCTGAGCCAGGCTTTCTTCATCGCACCTGGGGCTCTTGGAGTTGGCTAGACTGGCCGGTGCAGGAGCTCCTGTGCGCACCTGTCTCTGCACAGCCTCCCTAGTGCACAGGTGTGCACTGCTGTGTCAATTTCTACGTGCACACCAGGGATCTGAACTCACGTTTGTACAGCAAGCAATTAACTCATTTCTCTAGACCCATGGAGTCTACTTCTGATCCAGAAGCTAGCCTTTTTTTGTTGTTATTGTTTTTTGTTTCTTGTTTCTTTCAAGATAGGGTGTCTCTGTGTAGCTCTGGCTGTCCTGGAACTCGCCCTGTGACCAGTATGGCCTCAAGCTCAGAGATCCACCTGTCTCTTCCTCCCAAGCACTGCCACACCCAGCTTAGCTCACTATTTTTAGAGTCACACAGCTGAGCTGGAGAGGTGGCTTAGCAGTTTATAGAGCATAGGCTGCTTGCTCTTGCAGAGAACATGGGTTCCCATCATATGGCAGCTCACAATCATCTGTTAAATCCAGTAATGGCCTCAGTGCTCAGTGGGCACTACACACACACACACACACACACACACACACACACACACACACACACACGATATATATATCAGGCAAAACTCTCATACACATAAAAATAAATAGATCATAAGAAAGAGCCTCCCAGCTTTCTGAACAGCTGGTTCCTATCTTCTTTAGCTCTTACCTGCATGGAACATCTTCCAGTGCCTGACCTTTATGCTTTTCTCTATCCATCACTTCCTCAGAATTCATCCCATTTGGCTCAGGTGTGAAAAGCATTTCATAAAAAATACTTTCAGTTCTTTTAAGCTACAAAATAAGAAAAAATGCTTTTTAGAGCATTCTTGCCATATTTAATATTAGTAAAGCTAAAATGATCACACTGTCTAAAAATTATGCCCCCAAATTATACACTATCACAAATATTTGTGACTACGTCTAGATTTAAGTATATTAAAGATATTAACATCATTTACTACTAAAAGTCATTTATACACAGAGATGATACACATTGCTGATGTAGCCATTGGGTGATCTTTCTTGTTTTTTTTTTTTTTTTTTTTTTTTTTAGTTTTTCGAGACAGGGTTTCTCTGTGTAGCTTTGTGCCTTTCCTGGAACTCACTTGGTAGCCCAGGCTGGCCTTGAACTCACAGAGATCCGCCTGGCTCTGCCTCCCGAGTGCTGGGATTAAAGGCGTGCGCCACCACCGCCCGGCTGGGTGATCTTTCTATGTGGTGAATATATCAAGCAAATTAAAGAAAATCTATCATTTCATTTAGATTTAGAGCTCTCTGACTGAAAAGCACACCTTAGTTCCTTGGATCTAATCTTCCAAGTACCCCACCACCCTCCCATATCTGGGACTTCTACCTTTCTGCCGAGATCCACATTCTGGGGTTCAGCTTCTTCTAATAGAACAGTTTCTGCTGCTGGAGTTTCATGGTCTGGCCTTACATCATTTTCTCTGCGGACAGTGTCTAGCTCCTTAATGTTATCATCCCTCCGTAGAGTCTGCTCAAAAGACAGATAGCATTTTTATTCATGTACTCACATTTTGTTATTGTGGTTTTTTTTTTTTTTTGAGACAGGGTTTCTCTGTGTAGCTTTGCGCCTTTCCTGGATCTCGCTTTGTAGACCAGGCTGGCCTTGAACTCACAAAGATCCGCCTGCCTCTGCCTCCCGAGTGCTGGGATTAAAGGCGTGCGCCACCACCACCTGGTTTTGTTATAGTTTTGAATCAGGTCTTGTCCCATGTTGGCCCATATCTCACTATGTAGCTCAGGCTGGCCATGAATTTGTAGTGAGTCTTTTACCTCGGCTTCATGAGTTGGTACGATTATAGACGGGTCTTGCTATGTAGCCCAGGCTGGTGGGGAAATTGTAATCCTCTGCCTACACTTCCTGAATGCTGTGATTAGAAGTCTCTGCTATTACTGCCTAGCCTTAAAGCATTTTTGTTGTTGGTTTTACTCTATTTTTTAATTTTTATTTTATTTTATTTTTTGGTTTTTTTTTCGAGACAGGGTTTCTCTGTGTAGCTTTGGAGCCTGTCCTGGGACTCGCTCTGTAGATCAAACTGGCCTCAAACTCATAGAGATCCGCCTGTTTCTGCCTCCCGAGTGCTGGGATTAAAGGTGTGAGCCACCACTGCCCAGCGGTTTTACTCTATTTTTATTTATTTATGTGTATGTGGGTACTCGTGGAACCAGAAGAGAGTGTCAGATCCCCTGGAGCTGGAGTTACAGGTGATTATGAACTGCTTGATGTGGGTGCTGAACCTGGGTTTTCTGGAAGAACAGCAAGTACTCTTAACCTCTGAGCTGTCTCTACTGTACTCCTGTGTTTTGTTTTTATGAGGATGCTGGCACAACAGTCCCAAATAGAGGCAGGAGATTAGGAGCTCAAGGTCACTTCCAGTTATTCGGGGAGAGACCTGTGTTATCACTCCCACCCCTGACTAAAAACAAGGTAAAGCTGGAAAGAGGCTGCTGTGGTGGTTTACGCCTGTAACCCTAATGCCTGGAAGTAGAGGGAGGAGGACTGCCAAAACTTTGAGTTCGCCGGGCGGTGGTGGCGCACGCCTTTAATCCCAGCACTCGGGAGGCAGAGCCAGGCGGATCTCTGTGAGTTCGAGGCCAGCCTGGACTACCAAGTGAGTCCCAGGAAAGGCGCAAAGCTACACAGAGAAACCCTGTCTCGAAAAACCAAAAAAAAAAAAAAAAAAAAAACTTTGAGTTCAGCCGGGGTTACATAAGGTTCCAAGACAGCCACAGTTAAACATCGCAGTCCTGCTGCGGACAGCAGGGATGAAAGAGGAACTAGCCAGAGATGGCTCAGTGGGTAAGGGGGCTTGCTGCCAAGCCTGACAACCTGAGTTAAATCCCTGGAGCTTAGCTGGAGGGAGAGGACCAACTCCTACAGGTTGTCTTCTCCATGTGTGTGTGGTGTGGTATGTACACCACACAAACACACATGGCACAAAATACAGAGAAAAAGATCAGTGTATGCAATAATCTTCTCATACACTCTGAAGACCTGCCTTTGCCTTCTGATTGGTTTAATAAAGGGCTAAATGGCCAATGGCTAGGCAGGAAGACTTCAGGAAGACTGCGAGAGCGAGAGCGGAGAGCGAGAGCGGAGAGCGAGAGCGGAGAGCGAGAGCGGAGAGCGAGAGCGGAGAGCGAGAGCGAGAGCGAGAGCGAGAAGGGGAGATGAATCTAGGCGTGGGAGAGACGCCAGAGGACACGGATAGGAAACAGGAGGCACAAGATGGAAGAGAGGTAAAAAGCCAGGAGGCAAAACGTAGATTAATAGAAATGGGTTAATTTAAGTTATAAGAGCTAGTGGGACAAGCCTAAGCTACAGGCCGAGCTTTCATACTTAACAATAAGTCTCCGTGTCCTTTTTTGTGAGCTGGTGGCCCAAAGAAAAATCTGTCTACAGATTGGTTCTACATACAAACTTAGCCTAGTCTTGTGATACAAGTTCGTAATCTTGGCTACATGTGAGACCAGGGCAAAAGAATCTTAGGTTCAAGGCCTGCTTGGGCTACAGAATGAGTTCAAGGAGATCCCAAACAATTTATAAGGTTTTTGTCTCCAAATAAAACCTCTCACTGAGGGCTGGGGATGCAGTTCTGTGATGACTACTTAATTCGCCCAGAGCCACAGGGCAATGGCTACCGGTGCTTCCATTACTGCAAGGCCGGCTCCTTCCTTTGCAGCATACGAAATAAGCCGGTCTTCTGAACAAACAAAGAAAAGACTGACTTATAAGAATGGCCAGGGGCTGGAGAGATGGCCCAGCGGTTAAGAGCACTGGCTACTCTTCCAGAGGACCTGGGTTTAATTCTCAGCACCCATATGGCAGCTCACAACTGTCTGTAACTCCAGTTCCAGGAGATCTGACACCTTCACACCAATGCACATAAAATAAAGTTTAAAAAAATATTCTTTAAAAAAAAAAAAAAATAGCCAAAAATGAGCCAGGTGGTGGTGGCGCAGGCCTTTAATCCCAGTCCTCAGGAGGCAGAAGTAGGTGGATTTCTGTGAGTTCAAAGCCAGCCTGGTCTACAAAGTGAGTTCCAGGACAGCCAGAACTGTCACACAGGGAAACCCTGTCTGGGGGTGGGCGTGGGGGAAGCAATGCAATCAGAAGTCAACATACCTGAGTGACCCTGAAAGGACTCTCTCTCACACTGGAAGGACTTTGTAAGGGTGACTGGTCAGCAGCACTGATAACATTGAGTCCCTTCTTCTTCTCCCTTAGGCAGGCCTGTTGGTGTCTCCTTATTCTCTCCATTTGCTCTTCCACAGTCATCCTAGGTCGAGTACTTTCAGCCAGACAGAGCTGTTCCACTGCGCTTCTTGGTCTTTCCTTAAGATTAAAAATAAGTCTGTGAATACACATACATACGCGCATACACACACACACACACACACACACACACACACACACACGCGCGCGCGCACACTGGAGATGTTGTTCAGTTGGTAGAGTGCTTGCATAGCACGTATTAGGCCCTAAATTGCATTCCTTGCTCCAAATAAACCAGGTGCTTGCTTATCAGCCAAGCATTCAGAAGCAGGAGGATCAAGGTCATCCTCAGTTACACAGAGCTCAAAGCAAGATTGGATTACATGATATGTTGTCTCAAAAACAAATACTTCTGAAAAATATCATGAGTAAAAATTTTCTAAGGTACAGTTACTTATGTTTGCATTCAAAAATCAGAGGTGGAGATTTGAATGCCAATAAGGGAACTTCAGACTGCACCTTAAGTGACTTCCTCCTTAACTGGTCCTGATGTGTGGTGTAATGATGAGGAGAGTGAGCAAGGGGGCTACAAACACAGAACACAGAGAAGAGGGCACAGACGTGGTACTGCCTCCTTGGTTTAACAAAAAAGGGGAGGGGGTTTGGGCACATAATTCAGCACTCAGGAGTCTGAGGCAGGAGGATCACAGTTTGAGGACAGCCTCACTCAGCTATATGAGACACAGGAGAACAAAAAGAAAAACAACAGCAACAAAAAGCAGGATTAGGAACAGAGCCTGTGGCAAAGTTCTGGCTCAGCTGCACAGGCCCTGGCCTCCAGCCTCAGCACTGCAAAGATCAACTCATCCCACTACAAGGTGTGGCTACGGAGAGCGGAAACAGCCCAAGGGCGACCGTGTTAGAGAGCGAAGCTCATGCCATTGCTGTCTTTCTTTCTCTTAACCCACAAGCTCCAAACCTATATGAAACCATTTTAATAAACCCCACTGAAGCTGGGTGGTGTTGAAACATGCCTTTAATCCCAGCACTCGAGGCAGAGGCAGGTGGAACACTGTGAGTCGAGGCCAGCCTGGACTACAGAGTGAGTTCCAGGACAGCCAGGGCTACACAGAGAAACCCTGTCTTGAAAAAGCAAAACAAAACAAAACAATTTTATTAAACTCCAATGCTACTTTAAAAAGCTGGTGCTGGAGCTGGAGAGCGGGTGCCTGTTGTGTGAGCATGAGGACCTGAGTCTGGATCCCTAGCACCACGTTACACCAGCTACAGCAGTTCCTGTCGAAAATCCAGTGCTTGGGGAGGGAAGGTACAGGGAGACAAGAAGACTTCTGGAGCTCATACTCTGTGGGGCAAGATCAAGGAAGTCACCCAGTGTGGACCTCTGGCGCACACACACACACACACACACACACACACTGCCCTGGTGTAGTGATGCCTCAGGAGGCAGAGGCAGGAGTGCTCTACGTTTGAGGCTTGGGTTACATGTTGAGTCCTGTCTCACTAAACATAAATGAATAAAAAAATAAATGGGCTGGCCTGGTGGTGGTGGTGCACACCTTGAATCCCAACACTGGGGAAGAAGAGACAGGAATCTCCGAGTTTGAGGCCAGCCTGGTCTACAGAGTGAGCTCTAGGACAACCAGAGCTACAGAGAGAAACCTTGTCGCTAAACATAAACCAACAAACAAAAATAAATGGCGTGGCTTCTCTGAATAAAGTTACTCCGTGTCTTGGAAACAGAAAATGACATAAAACTCCGACTAGGAGAAGTGGAGGGGAGAGATGGGGCAGAACACTTAAATAATATGAGTTTCTCTCATTTTAGGAGAATGTAGTATTTTTAGTCACACATTACTCAAGTGACTAGTCAAGAAAACACCCTAAAATATTTTTTGGTTAACAATAAAACTACAGAAACATTATTCTCTGTCTTAACAACTGTACTTTATCACCATGGCCATGGCCACTACATTAATACTGATACATAGCTGGTAGTTTTATCTCACAATTACTTTTATGGGGGGGGGGGGGGATTTTGAGACAGGGTCTTACGTGGTCCAGGCTGGCCTCAGACTCAAGGTACACTGCAGTCCCCTGAGTAGTTAGGATTACAAGCATGGGCTACCATGCCCTGTATTATGCTTGTTTGTTTTCTTAAAGACATGGTCTCACTGTGCAGCCAAACTGTGGACTAAGACGTCCGCTGGGGCTGTCGTCTGAGGTGCTGACTTTCTAAGTATGAGAAAAATATAAGGAAGGCGATGTTTCTACCACAGCTCTACAGACAGCAAGCTGTGGGCGCAGTGCAGAGGCCTGCCCTTCATCTCTGGTCTGTACCGTTCTTAGCTCCACCTTCTTAGTCTTCCTCAAGGTCACATAGGAGGCTATTGTGGAGGACTCCGGCGTGGGTGACTTCGTTCTCAGAGGAACTCCAACCGCAAAGTGGGGACCTGAAAGTTAAAGCACTGTAAGTTCCACAGAACACTTGGGACACAGCATGGCGCCCTTCTGATGCTCTTCACGGGAGGTGTTTGCTGTTTATGGATTTCTGGTCAGTTGGGACTAAATCTAATACATGAACATATCTCTGCTTGCCGCTAGACCATACCAGCTCTGGGTGCACAATCAGACAGATCTGCTACTTGCAAAGTGCTGGGGCTGGAGAGATGGCTCAGCAGTTAAGAGCATTACCTGTTGTTACAGAGGACTGGAGTTCGGTTCTCAGTATCCATGTCAGACAGCTCATAACCACCTGCAACTCCAGCTCTAAGGGATTCTAGTACCTATTCTGATCTTCCAGGGCACCCACACATGATACATAACATTCATAAAACAGATAAATATTAATTCATTATATTTGCAAGTGTGTGTGTGTGTGTGTGTGTGTGTGTGTGTGTGTGTGTGTGTGTGTGTAAGTTTCACGGAGGCCAGAGGTATCAGGTCCCGTGTCACTGGAGTTACTGGTGATTATGTGCTGCTTGACATGGGTGCTGGTAACCAAACTCAGAGAAGTAACCCGAATGTGTTCCCAGGGCATGTTCACACACATGTAGTCCAGAATAAACTACTCTTAATGTGGGAACAGGAGCTGTATTTTCAGCCAGCAGCTTTGTAATTGGGGTTTATTCTAGGAATGTAAGTGGAATGATTTAGTATCAAGATAGATGAGTGGTTAAGAGGTCATACTGTTCTCCTAGAGGACCTGAGTTCAGTTCCCTGCACCCACGTCACGCAGCTCACAACCACCTACTCCTCTAGGCTCTTTGGGAGCCTGGAAGAAGCTCAGTAAAGTGTCTGCCTAGCGCGTGTCAAGTCTGATACCCAGCACTGCCAGACCCAAACAAAAGCAAAATAAAGTGAACTGCAATTCATTTTCACATTTGAAAAGCAACATGAGGACCAGCTTGGCATGAACCCTGGTGCACAGTGAATCTGAGCCCATTGCAGGGGCCAGAAAAGGGGAGACAGTCCCAGCAAGGGGAACACGGGGCAAGAGAGGCTGAGGACGAGGAGGCAGCAGGACAGTGAGGGTGTTCAAGACCATGAAGGCCCTCAGTGACAAATTCTCTCTGTCACTGGAAGCGTGAAAACTAACTTCGTCTGAGGGAAAAACAGGGTTTCACAGTCCGCATGCAGACCATGCACAGGCTGGCACAGATGCTGCCCATGCAGAGAGCACCAGCCATGCCTCCCATCCTCCAGCACCTTCCCTAGGCTGCTGCACTCTTAGCCTGTAGGGAAGCAGGGCCTCCCTTCCTGTATCGTGACCAGATAGCCATCCAGCACCTCACTAACTGGCAAACTCTGTAGTCTACAGCTGTAAGGACGTCCTCTGTTCTGTGGGTTGTTGCTATTGCTGTTCCCACCATATTCCACTGCAGAGAGGCAGTATACTAAAGGAACCGATTAATGGAAACATCTCTCACACTTGTCCATAGTGAACTTCTACGGAACTCTATCCAACCTACTCTTTCCTTATCGAACAGACAGTAATTTCTCAGCAGTAACACTGCAAAGGTTTGGGGATGTGCAGAAAAAAGCAAAATAAATGACTGCAGTAGAAAAAGAAGAGGAGGCGCCTCTCCTTGGTAGCTTCCTTTGATTCTAGGCCATCTGGGCTAGACTGAAATTCTATCTGAAAAAAAAGGGGAGGGTAGGAGGGCAGATAGTTTGTGGATTAAAGTACTTGCCATGCAAGCCTGATGACCTGAGTTCAATCCTTGGAACCTACATCAAAGCTAAAGGAATGAACTGATAGTACAACGTTGTCCTCTGGCCGCCACAGGAGTGGCAGGGCATGCACACGTGATGGATGCCATAGTGTTCATCTGTAATCTCAGCACTTCTATGGAGATGAGGGGCAATAAAAAATAAATAAGTAAATAAATAAAAAGCAAGAGACTTTGTCTCTAAAGTGAGGATCAACTTCTGAGGTTGTTCTCTGACCACAATATACACGTCTTGGCATACATGTACACATGTACACACACAGAAAAACAGTAAAACAAATGAAATAAAAAATGATTGTTACAATGTAACTTTATATTACTGATTTTCTTCATGTAAAAGCCCATCAAACTTCTTAAAATAAGACCAGAGGCTGGTGATGAAGCAGAGTGGAACAGTCTTACATAGCATGCTTGATGTCCTGGATTCCAGCCCCAGCACTAGGGCGGAGAAGAGGAAAGAAGGAGCGAAACGATACTTGTGTGTTGTGTCTAGATACAGATGAGCCTCCCTCTTAAGCAGCAGCTGGTAAAAGCAAAAACTGGAACTGCAGGGCCATGATTACTGGCCCAAGTTGGAGTCCCAGGCAGAAATACGACATACTGCTTAGAAAGTCTCCAACAGAACCATCTAAAATCCTATCAGATTACTATGTAGTGGAGAGGCTTTCTGATTAAGAATTATGGCACACTTCTGCCCTCCCTATAAGAAACAATCCTAATGGCCTGTGAATCAGCTGACAGGACAAAGTTCTCCATGAACGCTGCTTGCTGTGGCTTGAGCGTGCACGTACACACGCACACATTCACATGCACACACACACATTCACATGCACTTGCCAGTGCTCTTGGAGGCCAGAAGAGGATGTTGGAATCGCCTGGAGCTGGAATTACAGGTGGCTGTGAGTTGCTTGATGTGGGTGCTGGGTACCGAACTTAGGTCCTCTGGAAGAACAGCAAGCACTCTTAATCACTGAGCCATTACACCAGCCCTAATGGTGACTCTTTTGCCTAAACATTTCTGGTTCTTTTTACTTCAATTTCTTTAAAAACACATTTTTTAGATTTATTTATTTAATGTGTATGTTTATATGTGCACCATGTGTGTGCCTGGTGCCCTTAGAGGTCAGAAGAGTTTGGATCCCCTGGAACTGTAGTTACAGATGGTGTGACCTGCCATGTAGGTGTTGAGAGTTGAACCCAGATCCTCAACAAGTGGTCTTAATCACTGAGCTGACTCTCTGGCCCTTTTATTTATTTTTTTTGAGACAGAGTCATGCTAAGTAGCTCTAGTTGGTCAATCCTCCTGTATGTTTGTGTCACCATGTCCAGGTCAAAGCATTTCTTTCTTTCTATTTTTTTCCCCCCTGAGACAAGGTCTCACTATAAAGCTGTCCTGGAGTTCACTATGTAAAACCAGACTGACTTTGAACTCCACAGAGATTCACCACTATGCCCTGCTCAAAACATTTTTTAACTGGGAAACTCAAAGAGACCCCAAAGATTTCAGATATGAGATTATGGACTTATATATGTACTGGGTGAAAATGTACACAAAATATCTGAAAACCAAATAAAACACAAAAGAGATCAAATACTGTGAACACTGACCTTTAACAACTGGAGCTTCCATCTCGGAAACTGGTTCTGACTTTTCCTCTCCATTAGACTCATCAACTTCTGCCACTGTGGTCAACTCTGGCTCACTCTTGTAGAGTCTATAGTCTGGACCCTTGAATGGAAGACATGTGATTGCAACAACAGAAAACTACACGGTCACTGGATGCTGTGCACCTCAACTAGGTAGGTGGCTCAGTGCTAGAAGCCTTGCCTATCATATGTAAGGTCCTGGGCTCAACTGAAAAATAAGTTTGCCTTTAAAGATGGAAATGGAAAGCCCCAAATCTGATATAATACAATACATGTTACATGGCAACTGAGTAGAAAGAATAATTCAAAGTTTTTTTTTTTTCTCCCTTTCTTAGGAAGATTTTTAATTAGTGAAACTTACTATTTTAAAATTTAGACTATTCCTAGGGACAAAGTCTCTTTTCTTCTGTGTGTAGAGATTGAACCAAGGGCCTTGTGCTCACTCTAAAGATTTATATATGTACATTAGTGTTTTGGCTGCGTGTTTCTGAGTGTACCCCACAGGTGTCCTGGTGTCCACAGATTCCCTGGAACTCTCATTCTAGGTGAGTGTGCACTGCTATGTAGCTTCAAAGAACCAAGCCTGGGTCCTCTGGAAGAGCAGCAAGCGCTCGTAACCACTGCACCAACCTTTCTAGCTTCTTTCATGCACTTTATCACCCAGAGTCATTCTTTGGAGGTAGGTCTCTCTCTCTCTCTCTCTCTCTCTCTCTCTCTCTCTCTCTCTCTCTCTCTCTCTCTCTCTCTCTCTCTCTCAGACTGCCCAGCCTAGGCTGGTTTAGAGTCATGCTTCTCCTGCGTCTGCCTCTCTGAGTGCTGTATGACAGATGGATGCCATCATAACTGGCTCAAAGTCACTCCTTTTTTTTTTTTTTTCCCTTCAAGACAAGGTTTCTCTGTATAGCAGCTCTGGATATCCTGAAACTCGATTTGTAGACCAGGCTGGCCTGGAACTCACTGAGGTCCTCCTGCCTCTGCCTCCTGAGTGCTGGGATTAAAGGCATGTGCCACCACGCCTGGCTCACAGTTTTATCATGGTCAAACTAAAGTCTAAAAATAATCATACAATCCAATAAATTTTCATCTAGAAGTAAGTCTGAGTAAATAAGGTTCATCCCAAACTAAATTCCTGTCAGAGAATACTTTGTATTTCTCAAAATTATCTAAGTTTCATTTTTCTTGTTTTTCTTTTGGAGACAGGGTCTTGCTTTATTTATAGCTCAGGCTTGCCTTGACCTCACAATCTACCTTCTTAGTTCTAGGTCTCCACTGTCCTTGCTCACGACAGTCTCTTCATCTGCTCACTGAAGCCCTCGTGTTTTCAATCCCAGAGATCCCTGATCCTTGCCAATACCTACGTCCTTGCATGGTTTTCCTAAACTGCCTGCCTCCTGCTCATTTTGCTATTTTCTGATCTAAATATTCTGTTTGCCTCTAACGCTCTGAAGTGGTGAATTTAAAATATGGCTTGATCAGAATGTGTAAAGTAACCACTTTATGAATAATGAAATATTAAAATTATGAGATTATTAAAAAGTAAAATGATAAAACGTAAATTGGAAAAACAAAAGGTAATAATGTTATATGCAAACAGAAAGGCACTAGCTAAAAAATGGAGTTACAGCAAAAATAAGCTGGAGCATGAAATAAATTAATTCTCAAAAATGAGTGGGTATATAAAATTGTTCTGTGGCTATGGCAGCCACTTACACAGTGAGATCCATTTCTTGGATATCCTTGAACTTGATGAGTCTTCCTCTCTTCAGGCAGATGCACGGGGCCCCTGCTATAACAGAGCAAGGAGCTGCTATCACTGGGCAGAGGGGGGATTATGGGAGGCTGCTCTGTAAAGTCATAAGACCGAGGAAGTGGAGGCCGAGGTGGGACTACTTCCTCTTCCTAAAGATTGTAGAATAGTCACCTTATTTAGATAAGCAGATTGGGTTAAGCATCTCTACACTGTTTTCATTGCTACATTAATTAAAGTTACTGTAATATGGTTAAAGGGACACTGCCAAGCCAAAAGTCTCACAGTGAAAAACCACAACAATTTTGAATGATAGTAAATAATGGGGTTTAAGTGCCATATCTGTTTTCTCCTACACTTCCAGGGTAGCTTTACCTACCCAGACAGATCACTATGGGAAATTACTGTACTTCATTGTAAAACCAGAAGGAAAAAAAAAAAAAAGCTGGCTAAAAAAATTATTATTACATATTTTTGATGATTTTGAGAGAAAAAAGAATTTCTTTTTGGCTTTTAAACAAAACTCAAGGCCACAGACTTTTTTCAGTTAGGTTGACAGTATCTCTTTGTTGTTATAATTTCTCTATGGCATGCATGACCGAGTCAACTTTATCTAGCAACCATCCTATAAATGTTATCAAATATAAGAAGCCATGATAAATATTCAAATCACTCAGAAAAAGCACAATAATGTTAAAGCTCTAATAGATGAAAAGTAGTCACTAATTTGATTTTTGCATTTAAGGAAGAAAAATCATGTTAGAGATTACTAAGGTACCAAATTACTAAGTCAGTAACATTTCAAGATTAAAATGATCTAACTACATTTAAAAGACATTCTATCTTTCTTTTTCTGTTCCCTGAGATAGAGTCACACTATGTAGCCCAGCCTGGCCACAATTTGCCATCCTCCTGCCTCAACCTCCCGAGGACTGGGTTGTGCACCACCACCCCAGGCAGGCTAAAAAGTATTTTTTCAGGAATAGAGAAGACTTAACTACTTTGAATTTCACTTGTTAACATTTAAAGTTAGCTTGAAAAACAATCCAAACTTACCTCGCTTTTGTACTTAACTGCTGAGAAAGGCTTTGATCCTGCCAGACCTACTGGGAAGATTGGAAAACGTAACTACTTATACTAAGAACACCTTTCTAAACCCACAGAAAGAGTGACTTCGGTTAGCTTACTTTATTTAAAAATTTTAAATTAAATGTAGTTATTTTGTGTGCGTGTGTATGCACACATGTGGAAGGTAGAGGACAACTTTCACAAGTGGGTTCTGTCCTTTCACCTTGTGGGTCTTAGGAATCAAACTCAGGTCTCCAGTCCTGCCAGCCAGTGTCCTTACCTACTGAACCATCTCACCAGCCTGGTTTCATTGATGTGACAAGAAGTCTTCACATTATTGTCCCCACCCCTCTACTGTGCTTCCAGGAGTTTGCTATGAAGCTTACGCTCACTTGGCACTCATTTTTGCTGGCCTCAAACTCAAGGCCACACCCTGGCCTCAGCCTCCCTAGTGCCAGCATTACAAGTGTTAGCCTTCTTTTCTTGTTTTTTTTCCACAGGGTTTCTCTGTGTAGCCCTGGCTGTCCTGGAACTCTCTCTGTAGACCAGGCTGGCCTCAAACTCACAGTCTGCCTCCTGAGTGTTGGGATGAAAGGCGTGTACCGCCAACATCTGCTCTAAATATTAAATTTAAGAAATGGTATGTGGGCCGGGCAGTGGTGGCACAGGCCTTTAGTCCCAGCACTGGGGAGGCAGAGGCAGGCGGATCTCTGTGAGTTCGAGGCCAGCCTGGGCTACAGAGCGAGATCCAGGAAAGGCACAAAGACACACAGAGAAACCCTGTCTCGAAAAACCAAATGAAAAAGGAATTGGTACTGGAGCTGGAGAGATGGCTCACTGGTTAAGAACACTGGCTGGACTCCCGGCACTCTTCTGGTGGCTATAAAACTCCAGTTCCAGGGGATCTGCAGTCCTTTTCCAGTCTCCACGGACACAAGTCACACAGACAAACATGGAGGCAAAACACCCATACACATAAAATAAATTTCAAAAAAAAATCTTAAAAATAGAAAAAGAAAAGATCTGTAAAAATAGGTTTCCTCAGCCGGGTGGTAGCGCACGCCTTTAATCCCAGCACGCGGGAGGCAGAGCGGATCTCTGTGAGTTCGAAGCCAGCCTGTTCTACAGAGCGAGATTCAAGACAGGCATCAAAACTACACAGAGAAATCCTGTCTCAGAAAAAAAAAAAAAAAAAAAAAGGTTTCCTCAAGCATTATTGGTATAAACAGTTCTCTTTGATGAGAGCAATCTGGCCATACCCTTTAGAATGGAGTGCGTACTAACTTTTCACACTGTGGAAACTAGGGGGTACTGGCAAGTATTTCCTGTTATATGCTAATGATGCCTGTTACAGAAGAACTTACAGTTAGTACCAAAATAGCACTCCAGAAACTTCACATGTTCACCAAATGGGAAAGGATAAAGCATGGTTAATCCATATAATGTCACAGGCAACTATTATTACATTCAGGAGGAGAAAGCCAACAAGATCAGTCAGCACCCTAACAGCAGCAGGAACTGGAACCACTGGTTAACAACAAGAACAGACAGGAAGGTGGTGTTCACAGTCATGAGGGGAGCAGGGGTGGTATGGTCAAGACAAACTGTGTACATGTCCGAAACTTTTAATAAATAAAAGATATTATTAAAAAGGGAAAGCAAAAGGAAAAAGAGGTGTAAGATCCCCTTCCTTTTCTCCACGGAGAAGAGTCAGAAGTAAGGCGTCAATAAAGCTAAAGTGCTGTCAGTAATCACAGACACAGAACAAGGGTTTCTGTGGCCGGGGCTTCTACTTTATGAATTTATGTACCCATTCAATGGCAGAGTGACTGTTTCCCGATGGAAAACTCCATTAAAATGACAGACTTATGTCTTTCCAGCAAAGCCGACCTACCTGTTTCTGAGGAACCTCTTTGCTGTTTGTGTTTGCTCAACCCCTCCATGACATCTTGAATTCTCCAAAGTTCTTTCTGAATCTGTGCCCGCTGAATTCCTGCCGATTCACTCTATCAGTAAAGACGGAGAGGTCACTGTGGTGCTTGAGTGGAAATGCCTTCCAGGGACTCATGCATTTGAACACTCAGTTTCAGTTGGTGGGGCCTTGCTGGAAGAAGTACCCACTGGGTGGGAGCTTTGGGATTTTCCAGCTGGCCCCTTCCAGGTCTCACTCTCTCTCCTTCGAGACTACAGGCCGGCTATGATGGGCTCTATCTCTCTGGAACTGCGAGCCAAAGTACAGACCCCTTCTCCCTTAAGTTGCTTTTTGTTGAGGTTTTCTATCATAGCAACAGGAAAATAACTAATTCAACAATAAGTTAGGGGGAAAAAGTCAAAGTTATGTCTCACTAATTATATAACGAAAAGAGAGCCACAGAGGATTAAGTCCCTGGGATATTTAGGATAACACACGTGAGCCCATGAAGTTGTAAAGATAAAAAGGTAAGGCACAAAGAGAAATACACAATTTCTCTGACATAAGTATGCTACTGTGCATGTCTGTAGTGCGCTTTGTTGTTATTTGTGATTCCAGAAAGGCACATTCTTAGAAGGGACTATAAATTAAAAATGAAAAGGGAACAAAACTTACCATTCCTAAGTTAAAACAAGACAAAAAAGTCCCTGAGGAGAGAAAGAAAGCCACAGAAGGTGCTCGCTGGGTCCCGGCACCTCCAGGTCCACTTTCACTGGTTTCCAATACACAGCCCACAGTGCGCTGCAGCTCAGGGGTAGACAGTGTGCTTGACCAGCATGCACACCACCTCAGCACCACCCAGCACTGCACTAGAGGGAGTAACCGTTCTATGACTGTCTGATCAGTCCCAGTGGGTAGTTAGCTGCTGTTGCAGGTGTGGACCCGAGCAGCTCAATGGACAGCAGATCCTAGTCCTTCTCCATGCCCACGATCACCTTCTCCCGAACTTATTGCATAAGGCTCCATACTATTTGTGGTTCCATGATTCACTGACAGGCACGGCGCATATCCTGAGGATAAGGATTCCTACGCTACTTCCTAAACTTGAGAACATAAAACACACTTGACTGATAGAAGTAAATAAATGTGTTTGCAATACAAACACTCAACCACAAATACTTTTACTCTGCTCTCGTAATTCACTTTTTCCTTTTAATATTCCGTATCATGCTGTTAGGCTAAAATCATACAGTTTAAGACTTTGTTACAACTATATGACCCTTGCAGAGAAATAATATTTTTCTTGGAGCTGGAATGATGGCTTAGCACTTAAGTACTTGCTGCTCTTCCAGAGAACTCACAATGAATAGCCCACAGCCACCTGTAACACTTAGTCCAGGGGATCCAATACCCTCCTCTGGCCTCCCAGGGTGCCCACATATGTGACATATACATTGTCTTAGCTACTGTTCTATTGCTGTGAGGAGACACCATGACCGACCAAACTCTTTTTTTTTTGGTTTTGTTTTGTTGGACAGGGTTTCTCTGTGTAGTTTTGTGTTGGTCATGGTGCATTTAATGAACAATTCTGTGTCAGCTGTCACAGAATGACTTGTAAAGAGTCTAAACCACATTTACAGAAGTGCTGAGAGAGCTGGGGTGAGTGCTGAGAGCACAGTCCTAAGAACTGAGCTGAGTACTGAGAACACAGTGCTAAGGGAGCACAGTGCTGAGGGAACTATGCTAAGCCCCAAGAAGCACAAGCACTTCAGGGCTCATCAAGGTTCAGTAAAACGCAAGGGCTTTAAAGAGGAGATGCACTTTGTGGAGAGTAAGAACTCTGTCACCCGAAGACAATGTGTGTGAGCAGACCAACCGCCTGTCCTACCTGCACTTCCCCAAGGCGATCAAGCTGCTCCTGCATCTGGTTCCTGGTGACAGTGACATCATATTCTAACTTGTCATATTCTCTCCAGGCTCGTTCCAGCTCCTAAAGTCAAAATATTCATTATTTTAAAGGGGACCCAAGCTTTAATAGTATTGTTAGTATACTTAAAACCTCCCAAGATTTCAGAAAACTGTATGGTTTATTTTGGGCAAAATAAAACTATCTCTTAGCAGTGCTGGAGACGGAAGCCAAGAACATGGTAAGCAAGTGTTTTATTGAGTTACACCTCCAGCACCCAAGCAGAAACAGTTATAACTCACTCTCCTTTATGGTTTTCTCTTTTTCAAGACTCAATTCATTCAGAGAATGCATGTGGTGTTATTTCAGAGTCTGGCTTATTTTATTTAATGTAATGACTTCATCCAGTTTCATCTATTTTTCTGCAAATGCCATGATTTAATTTTTCTTTATGGCTGCAAAATAATCCATGGTGTGTGTGTGTGTGTGTGTGTATGAGACATTTATTGGATTTTGCACGTCTAGGCTGGTTCCATTTCTTAGCTCTTGTGGCTGTTGGTAGTAACTCTGAATGAACATGTGTCTCTGTGGTGTGCTGACTTAGTCTTCTGGGTAGATCCCCAGGAGTGGAGTGGTATAGTTGGAGCATCTGCTAATTCTATTTATTTTTATTTTTTATTATGTGTGTATATGTGTGGGTAAGTGCATGTGAGTAGATGCCCCTGAATGTCAGAAGAACTCATCAGATCCCCTGGAGCTGCAGTTATAGACAGATGTGATCTGCCCCATATGGATGCTAGGAATTGAACCTGGAGCTTGAAATAGTGAAGCCTTCTCTTCAACCTGTTTTCAGGAACCTCAAGACTGATAATCACACAGCAGTGTACATCCTCATCAGTGGTGGATAACAATTCCTCACATCCTCATAACGATTCCTCACATCCTCGTCAGCATTTGCTGGCCTTTGTTTTCTTCTATTTTTGGTTGTGAGCCTGGCCTCTAACAGCTCAGCCATCTCTTTAGCTCTTTAGGCCAGGTTTTCTTTTTCTTTCTTTCTTTCTTTCTTTCTTTCTTTCTTTCTTTCTTTCTTTCTTTCTTTCTTTCTTTCTTTCTTTCTTTCTTTCCTTCCTTCCTTCCTTCCTTCCTTCCTTCCTTCCTTCCTTCCTTCCTTCTTTCTTTCCTTCTTTCTTTCTTTTTTTCGAGACATGGTTTCTCTGTGTAGCTTTGGAGCCTGTCCTGGAACTCACTCTGTAGTCCAGGCTGGCCTCGAACTCACAGAGATCCGCCTGGCTCTGCCTCCGGAGTGCTGGGATTAAAGGCATGCGCCACCACCACTCAGCTCCATGTTTTCTTTAAAACAATTTTTTTATTTATTAACTTTAAGTATACAAGTATTTGCCTGCTTGAAGGTATGTATGTATATTGCACTATATGAGTTCCTGGTGCTCAAAGGGTCAGAAAGGGCATCAGATCCCTTGGAAATGGAGTCATGGATGGCTGTGAACCACCACATGGGTGCTGGAAACTAGGAAGAGCAGTAAATGGTCTTAACCACTGAGCAATCTCTCCAGCACCATCATTTTTTTTGGAGACAAGATCTCACTATGTAACCCTGGCTGGACTTGATTGATTTTGTAATGACCCTCCTGTCTCAGCTTCCAGATTGCTGTGGTTAAAAGTATGTGACACACTGCACCTGGTTTATATTGGAAAATATAGACATGGCAACACATGACTGTAATCCCTGATATTTGGAAGGTTGAGGCAGAAGCAAGGTCTTCCTGGTAACTTAGCTAGATCCTGTTTAAAAAAGAAATAGGGGTGGGAATGCAGAGTTGTAGAGTGCTTGCCAACTATATGCAGGGACTTGGGTCAATTCCCAGGAAGAAATAAAACACTGAATAGTTTGTCTGACTGTGAATACTAGTCTCATTACTGGCTTCAGCAGACTTTTATCTGAATATAAAAATTGGTCTCCTTTAATAAAAAGTTCTCTAGCAATCTTCTATTTAAAAAATATATCCACAGTTCATTTCTTTACTTTTTATTTGTGTGTGTGCTCATGTGGAAATCAGAGAACAATTTGAGAGTCATTTCTCTCCTTTCACCATGTATGTTCCAGTGACCAAACCCAGAACATCCGGAAGCAGTACCTTTGTTGGCTCAGCCATCCTGCTGGCCTTTTTGTTTGTTTGAACTTTCCATCTTGTAATTTGGATACAACATAAGAACAAAAAACACTAGCGGACGATCTCTGAAGAAGGGAAAAATGAGGCTTGGAACCTCAAAGGACAGCAGAGGCCAGGCCAGGGCAAGAAAAGTATTCAACATCACGGGACATGATGGGGGAGGCAGAGGCAGGTAGGCTCTGGGAGTTCCAGGCCAGCGAGGGCTACACAGCGAGTCCCTGTCTAAAAAGGGGGAGGGGAGCCCCAGGAGATGGCTCCATGGTTACTAGAACTTGTTACTTCTGCAGAGGTCCTGAGCTCAGTTCCCAGCACCATGTCAGCCAGCTCTCAACTGCTGTCACACCTCTAGGGAACCCACATAAATAAAAATAAATCTTTTTTGTTTTTGTTTTTTGACACAGGGTTTCTCTGTGTAACAGTAAGGCTGTCCTGGAACTCAGTAGATCAGGCTGGCCTCAAACTCGAAGAGATCCGCCTGCCTCTGCCTCCCAAGTGCTGAGACTGAAGGTGTGCACCACCACCACCTGGCTAATGAAATACATTTTAACATATTTAGGAATTTTTTTTTTTTATGACCTTGCCTCAAAAATTAAAAGGAAAAAAAAAAAAGAATTTCTATTTGCATACTACGTAAGAAGCAGAAATACTTCTCTCAGTAAATATCTACCTCATAAAGAATAATGACTCTAATTATAGAAAAAGGCTGCCCTTTGTTTTTATGTCCCTAAACACAAGTATACCAACAAGAATTAATATTTCTTTCTTTTTCTTTTTTAGAGGTAAGATCTCACAACACAGCCATAGGCTGGCCTTAAACCTCTAGCAATTCTTCTGCCTTGGACTCCTGAGTGTTAGTCTTACAGGGTGTGACACCATATTTGGCTTAACATTTTAAGATTGTTATTATGGCTGGGCAGTGGTGGTGCACGCCTTTAATCCCAGCACTCAGGAGGCAGAGGCAGGCGGGTTACAGAGTGAGTTCCAGGAAAGGCACAAAGCTACACAGAGAAACCCTGTCTCAAAAAACCAAAACCAAAAACAAACAAACAAACAAAAAGATTGTTATTATGATAACAGTCTTAGAGACAAATCAACAGAGAAAAGACAAAAACTGTAGTTTTGTTGTTGTTTTTTGAGATAGAGTCTCACTATGTGGCTACGGTTGACCTCAAATTTACAGAGATCTACCTGCCTTTGCCTCCTGGAGTGCTGGGATTAAAGGCCTGTGGCATCATACCCAGTTTAAATGACCTTTTTTTTGAGACGGGGTGTGGCCTCTAGGCCTGGCTCTCTGAGTGCTGGGATCATAGGGCATGGTACCAGGCCTGGCTCTACCACTGACCAAATGGCCACGCCTCTCTCTCTTTTAGGTTGCACGTGGTGACCCCCGAATTCTCTCTACTATCAGGCAGCTCTTGGACTTAGTCTCCCAGTACTGTGCCACCAGGTCCTGATCCAGGCAGTTGGAGGACAGTCAAAGGACTCACAGCAGTGGCTCGGGAGAGCTCTCGACACGTGCTCAGCAGTCCGTTTTGCAGGTCGTCCCTCTGCAGCACCACCGTTTGGATGGCGGCTGGGTTATCTGCATTCATCTCTATTTCCTGGCTGGCTGACAGCAAGGCTTGCTCGAGCGTGTACTGTTGGAATAAAGAGGACTACACTGAATGTTCTGCATCCCTGAGCTCATTCACGTGTCTCTGGCTACCAGTGTCATCATCATCAGCATAGGCAGCAACATCAACTGTACACAGGAAAGGTAATCGCCCTACTTTCTCTTTGTGCAGCTGCTGCAACTTCTCCTCCAGAGCACGGACCACTTTGTCCTGTTCACACAATCTGCTCAATTTGGCCTAGAAAAGAAGATGTCTGTCATTAGCAATTGAAAGTCTCTTGTAACAAAGGGAAGGGAGTCATTTAAAACAGTCATGGGATATCAAATAGAGCTTTGTAAAAATTAATTCTTTTAATTGAAAAAACTTTTTTCATACAATATACTCTGATCACACTTTCCCCCATTAGGACATTTTTATTTCAATGAGAACCACCAAAAGTAAAATGTGGCATAAGCCTTTAATCTCTGGAGGCAGAGGCAGGCAGATCTCTCCAAGTTACGGCTCAATCAGGTCTACATAGTGAGACCCTACTTCAAAAAGAGTAAGAACATTCAAATACTCAAATAAACACAAGGGGAGAAACAGTTTCAGTGTGCTATTCAGCTCACATATCTCAAAACACTCTTAACAATCATGGATGCTGCCGGGCGGTAGTGGTGCACGCCTTTAATCCCAGCACTTGGGAGGCAGAGCCAGGCGGATCTCTGTGAGTTCGATGCCCACCTGGGCTACAGAGTGAGTTCCAGGAAAGGCACAAAGCTAAACAGAGAAACCTTGTCTTGAAAAACAAAAACAAACAAACAAACAAAAAAACCAATCATGGATGCCATCTCAGACTATAGGAGCACGCTACGATAATTGACATTTTTCTTTTTCTTTAGGCTCTGGGGATGGAATGCAGAGTCGTAGGAATGCTAAGCATATGCTCTACTGCCAAACTACAGTCTCCTAGTCTAGGCTGGCCTGGAACTTCCTCAAATCCTCCTGCCTCAGCTTTGCTGGGATTGCAGGAATGTACCAATATGATTCCTGGCTTTATCTGTAAAAATTCTTAATAATAGTTGGGCTTAATGGTGCATGTGAGAGGCAGAGGCAGGAGGATCTCTCTGAGTTCAAAGCCAACCTGGTCTACAAAGAGAGTTCTGGGGGCCAGAAATACTTACATCAATATCTACCTCTTCAGGTCTGTATTTGTATAATGTGCCTCTACATTCATCTTGTGACAGCTATAAGAAAAAAAAAAAAATGCCACAGAGCAACTTTAAAAATCGTATTTAAGTAACATAGTCTATAGCAAACAATTTAAATTTCTGTCAAAATGACTGTGTGACAAGCAGGATTTTAATGATTTTTATACTTCTAGAAATTTAATTCAAGCACAAACCGGCACAAAAGTAGAGAACACTTAGCATAGATACAGTATGCAAGATACATTGAGAATGATGCCAACGTAAGCTTGTCAAACAAGAAGCTGGCCAAACAAAGTTAATACAGCACCTTCCATTTTCCACTGTAAAGACAAACACTACTTTGATGGAAAACGGACAAACACAATCACAGCCGTTTGCATCAGCATGTCCAGAGAAAGCATCTGTCACAGTGCACACACACTCACACAGTGTGTGCACTCAAATCAACACATCTTAGCACAACCGCATTAACAAGACCTAGAACACACCGTATACATATATGCAATATAAACACACATACACAATAGAGACTTATCTGGTTCTTCTGTCTTAAGAACTAAAAGATAATGAGGAAAAGGGCGGGTTTAATTGCAAAGAGGAAATCACTTGAAGGCTCATAAAACTGAAAGCCTATGCTATAAGTTATGAATAAACAAATTTCAAAAGAGGTTTATATCTGTATCTGACAGCATTTGTATGATATTGTAGACAACTATTATTCTTGTAGTGTTGGGAACTGAACTCAGTGCCTCATGCATGATTATCAACCACTCTACAATGGAGCATATACTACTTCCAGCCTTGTAAGGAATTATTTTTCCCTGCACTGAAAATCTTTTATTAAGTTCTTCTAATTGTCTTTGTCACATGAATCCTTGTTTCTGACTGTGCTTACCAAGAGTTCCATAGCCATCTCAGTCAGTCATACCCAGAGCACACCACAGCCTCTGCACGCATCATTTCACTGTCTTTTGATTTTATATTGACTGCTAGACAGCAACAAAAACACATTAGGCAAAATTGAGCTGCACCTTATTGTATGTTCACTACATGGCACATTTTCACGCACTGTCAGTTTAGGAGTAATACTCCCCAATATAACCTAGTTTGGGGAGCTATATTTTATATATACATGTATAAATCCATAAGAATGTGTTTGATTATATGTCCCCTCTGTAAAGATATGCTTGACCATTATAATTTTAAAACAAACAGCAGAGAACGCTAAATGGATCTAGAAATGTGGATATCAAAAGGTTAAAAAATTCAAGCATTCCCAACATACAAATAAATCCTGGAATTACATATTTCATCTTATGACTTTACTTCACATACCTCATGCAAATGAATTGTGACTATTTAAGGTATGCAGAATGACCATTAAACCATGAGGTCTTATAGAAATGAATATTACATGAAAAATGAATCTGATGGCAAAAGAATACTTGTTTACTATTGTAGGTAAAGATCAGCCAATAGCATCCTCACAAATGTTGGGTTATTCTAGACCAAAGCACCTGGGTCCAAGGAAGCGTTGACCCTTTTCCCTGGAAAAGGGACCAAGAGTGCGCTTTCAAATGCTTCTATCCACGATACCAACTGGAAAAGGTCAAAATGAGTTTTTACACTCAAGAACTTGAAGGTAAAAGGCAGTAAGATGTTCTGGTACATTTTTGCTTCGTATTTAAAGTTAAACGCATAGCAGCTTTACTAGACCATGACATGTGAATGCAGTGAGCAGAGTGCTATGTCCAAGTTAAAATTAGGAACTGCATCCTGTGCCCAAGGATCAAGGAAAAGAGAACAGCCGTCTATTAAAAGGAGTTTATGATGATTGTTTAGGACCCTGCTGTTCTGTTTTAACTTAAGAGAGCCATTTAAGACTCATCATTTTCTTATCAGTTGCCACAGCATCAAAAGTGTCTACTGAATAGTTACAACCTTTTGACAGGACCTTGTGATGTAGCCCGGGCTGGCCTGGAACTTACACCCATCCTCCCCAGTGCTGAGATTATGGGCATGTGTCAGCTCACCCAGCTGTTCCAGCTTTTGAGTGACGTCTTCATAGTCAGGTGAATACGTCATATTCACAGGATACTTATAGTTATCAATGGACATGTTCTTTAAATAAATTACTTTATGTGTATATGTCATGTATATGCAGGTACCTAAGGCGGCCAGAAGAGGGTGTTGGATTCCTAGGAGTTAGAGTTACACACAGTTGGTTGTAAGTCACTCTACACGAACTAGGGACTTGGGTCTTTGGGAAGAGCCCCAGGTGCTCTGAACCACTGAGCCAGCTCTCCAGCGCTCCCACTCCTTTTTTTCAGACAGGGTCTCATGAAGACCAGGATGGACTCAAAAACAAACAAACAAAAACAAAGAAACAAACAAAAAAACCAGCCAAGGATGATTCTGAACTTCTGATCTTCCTGTCTCTACCCCACAAGAGCTGGAACCACAACAGTGTGTTACTAAATAATAATAGTACTGTACTTTTCTAAATCACAAAAAAAACCCAAATCAAAACCAAACCCCACCCCCCTTTTCTGGTGTGTGTACGGGAGGGTACACCCCATCACACTGCCATCCAGCTGCCTTTCCTTCAAGAGCTGCAGTCAAGCCTCTCTTGTCAAGTCTTCTTGGTTTCATTTCCTCCTCCTTCTCCTGATAGTTGTGCTGGGGACCGACCCAGAATCTGGCAGCACTGAGCCTTAGTCTTCCAATGTTGGCTTTTCTCACTTTCACTACAACTGGCTTGCCGCTAACTTAAAATAAAACTACGTTAATTAAAACGTAACTTTTAGAGCTGGGCATGGTGAGGCATGTCTTTAATCCCAGCACTCAGGAGGCAGGGGCAGGTGCATCTTTGTTTGAGGCCAGAGTGATCTACATAGTGAGCTGTCAGAGCTACATGGTGAGACCCTGTGCAAAAAACAAAACAAAACAAAAATCCTTTCCCACCAACAAACAAAACTCCAAAATTAAAAAACAAAACAAAAACAAACTACAATAACAACAAAACCAAACAAACAAAAAAATGAAACGAAACTCAACCTTTAAAATCCCGTTCGTGATGTCTCTCTCACATGTACACACAAAAACATTCTAAAAAGAGTTTTCAGTTACATTTTAAAACCATTAAACATTTTTTAAAAGTGATGTGTTTTATGTGTGGATGCACATGTGAGTGTGGGTGCTAGGAAAGGGTGTTCAATCCTCAGAGGTGAGCTCTGGAAACCAAACCCAGGTCCTATTCAAGAGCAGTATGCTCTTAATCACTGAGACGTCTCTCCAGCCCCGATTTTGGCTTTCTCTCTTCCTTTTTTTTTTTTTTTGTGACAATCTTACTTTGTACCACAAACTGGCCTTGAACTCAGACCAATCCTTCTGCCTTACCCACCCAAGTGCCTGGGATTATATATGTGAAACATCATGCCTGGCTTTGGAAATACTTTTAGTTTGACAATACACTATATCCAATGACCTAAAAAATAGTCAGCTAGGGATGTAAGCTGGCAGAGCTCTTACCTAGCATTCATGAAACCCTCAGTTCAATCCCCAGAACCAAACAAAACTGGGCAGTTATATATGCCTGTGCTCCCAGCATGGGAGGGTAGAGGCAGGAGGATCACAAGTTCAGTGTCATCTTTATCGAGTTCCTAGGCAGCCTGGTGTAAATGAGACACTATTTAAAAACAAAAACAGTATTAACAGCCAGGCATGGTAACCAAATATTTTATCCTAGCATCGAGGAGGCAGAAAGACAGGGATACTTGAATTCAAGGGCAGCCTAGCTACAGAATGAGTTCCAGGCCAGCATGGGCTACATAGCAAGACCCTGTCTCAAAACAAACAAGCAATGAAAAATAAAACAAAACAAAACAAAACAACCAAAACAACCCATAAAACCTCCAACCAAAAACCAACAAGGCCAAGCAAACAATGCTCATAGCACTAGGGCGTTTGCTGGCATGCATCTTCCAGAACGGTTCATCAGATGAGGAACTTCATTAGCCATCACCATCTTATAAAGCCCACAGTAAAAGAAGTGTGACATGCAAAATGACCAACAAATTCAGAAGATTTAAAAAAAAAAATTTTTTTTTTTCCGAGACAGGGTTTCTCTGTGTAGTTTTGGTGCCTGTCTTGGCTCTCACTCTGTAGACCAGGTTGGCCTCGAACTCACAGAGATCCACCTGGCTCTGCCTCCCAAGTGCTGGGATTAAAGGCGTGCACCACCACCGCCCGGCAGATTTTTTAAAAATCTTGATGCAGAAGCTGGAGACCCAGCTCAGTATGAGCACTGGCTACTCTTTCAGAGGACCTGGGTTTGATTATGTCTGTTCCAGGGGATCTGATGCCCTCTTCTGGCCTCCTTAGGCACTAGGCACACATGTGGTACAAGCCAACCACCTCCACACATAAAATAATAAAAATAAAATAAAACAATAACTTGATATTTGTTTAGATTTTTTTTTTCCTGGAGCTGAGGACCGAACCCAGGCCCTTGTGCTTGCTAGGCAAGTGCTCTACCACTGAACTAAATCCCCAACCCCTAGATCTTTTTCATTTGGTCAATTTGTAGAAAACCCACTGCCTAGGTGGGTTTTCAGGAGGCCACCTAAGGAGAATATGCAAATTAAGGTGGTCCCAGCCAGACTTGGTGGCCCATGAAGACAGCATAATCCCAGCATTTAGGAGGAAGCAGGACCTGATCCCAAAACAAAGCTACAGAGGTGGTGAGATGGCTCCGTGGGTAGAGCACTTGCTTCTGAGCCTGCAGAACTGAGCTGGATCCTGGAGATGATGGGGTGCAGTGGGAGGCGAGAATCAATTCTAACAGTCCTCTGGCTTTCACACATCCACCGTGGAGGGTTATGCACATGTGTACACATACATCAAATGCTAAGATGTCACTTCCATTTTCTTAAAGTAAAGCTGCTTAACTTTAAATATTTAGTATTTGGTTATCTCTTGTAAATTAACGATGTTTTCAGTCATTAAGCATACTTTAAACATTTTGAAAACTGGGCCCAGAGTAGGCTTCATCTTTTAGCATCATGTAGTTCTGCTACCTGACCACACCACACTTCAAAGACAGAGGCACCTGGGCCTTTCCAACCAGGGCAAGATCACACGTTTCCTTTTATCAGGTGCTTCTCACATTTGAATTAGGATCTATATTCATTTTTCATGTGAGATAATTCTTTCCTCTTCATTACGATGTAAAAATATTCCAACAGGCCATTGCCCAGAGAACTGGAGGGTGCTGAAGTGAAAGAAGCCGATGCTGTTGAACACAGAGCCAGGAACATTTAGACCATGGATAAATAATAACTGGAAGCAATGGACAGAAACATGTGACTTCATTTGCAGATCTGCAGGTTACCAAGGTTCCTAAGTCAAAGCCTACCTATTCCCCGACACATTGTGAATGTGTGAGAAAGGAATAAGATGGCGAACACCCTGACGGATGCAGGAACAGTAATACAGGAGAACCAACAGCCCTACTATGTTACAACTGTGGGCTAGGCTCCGCTCCATCAATATAGAAACTAGATAATCACCTCCCACATAATGAGAAGGTACTAACGCTGGAGTAGGAGAGGTTTGGAGGACTGTGCTTAAAAGGAAACAGTTTTACAAATCTTTCTCCCTGAAATCCATTTGTAATGCCTTCAGAGTTAATGTACAGAAACCTAGTAACCCTTGCTAAGTGTACTGCAGACCTCCAAGTATCTATCAACCACATGATGTAAACAAAAGCTTTAGGAAGATGACACACTTAATATTCAACGGCAAGTGTTCAGCAAAGCCATGCTAAGGGTACCACAGCATCTTGGGGAGCATGGATGAAGCGTGGTTTCCCAAACAAACAGAAACAAAAGGTAAAAACACTGATGTTATGAGGGAATCTGAGGATAGACAAGGCTGTCACTGAGGGGTTTTGCAGATGACAATGCAGTATCATTCACTGTCCAAGACCTTACTTGTTGGTACAGTTGTGGTCTTAGCGCCGAGTTCTCAATCATTGTGTGAACCATGGTGATAATAGGTTCATTTTCTTTCATCTATTTCAAATCAGGAGGAGCATACAGCAAACATCAGTTTACAGCACAGGTAGATTTGAAAGACGACACTGTAAATATATCCTCTACTTTAGTATCTTCCTAACAGTGCAGTTAGTTGCTTACATTTCACCCCATGGTTGCACAGACTTAATGCATACCAACAATTTCAAGCAAGCACCTAAAGCTATAAAATACACCAAAGGTTATAAAATCAACCTCACTGACTGCTACAGTGCTACAATCAGATTTGACTTTAATCAATACAGCCAATTAATAGCTACTTTTACATATGTGAGATGATAAAGCATTAAATATAAAAAGACAACTTAAATTTTCTAGAGGGGGCAATCTGTGAATTTAGGAGAAAAATGATATTGTTTCATTTTATTCAGTAATAAAACTGAAACAAAATGCAGTTCTTTATAAGGCTAGTCAGAAAAAAAAATAGTTCTCTAAGGATATTAAAATTTTATAATACCCAATATTTTTATCACTTAGATAACATATTTTATTAAAATTAGTCTTGACAGGCATTTTTATAGACTCTTGGATTTTCTCAGTATAATGGTATATGTAGAATTATTCAAAGACATTTAAAATAAAACTTATTCAGTAAGGACTCAGTAAATCTCCTTTGCTCTTGTCATGGCAGGATGAAAGTGTGACTCACATTTCCAGCTATATTCTACTTCATTACGGTTTCTAGAAAAGTACAGTTTCCTGCATCAGGCTTTGTAGCTAGCTAGAGCATTCAAAAGACAAGCATTCTGATATGGAGAGGAAATGGCGAACAAAATTTTCAGCATTTCTAAGCAGACAGGTCTGGTGTTTACCATTGCAGTTCATTTAAGTGATTTTCCCAGGGTTTAAGGAATGTGCTGTCCACAGCATTTGCAAAAGCACATGACTATCCTGTACTAGAGGTCATAAAAACCTCAGAGCGCAGCACTGCAGCCAGATTCTACTTTCATCAATGTAGTCAATTAATGCCATATATTAGGACAGGTGATAAAGCATTGTAATGCACAGGATAATCTAAACTTCTGAACCAAAAGCCGATTTAGAGCAGTGGTCCCTCTCCCATATACACTGGAACCACCAGACACAATTCCCAGGCAACTCTCCTGTGCGTCGAGGATCTCCATGCAGAGAGTAACCCAGCCGTTGGGTGGTTTGCTCTAAAAGCCCTTGGACAGGACGACTCACATCCTCCCTGGGGTCCTGTTTACTCTTTGCTTTTAGTGGTTTTGCCAGACATGAAAGCTATGGACCAGAAGTTCACTTCTGGAAATGCTGGGCCTGTGCTGGAGAACTAACTGAGAATATTTTAAAAAATTAATTTTATGTGTATGGGTATTTTGCCTGCATGTATGTCTGTGCAGCATGTGCATGCAGAATCCAGAAGGCATCAGATACCCTGGAACTGGAGTTACAGACAGTTATGAGCTGCTATGTTGGGTGCTGGGAATGGAACAGGGGTTCTCTGGAAGAGCAACCAGTGTTCTTAACCACTGAGTCATCTCTCCAGCCTGGACCTCTCCACATCTTACTATCTTTGTTTTAATGTGGGAACCCACCCAGTGCTCATGTATGTAAACACAGCCTCAGGGTGGTGTCAGCCAGTCTCAGCCCCAGAGCACTGGAGGATGGGGCCAATCTCCTGTCTGGTTCACCTGGGTAATTCCCCAGTTTACTTGTGTAACTTCCCCAGTTTCTGTTCATTTGTCAAAGTTTAATGTGATGAGGCCCAGGGTACCTCTGGCTGTCTTTCCCCCTTCACTCTTTGCTCTCACCTTGGTATCACTTCCTGTTGTGGGATAGTCTTTATGTACACAGTAAAGATGTGTCTTTGCCTAAGGCGCCTCCTGATTGATTTAATACAGAGCTGAATGGCCAATAACTATGCAGGGAGGGAGAAATAGGTAGGACTTCCGGGGAGAGAGAGGAACTCTGGGAAGAAGAGGTGGAGAGACACCAGCCATGGAGCAAGTCAGATGTACAGAATGAAGGAGAGGAAAAAGCCACACTGCAGAATGTACATTAATAGAAACAGGTTAATTTAAGTTATAAGAGCTGGTTGGGAACAAGCCTAAGCTAAAGGCTGAGCTTTCATAATTAATAAGTCTACGTGTCGTTATTTGGGGGTTGGTGGTCCAAGAAAGTCCAACAAGAAAGGCTCACTACAATTTTCCAAAGTAAACTTCTTGCAAACAAGAAGGAAACTCACACTATAAACTCCACTTTCTGATAGAAACATGAAAGAACACAGTGACAAACAGAAAACTGAGATGAACTCAGTTGAGAGAATGTGAGGAAAAGAAGGAGCTTTTGTGATTAAGGTTAAGACAGGTGAAATAGTTATCACCAAGGCTCAGATCCTCAGCAATAATTAACTATACTCAGATAGGCACTGGATAGGTCAAGTTAAGAGATCAGAGGACTAACATGTAGGTATTAAGTCCACAGTTGGGATTCTAACCCACCCAATGTCCGGTTAGTTTTCTTTTCTTTTCTTTTCTCTCTTTTTTTTTTTTTTTTTTTTTTTTTCCGGAGCTGAGGACCAAACCCAGGGCTTTGTGCTTGCTAGGCAAGCGCTCTACCACTGAGCTAAATCCCCAACCCCTAGTTTTCTTACAATTCTGCCATCATGGTGTCCTATTCTATTCAAGGGCTTTCTGGACTTCGCCTTCCAGGCTCAAGTATGCTGGAGATGGGGAGGGGAGAAGGGAGTGGAGGGAGAGAGAGAGGTGGTGAAAGGAGGGGGGAGAGAGGGAATGAGAAAGAGAGAGGAAGGAGGAGAGGAGATAGAACGCCCCTGCCCCATCCCGCACCCCCCCACAAAAAAACCAAAACAACAACAGATTATAGGGAGGTGGAGGTAGGAGGTTCAAAGTCAGCTTGGTTATATGAGACCATCTCAACCACAAAGGAAGAAAAAGGAAAAAGAAGAAAGAGTTGGAGAAGAAAAATCAAGATCAAGAGTAGGCATGACGGGATGGCGAGATAGATAGCTCAGCAAGTTCAAGTCAGGATCTCCAGGACCCATGTGGAGGAAGGGGAGAACTGACTGATCCCCATGGACTGTTCCTCTCTTGTGCACGCACAGCAAATTAATTAATTTTTTTTTTTTTTGAGACAGGGTTTCTCTGTGTAGTTTTGCGCCTTTCCTGGAACTCACTTTGTAGACCAGGCTGGCCTTGAACTCACAGAGATCCGCCTGCCTCTGCCTCCCGAGTGCTGGGATTAAAGGCATGCACCACCACCGCCCAGCTAATTAAATTTTTAACAAAGGAGCCAAGATTGATACAAGATTACTCTTGGGGTCTGGAGAGATGGCTCAGAGGTTTAGAGCAGTAACTGCTCTTCCAGAGGATCTGGGTTTGGTTCCCAGCATTCTCATGGTAGCTCACAACCATCTATATAACTCCAGGTCCAGGGGATCTTCTGACCTCCTTGGGCACCAGACACAAATGTGGTGCACCTATCTACATGCAAGTGAAACAACACATAAAGTAAAAATCTAAAAGAAAATTTAGAAAGAAGCAGTATTAAAAGTGACTTTCCCAGAGCTTGGGTGAGTGGGAGATCCCAGCTGGATCAACAACAGAGAGGGAGAACAAGGAATAGGAGACCATGGTAAATGAAGACCACATGAGAATAGGAAGAAACAAAGTGCTAGAGAGGCCCACAGAAATTCACAAAGATACCCCCACAACAGACTGCTGGCAATGGTCGAGAGACAGTCCGAACTGACCTACTCTGGTGATGGGATGGCCAAACACCCTAATTGTCGTGCTAGAAACCTCATCCAACTACTGAGGGATCTGGATGCAGAGATCCATGACTAGGCCCCAGGTGGATCTCTGGGAGTCCAATTAGCGAGAATGAGGAGGGTTTATATGAGAGAGAATTGTTGAGACCAAGGTCGGATAAAGCACAGAGACAAATAGCCAAACAAACGGAAACACATGAAATATGAACCAATGGCTGAGGGGTCACCAACTGGATCAGGCCCTCTGAGTGGGTGAGACAGTTGATTGGCCTGATCTGTTTGGGAGGCATCCAGGCAGTGGCACTGGGTCCTGTGCTCATTGCATGAGTCGGCTGTTTGAAACCTGGGGCCTATGCAGGGTCGCTTGGCTCGGCCTGGGAGGAGGGGACTGGACCTACCTGGACTGAGTCCACCAGGTTGATCTCAGTCTGTGGGGAAGGCTTTGCCCTGGAGGAGATGGGAATGGGGGGCGGGCTGGGGGGAAGGTGAGGGGGGCAGGAGGGGGGAGAACAAGGGAATCTGTGCCTGTATGTAGAACTTAATTGTATTGCAAAATAAAAATTAAAAAAAAAAAAAAAAGTGGAAGGAGAGAATGGACAGACAGCAAAAAAAAAAAAAAAAAAGTGACTTTCCCACTTGGGAGGCAGAGCCAGGTGGATCTCTGTGAGTTCGAGGCCAGCCTGGGCTACCAAGTGAGTTCCAGGAAAGGCTCAAAGCTACACAGAGAAACCCTGTCTCAAAAAACCAAAAAAACCAAAAACCAAAAACCAAAAACCAACAAACAAAAACCAAAAAAAAAAAAAAAAAAAGTGACTTTCTTCCTCCTAAGTATTTAAGTACCCCTTTAGAAAATGTACTGTAAAAGGTGGTAGGCTTTAGTTCCTGACTTCAGCCCCTGGGGCCTGGCACTCTCCTGAGCTGCTTCCTGTCTTCTCCAAATCACCATTCCCAGCATGCTATTTTCTGTTGTTATTGCCTACCTGAATCGGCAGGAAGATTTCAGGGAAAGAAGAGAACCATCTAAATCCGGTCTTCACTGCTCTTACTAACAGGGAAGTTAGAATGGACGGGGGGGGGGGGGGGGGGGGGGGCGGTAGGGGGTGGGGAGTGTTTGGAAAACCAAATGAGATGCTCACTGAATGGGGCAGCACAGACTGGACTCAATGGGTTCTGCGGAGGAGGACATGGAACTGGGAGGGAGATGTGTCATGGGGAGCCTGGGGGAGTGGATATGATTGAAATACAACACACATGTATGGAATTCTCAAAGAGTAGATAAAAATATCATTAAAAATACAGACCTCAAGTAGTTTACTAGCTCTTCAAACAATGAGATAGTGTATTTCAGAATAAAGCAGAAAGTAGCGGAAAAGCCTACCACAGAATTGTACAGCTATTGGTCTTTATGTTTTGATTTTGTGAGACAGGGTCTAAGTTTGTAGTCCAAGAGGCCTACAACTCATCCTATCTATCTCCCAGCAATCCTGGCACTTCAGCCCCTGAGCCCTGGGACTAAAGGTATATACCACCATACCCAGCACTGCTGTGACCTTTAGATTATCTCAGTCATCATTGTCCTGAGAGGTGGTGAGAAAAGTCCTGCTCTATGCTCAGGCTCTTCAGTCCTGCTTTCTGACAGGCGGTCAGTCCCTGCTTCATTTATAGGAGGCTGCCAGCGGCAGAAGACAGGCATTCACCTCTGAAATAGCTCAGGGGATATCTTCCGGCTCTACTTTTTCCAAATAACGTTAGAAATGAATGGAATTTAAATGAACTCAAGCTTTCCTTAGGGTGGCTTGGTACCTATAGAAGGCTGGAGGAAGGCTGCATTGATTGCTTCTACTTAATGCAAGTGGCAGACAGCAGGAGCTGAGAGGAGAGTCAGCCAGAACCCATTCCTCTGAGGTGTGTACTGTACAATTTGCCCGGGGCCTCTTCTCTGATCTGCTGTCTAATTTGTGGTTCTATAAAACTGATGAGTCAATCTATAAATCCCGGACACCCAAAAATGCCTGCAAAAACAACAGAGTCGGTCAGCTCAAACATGTTACTGCAGGAACAAGACAGACAGTGAGAAAGTTTGAGCTGAATGAGAAACTCCACTCAAAAAAATTATAATCATTTTACATATATATAGCTATAGTTAGATACAATGCATAACACAGTTCAAAAACTGTCATTTCAGTGCATTGCTAGAAACAATTTTTAAATGTATTTAAGGAGAGATTATCTTTAGATAACCTTTTGTGAGTGTGTATGTGTCTAAGCTAGGGGTCAACCTGGTTGTTTCTCAGGAGCATCCATCTTGGTTTTTTTTTCCCTCCCTTTTTTGAGACCCTCCTGGGACCTGAGGCTTGCTGGTTTGGCTATGATAGCTGGCCAGACTGTTCCAGGGATCACCTGTCTCTACCACAAAAGTGACGGGACTAAAAGTGTGTCCCACTATTCGGGGCTCTGGGGGTGGACGACAAGCACTTTACCCCCAAGGTAACCTGAAGATCATATGCATTTAGATACAGATGAGTTTCTGTTCATGAAAGTTTTACATCCTAAATGTTATCTATAAATAGTCAAATGTTCACTAACAGAAGTAGTTACATTTAAGTGCAAAGTATGACTCAAAACATCCATTTCTATAATTACTCCTGTTATAAAATTTAAAAATGGAAATAATGTAACTATTTCAGAACCTGAGAAAAAGGCCAATTACTTGAAAACTCTGCTGACAGGGACTACAAATCACCAGTATTTCACCATATTTCAACGGTGAACACTAGTATGGCATAACTGCAAGCCCGAGACGGGATCTGCGCCACTCTGGGAAACGGATAAAGGACTGAAAAGCATCTCAGGAACAGTGGTGGGTACAGCACACTCATCTGTCTGGCCATCCCCAAAGTTCCATCCCTGTAACTGCACCACGTACTTCACTGAGAGGACTAACAACAAATCACAGCAAACCATTAGGCTTATTTTCTTTTATATATATTTTTTACTGGAGCTAAGGACCGAACCCAGGGCCTTGCACCTGCTAGGCAAGCGCTCTACTGCTGAGCTAAATCCCCAACCCCCATTAGGCTTATTTTCAAAGGTTCTCGGTAACCGGATTCATGCTTACGCTATTATTTTAAGGCTAATTTTTACAACATCCCACAGGTTTTCAGAATGATTTATGGTTGGTTTGCTTGTTAGTCAGGTTACGATTTTTTGAGACGGTCAGTCTTGTAGTTTTGATCTTCCTGCCTCTGCCCTGCTGCACCACGGATGTGGGCTACTTTGAAAGGCGCTCTGGTTTACAGTGCAAAGGAACTGTAAAGACAGTTCATTTCCCACAGACCCCAGGAGCTTTCTAGAATGTGCAGTGGGTATCTTCATTATACTGCTGTCAAAGTACACTTCAGTGCTGTGACTGAGTTTCACCAGGCAAGGCTCTGCAGTGGAGATCTGAATTTGGGTAACAAAATGCTGGTTTCTGAAGCATTCCAACAGGTAAAACCATGACAAAAATTAATGGGAAGTATGTAAATTATATACTAAGAAAGTCGCTTTTTTAAAAATTAAAATGACTGAACATGTCTGCAAAGGGTTATGCTGGCATGAAATCTTTTTTTAAATAAAACTTATAAAGCTGCATTTATCACTTTCTTTCAAAGATGTAAGCATCTGTCTTATAACATTTCCCACAGGAACTTTATTTGATATAACATTCAAATCTACACAGTTTAAGACAAGTCAAAGTAAGGTTTAGCTTGATCTGTATTAAAGAATTCATTCGTTAGCAGAAATTAAGTCTGATAAGATACCAAGGCCCACTAACTAAGCAGACAACAGTGTCTAAGACACTAAAACCCGGGACAACCCTGCTTTACTGATACTTTCCACTTTGTTTGCCTTTTGGAGATAGGGTCTCAGTCTGCAGCCGCCATACCTGTCACTTCACGTGTGACGATTGCCCTTGGCCACCCACCACTCAAGCAACGGGGAGAACCCCAGGCCACTGTTAAACAGGATCTGCACACTGGGCAGACCACAGTGTGGGAGGAGACAGCACTCAGGCAGCTAAGGGCGGCCTCCAGCAGATTCCATGCACCCTGAAGCTGTCCTTAGGGAATCCAGAACACTACTGCTGTCCTCCCCAACTGCCAACAGGACATCCATAGTGTTCATTCCTTCACTGGTTACCCCCCAGCTCAGCTACACCTCAGTATGTAAGAATTTTCATGAGCTATAAGGAAACACAGAGGATACAAGCTCTCAAGCTTAGGTGACTCTGTTTATATTATCCTCCATTGACTCTCACAAATGCCTTTTTTTTTTTTTTTTTTTTTTTTTTTTTTTCGAGACAGGGTTTCTCTGTGTAGCTTTGGAGCCTGTCCTGGAACTCACTCTGTAGCCCAGGCTGGCCTCGAACTCACAGAGATCCGCCTGCCTCTGCCTCCCGAGTGCTGGGATTAAAGACGTGTGCCATCACCGCCCGGCCACAAATGCCTTTTGCCTTTTGGTCAGGGCTCTTTACTGTCACTTGTTGAAGTCATGTTATTAATTAAAGTGATTGAAATACTTAAGCAGCCATTAAAATTGTAGTATAATTGGTAAATTTTAATTGGTGTCATAGTAAGAAAATTCTACAAACCCCACCTGATGATCCAAATATATGGTGTTCCTTTGAAGATGATGTGAAAGAATTTCATTCTAGTAGCCATCAACCAAGGAAAGAGGGACAGAGAGCAAATCATCAAAAGGTCAATTGGTAATAAGAAAAACAGTGTAGTATCACAGCACACAACTTTCACAAACATGCTGTCAGTGTACAGATGACATATTCAAGTGTATAAAATTGTAGACACTAAGTTATCACGTAGGAAAACGCTTGCAATGGCTTTAGCAGATAGAAGCTTCACATGCCCATCCTTTTCGCTGCTACAGCCCTCCCTTCTCACATAAACAGAGGCTATTAACCCTTTGAGAGATTTCAGACCAGTCTCCAACTTCCTGATTGTCCTGTACCACATCTGGAGTGCTGGGATCACATGTGTGAGCTGAGAAACAGTATGTGTTCACTTTTCCCCCCGTAAGAACAAAAGGCTTATAATGAATTTTCAACTTACTGCTTCATTTGAAAACACAAGCTTTCAGTACCTGTTTTATCAGATGTGGAAGTCAAAGTATTTACTGAGCCGCAGCACTATCCCGAGACCCCAGTGCAGCTCCCTCCTTCCTCCTCCCAACCAGCCAAAGAGTCAAAGGCCAAGAAGCAACGCATCCTCACTGTATTTTCTCACTACTGTACATGCACGTAAATAAGCTGAATTCTCAAAGGGTCAATAGGAGACTGTAATGTCCCTGCGATGATGGTACAGGCTCATGCTTGACACCAAGGACACAGAATGCACTGATGAGTGATGATGCCAGACACACGTCTCCATAGCTGACCTTTGGGCTGTGGGCCTCAAGTTTGAGCTGCATGAGCTGTGCTAAGGTATGCTCCCGGATACTACTCAGTTCAGCTTGCTGCCGTCTCAGCTTTATGAGCAGCAGCGTAAGCTCCTCTGGCTGAAGGAGTACAATTTAAGAATCCAAACAGTGGAAAACAGATTAATTGTTGTCTTAAGTGACAGATATTAAACCAAGATTTCTTGGCAAGTTTCCTCTTATGGTTGGCATCATAGTGCCTAAGCACTATGATGATAGGTCCTACATAAATGCATAGACATCTAGAGAGACAGAAGGAATAGTGTTACTTTACAGCAAAACAACAGGGCATTTAGGCATTTTCTCAGAACTCACAAGAGTATGTCAATGTTAAGCATAAAATGCACAAACCCACCATAAAGCTTTGCACAGAGAACTGTTAAGTTACTCACTAAAGATGTCATCAGGATGTTAAAATTATACCTAAGACTCTTCCAGCAACAGAGCAATGCTCACCTCTCCAACACCATTTCAAAGAACAAGTAAATAAAAAGAATTACACTTCAGAAATGTAAAACTTGGGTGGGTGTTATTTCCGAATTCTAAGAGTCGGTGTGTGAGGTCAGTCACATTTTATGATGTCACCAATAGAGCTTCCACAGCACTTTTATGATTAAAATGTCAATTCTCTTTTTTTAGGAGAAAAAATGGGAAACAAATATTGCCATGAAGTGTACCCCAGCACCTGTCCCTGCACACACACTCTGCACACAGGAGACTCTGGTTCCCCAGTGGTTACTATGAATCCTGAGGAGGAAAGCTTCCCACAAACGGGGTGAGCCCCTCAGTCTCTGCAGAGCAGAGGTGTCTCAGCAGCACCTTCTGTTTCTCTGAGCTTGTTTAACACTGTAAGGTGGAGAAGGGGCTCTTCCCCTCAAGTTCCAGGCAGGGGTGCTGCTGAGCTCATGTTGCGCATGCCCGGCTTTACACCAGCTCTCTTCTGTTCATTCGCTGTTGCTCCCTATTTTCTATACCATGAAGCTCTTTTAGAGACCCACGGCATTTTCAGTATTGCCTTCAGACAGGCACGGCGTCACAGAAGTAAACTACACCTTCCCATTGGCTCCTCAGGTGGAGGGGCACATACAAAGAGAAGACAACGGCCTTTTACACTTAGCAGTCGACAGCGTTCAGTGCAGTGACTTCAAACCACATTAGGTGGGGAAAAAAAGCCCAGCTGTTTTTGCTCTGAAGCCAAAAAGGCACCTTGTCACTACACGACTCTGGGACAGGCTTTATCTCTTGGTCATAACGTCCAGCTCTTAGGACTTGCCAAGGAGAAGTGGGTTGAGGAAGGGACTGCTATGCTCTCTTCTTTCTTTTTGGAAGAATGGAATATTCTAAACTTCAGGTTGATTTCTGACAGAAAATTAACTAGTTTGTGTATGGACTAAATGATAGCATTTTCAGAGGACAGAAGGTTGTAAGTTAGCTGTATATTCACATTTTGAGGCCAAATAAAGATGTATTATCGGCTGGAAAAAGGTATGGGTGATGGTACATAAAACTGACCCTGAACATCCACTAGAGGGAGCAGAGTGGAAGAGAAAATACCAGACAGCTAGCAGTTACTCTGTGACTGCCACTTACTCCCTCACATCCACAACCTAGTATTTAATAGTTCTGGGGGGTTTTTGAGACAGGGTTTCTCTGTGTAGCCCTGGATGTCCTGGAACTCAGAGATCTACCTGCCTCTGCCTCCTGAGTGCTGGGCTTAAAGGTGTGCTCCACCACCGCCAGAACCTAGTCCTTGGTTTTTAATAACATACATTCACAATCTTTAGTAAACACACTGCAATCACTTTAAATCCAGCAACTATTTCCTTATATCTAAAGGTGTAAGATGAAATAAGACATAAAAAGAGATGAGTTTGTCTTGATTACTGTAGGAAGAGAATTTTAAATAGTAACAAACAATCCTACAGCGATTAAAATCACATCCTCAAGTGAATAGGACTATCTCCTGACAACAGAGTTGCCCCAGAGAAAAGCATTCCAGCAATGTTGGGCTTAGTACTCCAGAGGCCGGGGCAAGGGACTGTTAGATGAAGACTTTGTCTAAAAACAAAACAGCAAAAACCAAGCCAAAGGAGGGGAAAAGTCATCTACTTTCTTTGATTTGGGGAACTGATATGAAAAATCCTCAATTTAAATAGTAGTAAAATACACTTGCTGTGGTTTTTGGTTTGTTTGATTTTTCCCTCTTGTATCTCAGGCTAGCCTCCAATTCCCAATCTTGTCTCAGCCTCTGGAATGCTAGGATTAAAGGCATGAGCCACCATGGACAATTCTGACTATTGTATAGTCTTTCTTTGGGTAAATACATGTATCAATGTATTTTCGGCTCTACAGTAGCTAATTTATATTAAATTTCACAGAAAAGCCAAGTATGGCAGTATGTTCACATAATCCCAACCACCAAGGAGGCTGAGCAAGAAGAAAGCGTTCCAGGCTGGCTCGCACTCTATCTCAAGACTTGGTCTCAGAATAAAACAAAAGCCACAGGGAAAAGGTTTCAGAAGGTCTGTCATGTGGCCAGACAGATACTCGATAGACTTGTCCTACTGATTATCACTCCGAAGTCTGTGCTGAGTGTGTGGAGGGTGTGGTCCTCAACCTTCCTACTGCTGCGACCCTTTAATACTGTTTTTCATGTTGTGATGACCCCCAACCATAAAATGATTTTTATTGCTCCTTCAATAACTACAATTTTGCTACTGTTTTGAATCATGATGTAAATATCTGATATGCAGGGTACCTGATATGGGACCCCAAAGCGGTCTCAACCCAAGGTTGAGAACCACTGGTGTAGGGTTGGCTGGGCTCGAATCCAGGTCTTGCATATCTTATGTAATCATTCACCACTGAGCTATTTGGTTTTTAAGAAACAAAACAAAATGAAACAGAAACAAAAAACAAAAACAAAAACAAAACTATGTAGTCTTGTATGCTAAGTAGTCAGGGCTGGCCTTAACTCACAGCTATCCTTCTGTGTACTACCATGCCTGGCTTTTATTTTAAAGATAAAGGGGATAATAAATCAAAAACCCAGAGTTAAATAGTAAACTTTAAACTTTCTCCTTTATTTGGGCATTTAGGGAAAGGAAGCCAAAAGGACACTGACATGGCTATCTGAGCCTACATTCTTCTGCTGCTGCGTCCTTGTCACAAGAGCAGTGCTGTTTTCTTCTGTAGGCGATGTCTGAAAATTCACACTTAAAAGCCATGGCAGCTTCATGCCTTTCTGGGCAGCAAATAAAGTAGGCATATGATAAGTAAACTTATCACACTCACCGTTCTGCCTTGGAGGCTCTGAGGACTAACAGCCGGTAAAGCTAAGCCAGCTGGCATTGACCTTCTGTCAGGTACATAGGCATGCTAGGAAACAAGGACAAAATATAATTTAGTGGGCAACTTTTTTTTTAATGTTATTGATGAATAATCTTAAGTTTCCATTATAAAATACCAATTAAAATTGTCATTAGCGTTTATGAAAGACATACCAAAATTCCTTCCTTGACTAAATACGGATGTGAATGAAAAGAGTAATCATATGGAGCCTGACTCAGCAACACCCAAACTCCTTGTTCTCAGGACCCTCGTGTGCGCACATGCGCACACATGCACGGTTGCTGTTGTTTTTTCTGAGACAGGACCTTGTGTAGCTCAGGCTGGCCTCACACTTGATCTCCTAACCTACTAGTTTCCACTACCCAAGTGCTACCCACAGTGGGCATGAACCACTATGCCTAGGCCTATATATACATGTTTTATATTTATTATTGTTATTGTGTATGTGTATGATGTGTGGTGGTGCATACGTGGAGGTCAGAGGACAACTCTGTGGTACTGGCCCTCTCCTTCTACCTTTGTGTTGGTTCTGGAGATTGAACTAAGGTCACTAGGCTTACACAGAAAGCATCTTTACATACTGAACATCTCACTGACCCTGCTTCATACTCCTTAGAGGAAACTTAGTAACAGGAGTGGCCAGGTTGACAGCCTTAAAGATCTGACTGTTTGCTGGTCTCTCATATCTGCTTTTATATCACTCTGTCACGACAAGTCTTTTGGTGGAAGTATGTTATCAAATCCACCTGTGGCATCTGTAGTTGGTGAGTGTAGATACACTGACAGCTCTTATGGCATTTTCTTAAAGCTTACTAGCCAACTGGTGTCTAAATGCGAACCAGTGATCCCCTGACACATGCGTACACTAATGTCCCTCTTGGCTGTGCATGATGTGGTAATGAAAGAGTTTATCTGCAAAGAACTGGTTCAGCCCGTCATGAAATGTTCTCCTTGCCAACACGTTTCATTATTAAATACTGTTAGATAGTAATACTGAATTTTAGCATATAAGAGATCTCAATGCCAGACAGCCACTTGGTTAGAAGGTGAAGTCAATATTTTTGCCCTAAAGAAGAACAGAGTGAGCTTGCATACCAGGGAGAAGGTATGGTTGGCAAGAATATAAAAAGTCAATAAAAATGAGCTACAGTGGTCTGGGGAGAGGCTTAGTGGGCAAAGTGCTCGCTGCATGAGCAGGAGCTGATCCCTACCACCCACATCAAAATAACTAGGTGTGGTAGCAGACACCTATGATCTCAGTGCTGGGAGGCAGTGGCTGGCCAGCCAGCTAGCCAATCCAGGTTCAGTGAGAGACCCTGTCTCAAAAAATAAAGTGGAGAGTGATAGAGGCAGATGCTCAACATTGAACTATGGCTTCCACACATGACTATGCACACCCACACGTATACATATTCTTCCCCCAACCCGATGTGAGCTGGGATGTAGTCTGGTGGCAGAACACTTGCCTAGCATGCACAAGGTGGGTTCGATTCTTAGCATGGGGGAAAAAAACATATAATAAGAACAAGGTATGTCCTCAGATGGAGAAGAATGAATAATGTGTCTGTCAAACAAAACAAAACAAATAAAAAAAAAAACAAAAGCCAAAAACTTTTGCTGGGTGTGGTGTCCTGTGGTGGTTTGAATGAAATGTCCCCCATAGTCTGGGGCATTTGAATGCTTGGACCTAGTAAGTGGCCCTGTTTGGGTAGGTTTAGGAGGTCTGGTCTTGCTGGAGGAAGTATGTCCCTGGGGATTGGCTCTGAGGTTTCAAAAGCCATCAGCCATTCCCACTCTGCTTCTTCCCCTGCCTGTAGCTTCCGGTGAGTTCTCAGCTGTTTCTGCTGCCATTTCCCCACTGTGACGGTGATGGACTCTTATTAACTGTAAGTTCGAACCCTTCCTTCAGTAAGCTGCCTTCGTCATCGTGTTTTATCATAGCAATAAAAGAACAGCTAAAATATGGCCCAAACCCATAATCCAAGTTATTAAAAAAGCTGAGGCAGGAGCATCTGGAATCTGAAGCCAGCCTGGGCAACTAGTTCACAGAGATCCTCTCTCAAAATAAAAGCACTAGAGACAAATGTAAACACACGAGAGGCTTGACAACAAATAAAGGAATCACTCTTGTGATCCTGGGGTTAAGAATTAAAGTTAGGTTCTATACAAGGGAATTGGACAGAGTTTTAATTTTTAAGACAAAAACAGCCTTGTTAACTTCCCATTCTCTTTCCTCTAATTTAATTTAAAACAGTGTATTAGAAAGAAAATACAACATCCTTAAGCAATGAGCTAACACAAAATTAGTGTTTTACCTTTGGGTGATGAGCCCGGTGCCTGCGGTCTACCGTGACATCTCCTCTCTGGATGGGTGAGGTCACTTCTGACCTGTATGTTCGTTGTGGGGAGAATCCCGGGTAAGCCGCTATGGACCCATGGGAAGGTGACGTGGGGATGGAGTGCATTGTCTGGTCAGAAACCTTGACCATGGCCTTCGGGCTGCTCAGGCAGCTGTGTCGAGGAAGGGTGCTCTGCTTATGGTAAAACTGACGCTGCTGCCACTCATACAGCTGCCACATGGTGTCGTCCCTCATGGAGCGCCGCTTCTCTTCTGTTCCAGGCCCAGACTTCTCATGGCCAGAAGGGGTCACACTGCAGATACTCTCAGGTCTGGTCTTGCTGTTTCTTGGGAGTGTTCGGTAACCTTCAGGGTAGCGGGCCACAATCTGGGCTCGGTGGCTTGGCATATTTCTTGGCAATGTTTGGTAAGAAATTACTCTAAAATTAAAAAGAAGTTGTAAAAATGAAAAAGATGTCGTAAAATAAAGAGAGAGCTGTTTTTGCAATTTTAAGCGACACTGTATTTCTGGCTGCCCTGGCAAGTAAATACGTACCAGACTTTATTGTTTGCTTGTTTGTTTTTTGTTTTTTTGGGAGGGCTTTTTTTGTTTGTTTGTTTTTTTTACCTGAGCTGAGGACCGAACCCAGGGCCTTGTGTTTGCTAGGCAAGCGCTCTACCACTGAGCTTTGGGAGCAGAGAGAGAGCAAACAGTCTACATGAGCAGAGCGGAGTTCCATTATTTGTGGCTCTCCCCTGTGGTGTATCTGGCCCTTTCACCCCACAACTCGATTTCCCTCCCAACTTCTCTGCTAACACAAAAGGCAGAAATTAGGGGGAGGAAAGCTGGAAGCCCCATGGTCATGTATTCAGGAAGTGCTGCAGCCAGAGGAAGCTGATTCCACCCAAGACTCCATTCTAGCAGTCTACCTCAGGTTGGTTACAGCTGAGAGACTAACTCTAAAGCAACTTACCACACCTTGCTTCAGAAATTTAAGAAAGCTAAGTAATAAATGTAAGAAACACTACAGAAGCATTAACTGCAACTTAAGTACAGAATGCCAACATGGACGTTGTATCTTTAAGAATGACAGGCATTGATGGTTTAAAACACACAAATGGACCTAAGCACCAACAGAACAGATTACAACTCTGGGCAACACTACTGTCAGTGTTCTGAAGTAGTCACTATCATGGGAGCTGCTATATTTACTCATGTGTTACTGACAGCAGTGTTTCCCATCACCTTGGCTACTGGCCACAGAGTTTAAAATGGTCTTCTACCATCTTTGAAACTTTGGGGGACTCTTAATAGAGACACAAGTTATTAACAAGTAAATTCATTTTTGTCTTATACATTTTCTAGCATCAGGAGACCTGATTTTCAGAAGTACAATTTACTTCAGTGATTTTGTTCCAAAGAAATTCAAATTAAGCAAAGTGCGATTTACTCTGAAGTAAAAGATTAAGAAGAAAGCACTGTGAGTCCATTCAGCAGCAGCTGCCTGTGATCTGCCCTGGGGGACAATGACCAGCTCCATTACTCACAAAGACACTTTGCAGCTCTGTTCAGAGGCCGTTCGGGGAAGGGGGTGGGTGGGGGGCGCACAACACAGGGGACGGGGACCTACCATCCGACTAAACATTCAACCTCCCCTGCTTCCTACCAGGGTCTTAGTAATTAAGAAAGTCTTTCAGAAAGAAAAAAAGTCAGTTTTTTCATTACGATGTTTCCTTTCACCAATAAGTTTGCAAGTTGCAAATGTTTTTTTGGGAGGAGGTTTATTTAGGAACACGGATGATACTTTTCAAAGATTCAAAGTGGCCTTGAGCCATTTGAAAAGACTGTGACACTCCAAGCACTCAGGGAAGCCAAAGAAGAAGAATGCAAAGAAAGCCCCTGTCAGCCCTCAGAGGGGCCGCACTCAGAAGAAAAGGCTAGAAAACCTTCCCAGCGGCCCCGCTAACACTCACTGATACTTCACAGATGAAAACATAAATTCCAGGTACCCGCTATCCTCTCTACACTTTTAACTCAAGGAAGAACTGTTTTATTTGAGGGAAAGATTTTTCTTTGAAGTGAGATTTAAGTTGAGAGGAAGCGACTTGGCAGACTTCCAGCCTAAATTATTTCCTGAATGTGAGCTGTAGTGCCTCCAATACTTCCACCCTCAGAACTACTTCCCGTTTTTCTGTCTAATTAAATTTTACTTACGTGTTTTCCTACCGACAATGTATGACTTGATTTGTCCTTGTAATTTCACACAAATAGTTAAATTCTATTCTCTCACCCATGCATTAAGTGAATTGCTCACCTATGACTGTGTCCAATATGGAAGTGAAAAGTATTACCTCATTGTTTCTTTAATGTGTAACTCCCTGACAACTGGTAAATTTGAACATTTAGTCATGCTCTTCTGAAAAAAGTTGGTAACACTTAGTGTACAGATATACATAAAATGAACATACACTGTAGAAATGCTAAATCAAACTGAGTGTGTGTATTACTGCGGTTAACTTGAAATTCTGACATGTCTTGGAGGGCAGGTGCAGGGTGCAACCTTTAATCTCAGCAATGGATAGGCAGAAGCAGTGGTACATATCTGTAAGGTCCTGGCCAGGCCAGCCAGAGGTACACAGTAACAGCAAACAAATCTGAGCCAGTTTTCAAGTATAGAACTCACTGTTACAACTTAATCTCTATGCTGTACAGTAGACTCTACAACTACAGGTCTGAAGTATTATTCACTACTCTCTATTGACTGCTCACAGGGTGTGTGTGTGTGTGTGTGTGTGTGTGTGTGTGTGTGTGTGTGTGTGTGTGTGTTTGCAGCCTTGGGAGAGCTAACAAGCCCAGTCTACCCAGGCTTTAGAGCCACACTTTTGAAGACAGCTTTCTGATAGTGTAGCACTGAGCAGAACTAGAAAGCATTTCCACGCTTCAGAAGCTTCAGCAGTGAACCAAAACATTCAAGTCATGCTGTCTATTTTCTATTACTCAGAAGCTACAGTAACAATTACATTACATAGAAAACTACATGAAAATCAGTATACACTTACAGTATAGACTATATTATCAATATAAAATATGTAAGTAACATGGAAAATCCACTTAACATACTTTCTCTACGAACTTCTGTTTTAAGAAAAAAGTTACAGCCAAACAGTGGTGGCACATGCCTTTAATCCCAGCACTCGGGATACAGAGGCAGGCAGATCTCTATGAGTTCGAGGCCAGCCTGGTCTACAGGGTGAGTTTGAGGCCAGCCAAAAAAACCAAAAAAGAAAAAGAAAAAAATAACAATGATTTTTATGAACATGAATACAAAATACTTTCAGAAATGTAAAATTTGTTGACTTTTAAGGGTTAGAAATCAAGTCCATGCCTTGTGCATGCCAGGCAAGTGCTCTACCACTGGACTATGTTCGTAGCCCTAATATTTACTTCAAAGATTTTCCTTGTTTTAGTGTTTTCAGATGGGTCTCACTATGTAGCTCTGGCTGACTGACTTCTGATTATGTATAATCCAGAGTGGCCTTGCACTCAGCCATTTCGGCTTCAGGGTGCTGTGATTACAATTTGGTGTTTTGAGGCCTGGGGAGTCAGCCCAGTGCTTAAGAGCATGGGTGCTCTTGCAGAGGACTGGACTTCAGTTCCTAGCACCTAAATGACCCCTTATAGGGGTCACAGAGATCCTCTTCTGGTCTCTGCAGGCATCAGGCATGTACACAATGTACATACATACATGCAAGCAAAACGTTCATACACATAATATATTTTATGTTTGCTGGATGTGGTGGTGTACAACTTTAATTCCAGCACCTGTGAGGCAGAGAAAGATTTGTGTCTACACACCACGTTTCAGGCCTGCCAGCCTGGATTATTAGTGAAACTGTGTCTCAAAAAAAAAAAAAAAAAAAAAGGCTTTTTTGAAATGTACCTACTTCTCAGCATATATTCCTGATAATCTTTGCAAGCCCTGCCATTTCTTATTTCTTAAATGTTTGTTCTCTTAGGTCCTCTCTCCTTTTATTAAAACTAAGACAGAGTCTTACTATGTCGTTGGCCTCGAACTCTCAGTCTTCAGACTCAGCCACCTGAGTGCTAGGATTAGAGGCACAGACCACCACCCCTGGCACTTGCAGAATGCCATGGAACCTCTCTTTTCTCCACTTTCACACCTTTTGCCATGTGAGATACACTGGTGACATCTGAACCATGCTCAAGTTCAGATTGCTCTCTGGAGATGCAGGCTTACAGGCATGGGGCCAGATCTCTCTCCTCTCACTTCACATGTCAACTGTCTCCAAACCACTAGGCTACAATTGAATGATTATAGGTATTTCTTCCTGCTGTGGGATGTTCTGTATGGCAAATGTGTTGCTGATTAGTCAATAAATAAAACACTGATTGGCCATTGGCTAGGCAGGAAGTGTAGGCGGGACAAGGAGGAGAATAAAGCTGGGAAGTGGAAGGCTGAGTCAGAGAGACACTGCCAGCCGCCATGATGACAAACAGCATATGAAGATGCCGGTAAGCCACGAGCCATGTGGCAAGGTATAGATTAATAGAAATGGATTAATTTAAGCTGTAAGAACAGGTAGCAAGAAGCCTGCCACGGCCATACAGTTTGTAACCAATATAAGTCTCTGTGTTTACTTGGTCGGGTCTGAGCGGCTGTGGGACTGGCAGGTGAGAGAGATTTGTCCTGACTGTGGGCCAGGCAGGAAAACTCTAGCTACATCTTCCCTTCCCTTTTTTGTTGTGCCGGGAATTGAACCTAAGGCATGTGAGGCACACTGGTCTATAACCTTGGTTTTGTTTTGAAACAAGGTTTCAGCTGTGTAGTTCTGGCTGCCCTTGAACTCCTGATCCCCTGCCTCCATTCCTAAATACTGGGATTGCAGGTGTGTGCTACCACACCTGGGTCCTAGATTTCTTGTCTAAGAAGATCTTTCAGTCTACGAGGTTGTAGAAGCTGCTAATGGAAGGCAGATTAGGGCTTGAGACAAATACCCACTGGTTCATCACAGTTCAGAATTCTAGGAGAGGAGAAACAGGGGTGAAGGTAGAAAGATAGAGCCCCTCTTCACCTCCCTAAAACTTATCTCTCCCCTCAACTTCACCCCATCCTTTGTCAGAGGCTAGGAAGGATGGGCTCTTCCCCAAAGGAAGGCTATCCATAGAAACGTGAGACAGAAAATACATCTGATCACCGTGAGCAAGACACAGTAATGGAAGTGGGAAATCGAAAACATACTTCAAACCAGTACTGTAAATGAAGCCTACCTGCTCCACCACAGCAACAAAGAAACTGGGCTGTCATAAGGTACTTACCCTCTGGGCTCTTCTTCAAGACCCCGTCCTTTCTGGATTTTAATCCACTGTTCCAGCTGCTGCATTGAATTCGTTCTCTGAATGACTCGATCAGCCTCTGTGGCCAGGGTCCCTGCATTTGGGTGACTCCCACCCTGGACATCTGCCAAGCTGACATTCACTATTTTGCCATCTGAACTATTCACATTGATGGGTCTGTAGTGCACATTCTGCGGTGGGCAGGCTAGCCCAGTTTCATATTCTGATGGCAGAGAGTTCAACTTTACACTGTTAATTTTTGTTAGAGGTCTCTCTTGGCCATCCTTCTGAAATCCATATTTTTCAGCTTCTAAGGCCCTTTTTTCCTCCATTTTGCTTATTTCCTTATTTTTCTGATTGTTCTGGACCTCTGGCTTAATGAGGACTCTGTGGTTGGGAATGTTATTGGTTTCTTTAGTTGATGCTCCTTCCGTTGCAATCTTGTCCATTCTGAAAGTAGAGGAGACAAGCAGAGTAAACAGATGGAGACTCAACCCACGAGAACAAGCAAACCAACTAACAGAGGCAGAGTATATGCTGACACGGGACCTCAGAACTGCGGCATTATCATGCAGGTCTAACTCTAAAATGCAAGAAAACACCGTCAGGCAAAGGCTACTAAGACAAGTGCCATGTGCCTCTGCCTGCCAAAATCTGGAAACACAGCAAATGCTATTTCTCACCATTAACAGTCAAACCACAATTATTTAAAGCAGTCAGTCAATTGAAATAACAAATCAGTCATGAAGGTCAGTTCATCATGAGACAATCATGAGTCTGGCTATGGAAGCTGTTGCAACAGGAAAGTACAGCCTGATGCTACCAAACAGCTCAACTGTATGACTAACTCTTGTTTGTACAAGAGGACCTGTGTGTGGTTTTATTTTCTGGAGAGAAGCCACTGGGTAGCCCAGGTTAGCCTCAAACTTAACGTGATCCTCTCAAGTGCCATGGCTGCTGGAACTAGACGTGAAACACCATACCCAGACTGCAAGGCTTAGGAGCTATCAGAGCCAAGTTGCTTATGCTTAATGAGCATCTTTATTTCATTTTACTTTACTTTTTCCCTTTAAAGGCAGGGTCTCACTATGTAGGCCAGGCTGGCTAGAACTCACAGAGATGTCTGCTTCTACCTGAGATTAAAGGTGTGCACCAGCACGCCCAGCTTCAGTGGATTTGTTTACTTCTTAATAGCTGCTTCTTTGGCAAGGTACAGAAGCTTACACTGCCTCAGTTTCCTCTTTGGTAAATAGAGAATTTCAGCAATGCCAGAGGACTGTTATGAGAACCAACAATAGCTGGCATGTCTCTTACTGTCTTCACTTTTTTTAGTTCATCAAGCAGCTCTCTGGAATCCATGTGCCCAAGAGAAGAAAATATTTGTCAACTGTGTTTCTGGGCCACCTGAGTTACTACCCAGTTGCTACAGGTCTTTTTTCTTTCTTTCTTTTCTTTCTTTCTTTTTCTTTCTTTCTTTCTGTCTGTCTTTCCTTCTTTTCTTTTCCTTTTTTTTTTTTTTTTTTTTTTTGAGACAGAGTTTCTCTGTGTAGCTTTGGAGCCTGTCCTGGAACTTGCTTTGTAGACCAGGCTGGCCTTGAACTCAAAGAGATCCTCTTGCTTCTGCCTCTCAAGTGCTGGGATTAGAGTGTGCCACCACCGCCCAGCCGCTACAGGTCTTTCCCATAAGAAGTGGTTTTCCTGAGCCAATCCTATCCAAGCTTTGATAAAACCAAGCTAAGCATCTGAACCCAAGACTACCTCATTCATCAGGAACTCACAGAACTGCCCTGCTTCCTGCATTTCAGCACATTGTGGTGCTACTGTGAGATTCCAAAGGTGGTACTATTGCTAAGTTCCATGATGTGTGGAAAACATACATATTCACACGTATGTACCTATTTCTCAACTTTTAGTGACGAAATGTAGATTCTATAGACACTCTGGCATGGAGCGCTAGCAAGAGTGAAATCACATACTGCACAGACACAAGTCATACATGAACCACTGCTTCCAAATCAGATGTCACAGCAGACACAGGGCAGTTTACAAAGATGGGCTGTGGGGCTTCTTCCCTTCCAAGGGGAAACCACTAAAATGACAGCAAACATTCACTGACGTCTGCAGGGAGAATTGTTTAATACTGAATGCTGAGTATCTTAAAAACTGTGAAACTAAGTCCAGTCAACTCCAGCTACTGTTTTAGACTAGAACTGTAATGTTTTTTTTCCCAGAGATTTATCACTGAAGAAACATAAGCATGCAATGACTCTTCTTTTTTTTTTGTTTTTCGAGACAGGATTTCTCTGTGTAGCTTTGCGCCTTTCCTGGAACTCACTTGGTAGCCCAGGCTGGCCTCGAACTCACAGAGATCCGCCTGCCTCTGCCTCCCGAGTGCTGGGATTAAAGGTGTGCGCCACCACCGCCCTGCTAACAATGACTCTTCTTTAAATGAAATAAAACTGACTCAGAAAACTATGAGAACATAAACCAGGAGAATTGTACCTGACTTAAGAAAGTAATACTTAAGCCATGACAGGAAACAAACAAACAAACAAACAAACCCAAAACACTAGACACTACTCTGGCCACTAAGACAAATGGGAGGGGTTCACATCCTTAGTCACCACGGAAATGCAAATCAAAACGACTCTGAGATACCATCTTACACCTGTCAGAACGGCTAAGATCAAAAACACTGTAGACAGCTTATGTTGGAGAGGATGTGGAGCAAGGGGAACACTCCTTCACTGTTGGTGGGAGTGCAAACTTATATAGCCACTTTGGAAATCAGTACGGTGGTTTCTCAGAAAACTGGGAATCAGTCTTCCTCAAGACCCAGCTATACCACTCTTGGGCATATACCCAAGGAATGCTCAATCATACCATAAGGACACATACATGCTCAACTATGTTCATAGCAGCATTATTTGTAATAGCCAGAACCTGGAAACAACCTAGATACCCCTCAACTGAAGAATGGGTAAAGAAAATGTGGTACATATACACAATGGAGTACTACTCAGCAGTGAAAAACAATAACATCATGAAATTTGCAGGCAAATGGATGGAACTAGAAAATATCCTGAGTGAGGTAACCAAGATTTGGAAGGACAAACATGGTATAGTCACTCATAAGTAGATACTGGATATAAAGCAAAGGATAACCAGACTTCAACCTACAGCTCTTCTAAACCAAGAAACAGTTGCTACCGGAAGACAGGTGTGGGAATACACACCTCGACCCCAGTGCAGTCAGGAGGATCAGTAGTTCAAGGTCATCCTTCTCTACACTGAGTCACTGAGTTTGAGGCCAGCCTGGGTTACATGAGATTCTTACACACACACACACACACACACACACACACACACACACACACACACACGGAAAAAAAAACAAAAAAGGAAAAAAGAGAGAAAAAAAGAAAAGGAAGGAAGGAAGGAAGGATGAAAGAAAGAAAGAAAGGAAAGAAGGAAGGAAGGGAGAGAGAAATGTATTATGATCCAGCAATCCTCTACTGGGAATCCATCAGTCAGCATGTTGAGGAGATTCCTGCACTTATATGCTTATTGCAGCACAATAATCTTCACAAAAGCCAAGATACATAATGTATATACATCAATGGACAGATAACCAATTTATAATGCGCACGCAAACACACACACACACACACACACACACACACACACACACAAAATGCAGCCATATGACTATCCCAGAGATCATTGTGTTAGTGAAATATGCCTGACCCAGAAAGATAAATATCATAACCTCTCATTTACACGTAGAACCTAGAAATATTGACCTCCAAAACACAGGACAGAAAAGTAGTTACTAGAGCCAGGGAGGGGTAGGGAGGAGTGGGCAGAGAGAGGACAGATAATTGGTATAGCTCAAAAGGAGAAGACATTTCTATATCTTAACAGCATTGTAAGGCAACTATGGTTGATAATGATTTTTCAAAATAACTAGTATAGATTTTTAAGGCCCCAGCAAAAAGAAGCGATCAAAGTCTGAGATGACATCTATGCTAATTACCCAATCTGATCACTGCACAGTGACTACATGTGAAATGTCCCATGTATAATTACTATACTCTAGTAATATGTGTAATTACTGTATGTCAACTGACAGTAAAAATATAGGGTTGGAGGTATAGTTTACTGACAGAGATGGGGTGCTTGCCTAGCATGAGAGAGACCATGGGCTAGATGCCTAGCACACACACACACACACACACACACACACACACACACACACACACACAGTGTAAAACACCGAGGGGGGCTGGAGAGAGATGGTTCAGTGGTTAAGAGCACTTGTGGCTCTTGCAAAGGACCTGGGTTCAATTCCCAGCACCCACATGCAAGCTCACAACTATCTGTGTAATTCTAGTTCTGGGGGATCCGATGCCCTCTTTTGGCCTCCGTGAGCACCAGGCACATTTGCAGTACACAGATGTACATGCAGGCAAAACACCTATAATTTTTTCAAAAAGTCAAAAGAAACATAATGAGGCTACACAAAATGAAAATAATATGCCAAGAGATGAAAATTATTCAGAGAAAGCATATTAGACTTACATTTTAAAAAATGTCATCAGCTATTTACACACACTGTAGTTTCTGGATGAAATCCTTTAAGGATTTAGCAGAAACGAGCTTTAAAAACTGGAGTGTAGGGAGTGGGTGAATGTGTACTGTCTGCCATGAGCTGGCCATGCCAATCACAAAGGCTTGCCTTCCCCATATGAATCAGGTGTGGAATTGCAAAGCCTTCTTCTGGTCAAGTGTGAATGTTGATAGTGTGTGCAAGGAGGAGTGTTTATAAATGACTGACCAGTATGTGCAAAAAACTAGCAAGTGCAACTTCCTGCTTGCAGACATTTGCTGCCTGAGACCTCTTACTGAGAATAACTCCCCGCAACGTGCTGTACATAATGAGCATGCTACAGTCTAGGTTATTTAGGAAGCTGGTGCCATGAGTGCACATGGCCCACGGAACCATCTTTTATACGCGTGTCTGTCTTTTCTTCCTTTCCTAGCTACCACAGTCAGATTTCTACACCCAACCCTTGCAGGACTTGGCAGTGCATGGTTTGGGCTGGGGATGTAGTTTAGTAGTTGAGTACTTACCTAACATATAAGGACTTAGGTTTGGTATCAAGCACCAAAAAAATCCCCCTTCCCCAAACCTGGTTATTTTATCTCTTAGGTGATATGCCCTGGTAACTGTTTTAAGTATTTGGGCCACAAAGCAAAGGAATCCCATTGCTTTTACTTCAAACAAACAAAACATCTCACTGGACTTATGAAATTAAATATAAAAATAAGATACTTTCAATATTCAATTCTAAACATAATGGGGTAGGATTAAAAATGCTAACAGCTCAGTGTAGAAGAAAGCAAGCCAACTCTTAGTGTGATAGGAACCACTGCCTCCAGGCCTGGCTCAGAGGAGGTGTTCATAACTGCTGGATAAGGGACAAACTACAGCAACACAGCTGCCTGACATAAACAACTCATCATCTCATGAGTACATGTTGCTTTTCAAAAAATGTATATGGGTGTCTTTGCTTGCACTGCCTCTGGAAGCCAGGAGAGGGCACCAGATCCCCTGAAACCGGAGTCACAGATGACTGTGAGCCTCCATGTGGCTAGTGGGAGTGAAGCCTGAGTTCTCTGGAAGAGTAGCTAGTGCTCTTAATCAATGAGCCATCTCTCATGCCTTACATGTTATTTTTATATGTGGTTTAAATTAATTTATTACTTTTTTGGTGAAAAGATCTCATTGCATAGCCTAGGGCTGGCCTGCAACTCATGATTTTCCTGCTTCTACCTCCTAGGTGCTGGGATTACAGGGGTGCATCACCCGCTTGGCTCCCTCCCAGGTGCTGGAAGTATAGGGGTGCACCACCACACTTGGCCCCAGCTGTCTGAATTGTAAATTCAGCAAAAGAAAATGAAAATAAGTTGAAATTGCAAAAAGTATAACATATAGTCATTTCTATATTAAAAAAATTCCTAGAGCGTTACTTAGAGAAATTTGCATAGATTTACAATTCTTTTTTTTTTTTTTTTAAAGTGCAAGGTGAATGAGAAACCAGACAAAAATCCATTCTCATTCTCTCTCTCTCAATTTAGTATGGTATGTGGGTGTGTGTGAGATACGTGGGCATGGGTGACTTCTCACTCTATTTATCATTATTATAATTATTATTATTTTGGTTTTTTCAAGACAGGGTTTCTCTTGTGAGGCCCTGGCTATCCTGGAGCTCTCTATAGATCAGGCTGGCCTTGAACTCAGAGATCTGCCCGCCTCTGCCTCCCAAGTGCTGGGATTAAAGGTGTGCTCCACCACCAACCGGCTCTTTATTATCAGTGTGTGTGTATGTGCATATGTATGTGGGGGCATACATGCCACAGTGTGCATATGGAAGTCAGGACAATACTGTGGCGTCATTTCCTTTCCTCATGGGTTCTGAAGACTGAACTCAGGCCATCAGGCTTTTGAGACAAACATTTGTACCCACACCAGACACTCATTGGCCCTGGCCTTGAATGCTTCACCCTCTTGCCTCCACCATCCAAGTGTTGGAATCAGATATCCCAAGGACTAGGGTTTTGGCTAGAGGACAGCACTTGCACACACAAGGCCCTGGGTCTGACCTTTAGCACAGCCACCACCACCAGCAACCTTAGAACCTGTTTTATTTCCATGCTTGGGTACCTGGATGAGGATTTGGGTTTTAAAAACAATAATACAAACAAGAGCCGGGCCTAGTGGCAGAAGACTTTTATACTGGCAGTTGGGAGGTAGAGGAAGGTGAATCGTTTGGCATTTGAGGCCAGCTTGGTCTGCATAAAGAATTCCAGGACTTCCAGGGATATGTAGAGAGACCCCACCTTAAAAAAAAAGTACACATCTTATAAAGCCTCAATTCAGTCTTTTAGACAACTTGCCAAAAGACCACTAAAATGCACACTGAAATAGTATGTATGATGCCATGGGGCTTGATCTCTAACTGGGAGACAAACAGACACACAAACACACCCCTTTAAATGTGCATGTTAGCAGCTTTCTTATATAACATGAACTTAATTATCATCGACTGGAAATAAAATTTAATTCCACTATAAACCTTCAAATTACAGAAATTTTCAAGAAGTGTATTTCCCAACAATTGGGTGGCAGAGGCAGGTGGATCTGTGAGTTCAAGGCCAATCTGGTCTAGTTACAGAACAGCCAGGAATACATAGAGAAGAAATCCTGTCTCCAGAAAAAAAAAAAAAAAAAAAAAAAAAGCACAATCATTCACCCTCTATTTTTGCAGTTTGAGAAACATATTTTCTTTGCTTAGGTCTGCTTCTTTCTCCGACAGTTTTGTGATGCAGCCCAGGCAGCTCTGAGCTTGGGTTATAAGTGTGTGCCACAGGCCAGAGACAGCTCAGAGGGTCAAGGTGCTCAGGGTGATCCCTGGGACCCACGTACTGAAATGGAGAGAACCGACTCCTGAAAGCGCCCTCTTGGCTCCACATGAACACTGTAGTGCATGCATGTACACACACATGAGCAAAAAAATGTGCATGCTACCATGTCTGGTCGATTAGCTCTCAGCATAAAGAGGAATATTAATATGACCTGTTATCTCCAAGCAGGGAAGACAATCAACAACTCTAGGATCAATTTTCATAAGAATCTGAGTACCACAGTTCTAAAGGAAAGGCACAACTCATCAAGTAGTAGATATATTTAGAAAGAATTTAAATGTTCTAAGAATTGTCTTCTGGAGTTATTAACAACAAAATAACCAGAATTAGTCAGAAAATATTAACAAAATAAAACTCATCGGAATTTCTTGTTATTTATTTCCCAAATACCAATACAATATAAAAACACAATGAAATTAACTGCATGAAATTAAATTCTACAATTAAGGCTCTTAAAAAAAAATTCTTCCATGAAGTGCACAAATCTGTAGAGCTTTAAGGTAATAAAGAGAGGTACTCACCGGAAATTAAAGGTAATTCTGTAAGAAGAAAGAACATTCAGTGTGAATGTTAGGATTCTAGAGCCCCCAGTACACTGACAGTGAAATGAGGCAAGAAGAAAGGTGGACTGGTCAACTTTGTCAAGTGACAGGCACGCACGCAGGCCGTGAGGGGCCTGGTGAGGGACAACCATGCACCAGGACAATGGCATTTGCAAGGCAGGAGTAAAATGAAGATGAGAGTCACTGCTGCTTCCCTCAGGGCTGTACCTTTTCACAGGCTCTGTCTGCACCAGGGCAGCATCTAACATGGCCTTCATCCACAGCTCCATTTCCTTTCCTGTATCGGTGCAGAAATAATAGGTCCGCATGTTTGGATGGGCTGCCTGAGTGAAAACGACACCATCGCTTTATCATGATATGCAATTCTGAAAAAGAGGGAAAAAGACTCCTTATCTTTCATTACTATGAAATTTCAAAGAAAGTAGATTTGTCTTTTACATAAGACTCAGACATGACTTAAGAACATGCACACCGATCCCAGCAGCTACAACACTAATTATCCTTTTAATGTTTCTTCAATTGCATATATTTCAAAGCTACAAAAACATGTGCTCTAGGAAGGAATGGGGTCTGTCCCACTCACTCAACTCTAACCATTTTTAATTTGCTGCAGCCAATATTTTCTCACTCAAGGATAGTATTTCTAGCCAGGCATGGCATTTGGGAGGCTGAGGAATGACTCTGAGTCCAGCCTGGACTATATGATGAGTTCTAGGGCAGCGTGATCCAGAGTGGAGACCCAGCCTCAAAACAAACAAACAAAACATAAAAGAGGGGTATGCTTTAGAGAGAGCAGCAACAAAACGGGAAAGCCCATGCAAGCATTCTGATTGTTCGTTAGCAGTGTCTTTAGTCTTTAACCGCGATGCTGTTTCCGTCTTTTAAAGACGGTATATGGACACTTATGCATAAATAATTCCAGTGATATTTCCTTCTAGTTTTTCTTTTCAGGTTTCCAAGTTAAAACGCAAACACCTGCAGTTTGAGAGAATGTAATGACCAGTGGGGTTGTCTTCTATGGTGCTCTTTTTTTTTTTTTTTTTTTGTTTTTTTTGAGACAGGGTTTCTCTGTGTAGCTTTGCGCCTTTCCTAGAACTCACTCTGTAGACCAGGCTGGCCTCGAACTCACAAAGATCCACCTGCCTCTGCCTCCCGAGTGCTGGGATTAAAGGCGTGCGCCACCACTGCCCGGCCTACAGTGCTCTTTTTATCAGAGAATCAGGAGGAAAACAAAATAAAGACACTGGTGAAGCTGCTGCTACTGCAGGAAGGCACTGAACAGCCATGGCAAGGGCACAGAGGACAAGCTGTGGACGGAGAAGGCTGAGGACAGCAATGAGGACCCAGCCTCTACTTCCATTTCAAAACCCCATGGTCTTTCCCACTAGACACTCGAAGACTTGGCCAAATGAACAAAGGCCACCGCAGCCTAAGTGAGGTGAGGAGCCTGTTAAGCAGTTGGTTGTTAAGTATTAAACCAGAGCTCTACGTCTACAATCACACTCTTCTCGCCAACATTTTATCAGCTTTCTTCCCAAGGTCAATTAGCTTAACATCTTTAGAATACATACAATACACATATAGTCCATAAGCAGTGACCACTGTAATGTCATAACAAATTCCATGGTGAGGTCAGAGATGACTGTGTAGCCTAGGACAGTTCAAGTGCTCTGGTGTTAAAGTGATCAGTAGTCACTGGACTTTTGGGAGTGGGTTTTGGTAAAATGGATGAAGAACATTGCCCACATCTGTGATCAGTAGAAGGAACTGGGCTGGTGGTGGGAAGATCCCGTTCCCACCCTGAGACAACAGAAGCCAAACCACTCACATAGCCACCCACCATGCTTTAATTCAGAAACTGGGAAGTTCCTACTTACCATGCCGATAACAGTTGACTCAAAATCAACAAATGCAGTTATACAGTAGCTCAAAATTTAGGGGAAACACCATAAAAGAGAAGTTAAAACAGTAGTTACTATTGTTATAGGCAAAAGAAAACCAAAATCAAACTAATAGTTACAGAGAAACTATACCAGATCCCTATGGCCACTTTTGTGCTATTTTAACATTGCAGATTTTTAAAAATTTTCTTTAATCGACTTTTATTATTATTACTTTTTCAGTTTTTATGTGTTGGTGTTTTGCCTGCATGTACATCTGTGCCTTACATATATGCAGTATCCTCAGAGGCCAGAAGAGGGCACTGGATCCCCTGAACTGAAGTTACAGATCTTGTGATCTGCCATATGGGTGCTGGGAACTCAACCCAGGTCCTCTGTGCTCTTAACTGCTGATCATGTCTCTGGCCCCCGCAGAATGCTTTTCTTTTTGGTTTTGAGCCTAGCCTTTCATGGCTGAGACATTTTTTTCTAGCCAGCTTTTTCTTTTCATACTGCAGTATTTTTTTTTTTTTAAGAATCTAAGAGTGCAGATAAAATGTCCCTCAAAGACAAAAATTTCAATAAGTATTTGTTAAATTTACTAGCAGATGAAAGATTTAAGCTTATGGCCAAGTAAGTGTGAGCATCACAGCTCTAGACACGTACTTCACAAAGTTCTTATTTGAAGTTACCTGTATTCAGTGTTTTTTTTGTGATGCTGGGAATGAACCAGGGCATTATGCACAGGAAACACTCTGTACTGAGGTACACTTCTGGCCCCAACTTACCCAATTGCTCCTCTAGGCTACCCTGCTGTAAGTGTGCTGTGCTAGTTGACTCAGACTTGAAGCTACGCCCTCACGCTCAGGCCTTGCTCTAGTATTACCTGCTCAACCTGCTTACGCCCTCTCAAGCCTTCCTCCTCTTTTACCTTCACAGTTAATAATATGTTAATTAGTGAAAGTCACGCACTAGTGCAGTCCTAAGTATTCTTTGAAATGAATGTTTAAAGTTATATGCATTTTGTAAAGGCACAAACATCTTCATTGTTAAACTGTATTTTGTCCTCATTTGTACCTTTATTCTTTTCTTTTAAAGATTTAGTTATTTATTATGCATACAATGTTCTGTTTGCATGTAGGCCTGCGTACCAGATCTCATTATAGATGGATGTGAGTCACTATGTGGGTGCTGGGAATTGAACTCACGTCCTCTGGAAGAGCAGATGCTGCTCTTAACCTCTGAGCCATCTCTCAAGCCCCTGTATCTTTACTCTTAAAACAAAATTTCCACATTAAAATTCGTCATGATCATTATCTACCTACCTACCTACCTACTTACCTACCTACCTACCCACCCATCCATCCATCCATCCACCCATCCATCCATCCATCCACCCACCCATCCATCCATCCATCCATCCATCCATCCATCCATCCAGGAAAAAGTAAACAAAACCCCAAACCCAAGCCAGTCACCTATGAGATTTATTTTGACCATAACCCTAAAGCAAAGAATGCAGCATGTTTTTTGAAAACAAAAATCTGTCACCAAATTAGCATTAAAGTGTACTCTCACACGCAGCAATAGCACACGAGGAGTGGGTGAATGATGGTCTCCGCAGGGTTTGCATTTAAAGGTGGGAGATGAGCATTACGTACTTGAGCAGTCTTTGAGACTAATGTACAAATGTGTAAATACGTCATGTTAAACTCTGCAACATTCTTCCCATACGTTCCATCTGACAAAATTCAAGTAGTAACTGAAACAACAATGATCACTAAGGGAACTAGCCGTAGTCATCCATCATGTTTCTGCCATGCTGGCTTTATAGAGAAACACTTGAACACAGCCTGGACTATGTTAACATGTGCTTCCTAAGGTGACAGTCTTCTCTGGTGTGGCTGGGAAATCACTAACCAATATGCTTCATTGTTATTTTTAAATTTAATTTTATTTTATGTACACAAGCATTTTGCCTGCGTGTATGTCTAGGCCAGAAGAGGGTGTTGGGTCCCTTGGGACTGGAGTTATAGTTCTGAGACACCTTGTGGGTAATGGAAATGAAATCCAAGTTCTCTAGAAGAGCAGCACTACCAGTACAACTTTGAATGTAAACATTACCACCAGAAAGATCTTTACTATAGTTTGAGGCACAGTATCTGTTCTTATTTTTACTTTTTTTGGTTGTGAGCCTAGCCTTTAACAGCTGAGACATCTCTCCAGCCCCAGTATCTGTTTTTTTAAAGTTTTACAGGAAAAATGGCCCGCTCCTTTCCTTACCTTAAAAGCGTACTTGCGATTGATGTGGTCCTCAGAGGTAAGCATGGCTATCTGAAAACTAGGCAGCAGGATGCTTCCCAGAATCCCCTCTTCCTTCTCATCTAAATACAAGTTAGTATTTCATTAGAATTTTTGTTCTTTGGAAATTTCGCCACTTGCCCTGTGTTCTAACATAACCCCGCTCTAGTTGTTCACATTGTTTCCCATCCTCCCTGGACTGGCAAGTTCTACGAGGCCACTTAGAGAGGTAGGAGCACGTACAGAGTAGATACGTTGACATGAAAAAGTACTTTCAACTATGCCACAAAAATGACACAATTTAAAAGCTGTGGAGCTTTAGGTCTGCCTTTACTAGGAGCTGAGACACAGAGTGGAGCTGACAGTTTGAGGAACAGACCTACAAAGTAAGCACATAAATTACACTGAGGAAAACAACTCAACGTTCATCTCCCACAAAGAGCTTATTTGGGGATGTTTGAGGAACCTGATACACACTGTTACTGTTATGGACCCACCAGACAAGTTAATGAAGCCATGCATCTAGCTAATAAACTCACATATAGGCAGACATTTCTGTCCAGCCAGCTGCTCCCCAAATAACCACACAGAGACTTACTATTAATTATAAATATTTGGCTGATAGCTTAGGCTTGTCTCCAGCCAGGTCTTACAATTTAAATTAACCCATATCTATTAATTTATGTGCTCCCCTGAGGTTCATTTACCTCATCTATGAACTTCCCATGTGGCTTCTTCTGTGTCTGGCTTGCAACTCCTGAGACTCCTCCCTTTTTTTTCTTTTTCTTCTCTTTTTGTCTACAAGTCCCACCTAACCTCTTCCTGCCCAGCTATAGGCCAGTCAGCTCTTTTATTAACCAATGAGAGCCATACATATTTAGAGTGTACAAGGTTGTTTCACAGCATTTCCCCTTTTGTCTACTTCAAAGGAAGGTTTTAACCTTAACATAGTAAAACTATACACAACAAAAAGAGTTATCAAGTAAGAATTACAGTTACAATATCCAGTCCATTTGTATTTGACAAAATTAGAGAAAATATTCTATTATTTATCTTATCTTGAACTTGCTATGTTAAAAAAAAAAGTACTGTCATGTGGCAGAGCACAGATAAGAAATGGGAATTAATTTAAGTTATTTAAGCTAAAAATGAGCCTAAGCTATTGGCCAAACATTTATAATTAATAATAAGTCTAAAAAGGGTAGATTATTGAATCTACTTTAATCCAAAAAACAATCTCAAAATATTTTACATTGGTACAGATTTTGGTGTATTGACACAAATTTAAAGTTATTTTTGCTATATCATATGTTATATATTATACGTTTCTACTCTTACTTGGGGTACTGTGTTTATGCAACTCATTTAAAAATGTAATGTATAATTAAAAATATAGGTTAGTAGTCATCTATAATAATCAAACTTGTAGTCATATTAGGAATGTTTTCAAGGTTAAACAGATATATTTAGATAGATAGATGGTCTTCAAGCACTTCAAAGACCTACAGAATATGGCATTTAAGGTGTCTAATCAACCTAAGGCTTTTCATGACAGTGAAACACGTCTTCTCCTGACAGCACCAATCTACTTCAAAAAACGATGATGGGCATCAAAGAACCTCTGTACAGAGTTTGCTTTCTTTATGGCAAAAGCTAACCATTTGGGCAAAGAAACTGCCCTTGCCTCAATTGCTGACAGTATACTATCCAAACTGGACCAGCAGAATGCACTAGCAACCACATGGTGGTTCACAACCATCTGTAATGAGATATGGTGCCCTCTTCTGGCCTGCAGGCACACATGCAGGCAGAACACTGTAAGTAAATAAATCCTTAAAAATAAAAAATTAAATTAAATATTAAGACCTCATTGACTTTTTTCCATATTTTCTTTTCCTACTAGTTGCGAAACTATAAAAATAAATATATTGAATATAGGAGGGAGGTGACTAATAATAATAAGGAAAAATCATAATATGGTTTCTATTCACTTTCGTTTTTTCTTTACAAATTTTTAAAGAAATACTTTTTTTTTTTTAAAAAAGATTTATTTATTATGTATACAGCATTCTGTCTGCATGTATGCCTGCATATCAGAAGAGGGCACTAGATCTCATTATAGATGGTTGTGAGCCACCATGTGGTTGCTGGGAATTGAATTCAGGACCTCTGGATAGAGCAGCCAGTGCTTTTAACCTCCGAGCCATCTCTCCAGCCCCCCTTTTTTTTTCAAGATTTATTTATTTATTATGTATACAGCATGTATGACTGCAGGCCAGAAGAGGGCACCAGATCTCATTACAGATGGTTGTGAGCCACCATGTGGTTGCTGGGAATTGAACTCAGGACCTCTGGAAGAGCAGTCAGTGCTCTTAACCTCTGAGCCATCTCTCCAGCCCTTAAAGAAATACTTATTTGGTGTAGGCATGTGTGTGTGCCATGGCGTGCACACAGAGGTCAGAGAACAACTTCAGGAGTCAGTGCACTCTTCCTTTCCTGTTGCTGAGGCTCTCTTGTTTCTGACACTGTGCTGCACACTACAGGTGACCTCCCTTGCAAGTTTCAAGCTGACTGTCCCATGTCCCCTCCCATCTTGCAGTAGCAATGGTGGGACTACAGATGCCACCCACAGCACCGAGGTTTTGAGGTGAATTCTGGGAACTGAACTAGGGTCATCAAGGTTGTGTAGCCAGCATTTTTACCTGCTGAGCCACTTCCCTGAAATAGTGTCTCATTACATACATAGTCCAAGCCAACCTGGAATAAGGGGTGGGTTTGCACCACTACATCTAGTTTACATTTTATGGTATCCCCGCCCTCCAAGACAGGGTTGCTCTGTGTGGTCCTGGCTGCCCGGAAACTTACTCTGTAGACTAAGCTGGCCTTGAACTCACAGATATCTGCCTGCCTCTGCTTCCCAAGGGCTGGGGTTAAAGGTGTGTGCCACCATGGCCCAGCTCTATGGTATATTTTAAACATTTCCATGGGTGAAAGCACTCGCCATGTGAGCTCAGTTCAAGCTCCAGGACCTATGAGGTGGAAGGAGAGAAGCAATTCCCACCAGTGTTCTCTGTCCTCAACACATCTGCTGTGACATGTGCATGCCTACCCCCACATCATACACACATGTCAATAATAAACAAAAACAGGAGCAAAGCCATTACAAAGAATCTGGTATTCCTTTTGTTATAAATTACTATTATGAAATTTTTATTCTAGAAATAAATTAGGAATAGTAAACATTTTCTTGCTATCATTTTGAACTCCAAATTGTCAATACATATACTGGAAAAGGAGGAAAATACAGACAACTAGCTCATGGATAATTCTGGAGACAACTTTATCTTTTTCCCAAGAAGACAACTAGCTCACGGGTAATTCTGGAGACAACTTTAACTTTTCCCCAAGAGTGGGAAACTCAATGAGGAAAATTATACAGTAAGCCTGGCGCCAACTAAAGACAGACAATACCACAACTGATGTGGGGCCGGTGTTTCATTTTGTCTCTAGGTTTGGTAATTTTGATCTCGAAGTACGCTTCAACCACAGTTCACTGGGGGTGAGCTAATGAGCACAGCTCTAGTCTCTAGTAACTCTGTATTTACAAGACTAATATGCATTTTATCACTTTGCAGGGGACCATAGAGCCTCGCCACACATCTTCTGTGTAATCCAAAGATAAATTTAAAAATTGCAAACAGAAAAGGAACTTCTGGGTGAGACTCAGAACTAGAAGCTGCCTGCATGTGATCCCATTAAGAAGTGTCATCTAGCCGGGCGGTGGTGGCACACGCCTTTAATCCCAGCACTCGGGAGGCAGAGCCAGGTGGATCTCTGTGAGTTCGAGGCCAGCCTGGACTACCAAGTGAGTCCCAGGAAAGGCGCAAAGCTACACAGAGAAACCCTGTCTCGAAAAACCAAAAAAAAAAAAAAAAAAAAAACCAAAAAAAAAAAAAAAAAAAAAAAAAAAAAGTGTCATCTAAGACAGAATAGATAACCACAGATAAAGAAAGAAATACAGGCAAAGCTTTGGCAATTCACAGCAAAGAAGAAAGCCCACACAGCTCCAGCAGGGAGCAGGAAGCAGAAGCCTCACCCAGAAGCAGTGTGTCAGCTCCTCTGAGTGGCCCTGGAAACTTAACTCTCAAGAGTAGCCTGTGCAATAAGCAGATTCCCAAGTAAAAATCAAAAGAAATAACCAAACTACAGGATCTGCAAATCACAACCTAGACACACTCGCAAGTTAGAAAAGCAAGACAATACAACTCCTCCAAGAGATCACAACACCATACCCCAAACAAACACGCTGATGCAGGTAAATGCTGAATAATTTCAACGTTAGTAAAACTGATATATGACCTCAAAGATGATAAGACCAAGCACATAAATAGATAAATTCAACCCAGGACCCAGGGAGGATAGTCAGTGATACAGAGGAGAGAGTGAACATTGTGCAAGAAAAAGTCAGGAAGAAAACTGAGATTTTTTTTTTTTGGTGGTGGTGGGGGGGTCAGGGGAAGAATCAGCAGAAACGAAAACATTTAAGAAAAAAAAAAGTGGACAGCATCATCAGTAGCCTTGGCCAAGTTGGATAAAGAGTTATCAGAAATGGAGGACAAGCTCTGCTACAGTCAAACATCCATACTGAAAACTAACTCATTAAATGAGCATGATCACAATGTCCAAAAACCACAGAACCAGTCATAAAAGTGTAAGAACCCATGGGGTCCTGGATAGAACTCACAAACTCTACACTTCTCATAAGGCTTTGATGTAAATTTCTAATACTGCTTACCAGGTGTGTGGTTTGTAACTATTTTCACTGTGATGGTTGCTTCCTATTTTGCAGAAGCTTTAGTTTAATGTAGTCAACATTCCAAAAAGTCACTGTGTCAAGGAGCTTCCACCGTGTTTGTGCCTAGGACTTACATTTAGATATTTTGTACTTTGTAAATTGGCTTTTGTAAATCGTGTAAGGGTCCAAATTCATTCTTTTGCATGTGAATATCCAGTTTTCTCAGTTTTATTTACTGAACAGACTATCCATTTTCCCATACTGTCCTTTTAGCATCCTTGCCAAAACTTAGTTTACTATATTGTATTTGTTCAGGTTTATTTCTTGGCTATTGATCCTGTTCCACTGTTCTTTATGTTTTTGGACAGTATGCTGCTATTTTGATTACTACAACTCTTTAATATAACTTTAAATAAGAAAATGCTTCTGGAAAAAAATACATAGGGTAGAAGGAGGAAAAGGAAAAACTAAAACCAAAACCAAAGGGTAACTATAGCAGAAAACTCCTGAAATCTAGAGAAAGAAATGGACATCCAAACAAAAGCAGCATTTAGAGCTCCAGATGGACACCACCAGAGAAAAACTTTTCTATTGCTTATTAATAGCTAAGACGCCAAAAAGACAAAGCAAAGGAAAAAATAATCACTCCAACTCTCCTAGAAATTTAGGCTTATCAGAATTACATCAGTTTCTAACAGCAGTCCTAAAACCAGGAAAGCACAAAACATACATCCAAGCTGTGAAAGTTAGCAACTGACCTTTGTGGGCAACAAGCATGCACAAGATGCATATGCATATGAGCAGGTAGAACATGCATACCCATGAAATAAAATAACTAAATGTAAAATAAGAAAATTAAAATTAATGGAGGAAGAAGGATATATCAAAACAAGCATAAACTAAGATTTATCGTTCATGATCACTAAGCATTAGGCCTGTACTAAAGGAATACTATACAGATAAAGAAGAAAGTCTTAACCGCAAGAGCAAAAAAAAAAAAAAAAAAAAAGAAAAGAATAAATTACTTGAGAGTAACAGATGAACAAATAAAAGCTAGGAAGGACTCCATCATATCTAACAGTCAACCACCAAATCCCCTAGTACTAATACTGGAGAAAGAACAAATGACTGGATTGAATGAGATAGACGATCTGTTTTCTCTAAGAAACTCACTTAACTGGCAAAGACACAGACGGAGAATCAAAGGATGAAAGTCTATCAAACAAACAGAGGTTAGTAAGACAGTATAGTTCTGATAACTGAAAAAGTAGATTAAAATCAAATCAAATCAGAAGAGAAAAAGAAAGACAACCTATAAACAAAACGATACAACAGGGGCCGGAGAGAAGGTTCAGTGGTTAAGAGCATTTGCTATGCTTGGAGAGGACCCAGGTTTGATCCCCAACACAGACATGGCAGTTGACAACTGTTCATAACTCTAGTTTGAGATCTGATACCTTCTCTGGCTTCCTTGGGCACCAGGCCCACATGTGGTGTACAGTCATACATGCAAGCAAACCCTCATACACATAAAATAAAAGTAAGTGCATCTTAAAAAAATACAACAAAAATACATATGCATAAAACATTGGGACTCCAAATTCCATACAGCAAACACTGACAAGCATAAAAGGTCCAAGTCCAAGGTCCCAGCACAGTGACAGTGGGTGACTACAGTCCTTCTCCAATCAATATACTCAGCTCATGTTGTGTAATTAATATGTGCAAAGAAAAGTCATAAATTATTAGTGACAACCTAATTAGTAATAAGCTGGCAATCTATTTTTTTCCCCTAATTTTCCCTGTAGAAGTTAGAACTGTAGTTATACACTGTTTTAGCCACCATGTGGGTCCTAGGAATTGAACCCACGTCCTCTGGAAGAGCAGTCAGTGCTGTTAACCATTAAGCCCATCTCTTTGGCCCCAACAAATCTAATTTTGTTCGTTTGTTTGAGACAGGGTTTTCTCTGTGTAGCTTTGGAGCCTGTTCTGGAACTCACTGTGTAGACTAGGCTGGCCTCGAACTCACAGAGATCCTCCTGGCTCTGCCTCCCGAGTGCTAGGATTAAAGGCGTGCGCCATCATCGCCTCGCTAACAAATCTAATTTTTTTTTTTTTTTTTTCGAGACAGGGTTTCTCTGTGTAGTTTTGCGCCTTTCCTGGAACTCACTTGCAGCCCAGGCTGGCCTCGAACTCACAGAGATCCACCTGGCTCTGCCTCCCGAGTGCTGGGATTAAAGGCATGCGCCACCACCGCCCGGCCACAAATCTAATTTTTAAGTGATAATTTCCAGTCCGGTTTTAAAAGAGAGATTGTCCAAATTCACAATTTATAATTGGAGTATATTCCCTTGAGAGAGCTTTATCTTGGTACAACCTTCTTTCGCTCACAGGTACCAAATTTGAAGTGTGATGTCTTAATAGGGAATCTGCTGGACTTTCACCTTAAGATTTTTATTAATTAGCTCAACATGGTGGCATGAGCTTGCCCACACCCTCAGCTATTCAGGAGGCCGAGGTGGATGAGATGCTTGAACCCAAGAGTTTGAGGCTAGCCTAGGCAACAACACTATGAGAGCTTGTCTTAATGAGAAAAACTTCATGAGAAAAACCAGAAGGAATCTTTCATATCCACCTAGAAGAACGAAGGGGTATATCTACCCAAACATCCCTACATTTCTTCAGTGTTAATAGTAAGAGTCTGCTTTGTATCTTTCACACAACCTTTTCCATGTTTTTGGGAGAAAATGATCATTGATTTTTTTCAGCACTCAGGCTGAGAAGGAAGTTCAAATGTAAGGCCAGCCTGGACTAAGCCCAATGTCTCAAAAAACAAAAATAAGCAACCCAAATAGATGTATGTATAAATGTACACACACATTTATATCAATAATTCATGTTTTTTTCATTTTCCACTCCATTATAATAATTCCTGACATTACGCTCACTTGAATTAAAAAACAAAGAAATCACCGCTATGGAAAGTCTATTATCCCACAGCCAGATCTCACAAAACCAACATAAAATCCTTAGCTGGCAGTGATGGTCATGTCTATAATCCCAGAAACTGGGAGGCTGAAGCAGGTTCACTGGTTCCAGTGAACTCAGGTACAGCTCCAAAAACAAGAATCCAACCAAGGACTTTACCTGCTAGGTACTGCATTCAAAGACAGAGTGACAGAGTAAGGATTCTCAAGCTCTTCACAAAAAACAAATCAGAACACAGGAAGCAAACCAAAAATCACACCAGCCTTCAGCCAGGTGTGGTGGCGTACACCTTTAATATCAGTACTCAAGAAGCAGAAGCAGGTGGATCTCTGTGAATTCAAGGCCAGCTTGATTTACAACTGTGCATTCCAGACCAGCCAGGGTCACACTGTGAGACCCTGCTTCCTCTGCTGAGAGCCCTGCTGCCTTCTGCCACACTCTAGGGAGTCTGAACCTTGGTCAGTGAAGAAAGGTTTTCTTGACATTATCTGTAAACAGCAAGAGTACTAATGTCTTTTCTCTTATGACATAGCTAGTGCTTAGCATACAACGCAATTATGAAGTAAGGATCCCCGAGCAGCTGATGAACTCACCTCTGTAATAAAAAAGGCAAAGGTCAGAAAGCACAAACCCAGCGTTTCTTCCACAGCTTCATGCCGGTACTGTCCCTGCATTAAATAACAGATTTAAGATACTTTTCATATACATTTTGATATGCATGTAACATAGCCTAATTAAAAGCCTATCAAAAAATTCTAATCTGCTACTTGCACAGCCAGGTGACTCTAGCATGTTTCAAAACCAGAAAGACTGAATATTTCTACCACAGAGAAATGATGGACATTTGAGGATGCAGGCATGCTGCCCCTGATTTGATCAAATGCTTTATACGTATGAAAATGTCACATGGCTCTTCATAAATAAATAAAATTTTTATATGCTGACTAAAGAAAATTTAGAAGAAAATTTCCAGGGACTTGCCTTATGTTAATTAAGAGGGTGGCAAGTAGATTGTTCTCTGAAGAGTGATGCTGTCATATAAAAAAAGAGTAGGCTGAAGCCATCTGAAATTCACTCTTCTCAACATGTGTGCTTGGGAGGGTGAGAATAAGGGAAGCATGCGATGGTGTACAGTCTTACTCTGGTACCAGATTCAATAAATATGTTAATTGTCAACAAGAAGCAAAATATGTGCACCTAAATTATTTGAAAGGTAAGATGATTAAAATGACCGTGAGTGAAAAACCTTAATACACAAATTTAGTGAGTAAATACTCTTCCATCTACAGTTAGGTTTTACTCATCCTGCAAAAGACTGAGTCCCTTTAGCTAATGCTAAGTGATCTACTTCATAAAACTACAGCTTCAAATGAGATCACACTTTTAACAAAAATTCAGTAAACATGGGGTAACCACAGGTTTGAGGGACTCTAATGAGACATGTAAACATCTAAGAGATGTGCCAATAACCAGATCAGGCAAGGGTATGACTATCTAGGATAAGAGAGAGGAAAGGCAGGTAATAGATGGGATGCTGGGGGTCATCTCGGTTACTGGTGGCCACTGTCTGAAACCCACCAGAAACACTTCAATACAGTAAAAATGAACCCCTCATTTCTAAAAAACCTTAGTCACTACTTCCCAGGCAGTAGCATTTTAACTTGAGAACGGAGAGAAAGTACCTGCTTATACAGCCAGCCACGCCTGACCACAGGTGCATTCGGATTCCTTTTAATTGAATTGGACCTTTTTCCAAAATTATGAACCTTTTTGGAAGCCCGTGACGTCTAGACAGGAGAAAGCAGGACAGAACATGTAGTATTAAGGATTGAAGCTTTAAGATTTTTCTCTATTTTTATTTTTTCTAGATTTCTCTGATGTTTGGAGGAAAAACTGCAATTCCAGCTTTGCTGGCTTATTTCAAGTATAAAAATTATATACAAAGAAATGTGATTTCTAGGCTTATACATTAATTTTCCCTTTATCTCTGCTCAGTATCTAAAACAAACGTAGGTCTTTAAAATTTTATTAATTTATATTTGTAGCTGTTCTTTTGTTTTTTGTTTTTTGTTTTGTCGTTGTTTTTTTGAGACAGGGTTTCTCCGTGTAGCTTTGGAGTCTGTCCTGGAACTCACTCTGTAGTCCAGGATGGCCTTGAATTCAGAGATCCGCCTGCCTCTGCCTCCTAGTGCCGGGATTAAAGGCGTGCGCCACTACCGCTTGGCAAAGCTATTCTCTATGTCAATTACTGTAGCTGAAAGTTTCTCTGTCCTGCCTGGTCCCTCCAGGCCCTGTATTCCTCTGGCCTGGCAGTCCCACTGCTGCTTATAAAATAATCACTCAGAAGCTTATTATTACTTATAACTGCTTGGCCATTAGCAAAGGCTTATTACTGACTAGCTCTTACATTTAAATTAACCCATAATTCTTATTTATGTTTAGCCATGTGGCTTGATACCTTTTCTCAGTTCTGTCTTGTCATCTTGCTTCCTCTGTGTCTGGCTGGCGACGCCTGACTCAGCCCTCCTGTTCCCAGAATTCTCCTCTCTGCTTGCCCCGCCTATACTTCCTGCCTGGCTACTGGCCAATCAGTATTTTATTTATCAACCAATCAGAGCAACACATATTCACAGCATACAGAACATCCCATAGCACCTCCCCTTTTCTGTATAATCAAAAAGGAAGGTTTTAACTTTAACATAGTAAAATTACATATACTAGAACAGTTATCAAACAAGAATTACAGTTACAATATCTAGTATATTTGTATTTGGCAAAATTAAAGAAAATATTCTATTTATCCTATATTTGTGACTCTAAGGTTTCATATCTAACTTATCTTTTATCATAACCAAGGAAAATTATAACTATCTACTCTTCAACTACATCGAAGTGCTGTGGATGTCATTCTGTATGCTGTGAAAATGTGTTGCTCTGATTGTTTGATAAATAAAGCTGTTTGGCCAATGGTGAGGCAGAATAAGGTTAGGTGGGACATTCTAACTAGAGAGATAAGAGAAGAAAGGAAAGCAGAGGAGACGCTGCTAGCCACTGCCAGGAGAAGCAAGATGTAAAGGTATCGGTAAGCCACAAGCCACGAGGCAAAGTGTAGATTTATAGGAATGGGTTAATTTAAGATATATGATCTAGCTAGCAAGAAGCCTGCCATGGCCATAGTTTAAAAATAATATAAGCCTTTTGTGTGTTTATTTGGGTCTGAGGGGCTGCAGGAGCCGGGCGGGACCAGAGAAAACTTACAGCTACAATTTACTACTAGTATAATTAGTACCATGCAATAACAAAAATGTAATTATCATTCTCTAATTCCAATTTTAAGTCTGTTACAATGAGTAACAGCAATAGATACAAACTAATACTTATAACTAATTAACAATAAGCAGAATAACTTACTCTGCCCACAGGACTCATGGGATGCACTGTATAGTCTGAAGCCATGTTGTAATTGGAAGCTTCATTTATCACACTTATGGGTCGCTCCTTCTTTTCTTCGGATGTCATGGCTGCAACAGTCCTGAAAAAATACCAATGCTACAGCCTGCTGTCTGTGACTGCTTCACAGCAATGGCTCCCTAGGTTATAAAGGTGGCCTTCTTTTAAACAATTTATCACCGCTTTAAATATAACCAACACTTCTACTTCTAGCCCAACATAAGTTAGTACCATAGTTAAATAAGCATGATTGCAGATATTCTTGGTCATCCAACTGAAAAATCAAAAATCAATTACAAGGGTTTGAGCCATGTGACTGGCAAGCACAAGGTCCTGGACTCAACTGTATGCAAATGCATGTGCATGTACAAACACACACTTGAGCGCACACCTACAAATTACAATGTTAATTATTCTGATGTTAGAAATAACTAACAGCTCAACAGTTTTATGGCACATAATGGTAGGAAATGGTGGTGGTGATGTGGCAACAAACCAATAAAAATGGATTGAAAATGGCTAATTACCATAGCCCCAAACTGAAGGTGAGAAAATAGCTCAAATCAGTTGAACAGATGAAGCTTGCAGATTTCTTTAGCCTAGAATCCTGAGCTCTAGAGCTGAGAGCCAGAGTTTAAGTTCTCATGAAAGAGCTTCTAAAATTACAATTCCTCCAGAAAAAAATTAGATCATGTCTCTCTGCGACAGTAAACAGTTGACACTGTTATACTTGACCACATATGTCCAGATAAAGAAAACTGTTTAACTGCATTGTATTAAATGGGTTACAGCAATCCCATGCAACCCCACTCTGAGTACAGCATTCCATGAAACTCTTCACTTACTGATCATTCACAACAAAGATACAATTATCCTGCGATGGCTGTCCTGTGACTGGGTGCTTGCAGGTCACTTTCCTTTCATTGTGGCTGAAAGAATAAAGAAAAAAAATGAATTATATGTGATACTTCTACAATCATAAACATTTTTCTTATATTTTAGTAGCAAAGCACCCATTTTAAAACTGACATTAAAGTCACTGGACAAATACACCTCTCCTCAGCTTACTTCAGTTGTGTTGTGTGAGTGCAGCTCACAGTTACAGTACCATGAAGTCTACATCCTCATTTGGTCTAAGACTTCAGCCCAATTTCCTCAATATTTCATAAACAAAGTCCAATCGACCAGGCCAGTTACCACTATATCTTTTATTTCACAGGTGAGCCACAAGAGAAAGAATGAGCGTCTACCAATCTCCTTTAATTAGGGCCAAACTTTGGCACATTTCAGAGACAAAAACCACAGGGACATCAGCACACTAAATTCCCATAAAACTAAAAACAAAGAGATATATTTAAATCAATTTTGCCTCACATGGATATATTACATTCTGGTCAGACTCACCAGCCCCACCCTCTCTTATCCTCTCCTCTGTTAACATAGAGAATTCTTTAATAGATGCCCACTTGGCCTTGAGCACCGTCTTTGGTACAAAGGAGCGGTAGCCGACTCCGATCACAGAGAGGCAGAGAAGACAGTGGTTCCAGCCCCTCCTCAGTTCTAACAAATGTATCTCCTGCTTCTTTGCAGACCACACATTCACACTGCATTTGCCATTCTTTCCCATAGACACCAAGTTTGTTCTGGTCTTCACTTTATTTCCAAAGGCTCAAAATCAGACCAAGAATATCCTTGGTTCTGTTGCAATGTGTGTTTGGAATGTCTTCTCAGGAGGTTTATATATACATTAGAGAACGAACTGAGCAGAGTACAGATCTTGTGTTTGCTTACATATTATTTTTTAATCTGTGGAAAAACCCTATGAATGCAGAAAACTGCATCTAGAAGACACAGCCCCCAAAACTGATAAGACATACACCTGCACACATCTCCAATACCCACCAGTTGCTTTTACTTCACTGGGTATTTATGAAACACACCATACCTAATAACACAACTTCACATTCCATTCCAGACAACTGCCCTAACACTTGCCAGTAACTTATATGCTGAAGCCCTTCCAACCATGCCCACTTCCTCAAGCAAACTATATTCCCTTTCAAAGGCAAAAATTCTATCACTGCACCCTCTGCATTTACTAATGTGTAAGACTGTAGTGTCAGCTCCATGAGGTTGTTTCACCTTTATTCCTGTGTCACTAAGGAAATTTTTATTTGCTTCTAACCCATTTTCCCCACAACCTCTGAACTCCGGGCTTTGTCACTTTGTCACTGCTTGACTCTGTGTGTGTGTGTGTGTGTGTGTGTGTGTGTGTGTGTGTATGTGTGTGTGTGATGCTGTGCATGGCCATGTGTATGGTATGCATGTAGCATCTTGCTCTATTATGTTGAGACCTGTTCTTTCTGAACCAGAAGCTTGCTTTTAGGCTGGTCTGGCTGCTCTGCAAACTCTTGGAATCTGTCTTTCTCTGCCTCCCAAAGTTGGGGTTATCAGCATGCTCAGCCATACCCAGTACTTGTGTGTACGCTGTGGGAACTTGGGTCCTCATGCACACAGAACCAATGCTCTTAGCACCCAGCCATTTTCCCAGGCTCAGTACATTTAAATTCTAGGTTGCTGCTGAAGTTGAATAGTAGAACATATGTTTAGCCTGCTTGAGGCTGTGGGCTTGATCCTGAGGTTCCACTCAAAAACAAAACAAAACAAAACAAAACAAAACAAAACTCGTCAAGAGATCTGATACTCTCCGTGAATGGAAAGGCAAAGTGGAAAAGATACATTTTTGTATGTTTTTTAAATATAAATTTGTGTTTCTAAGAGAAGTCTTACAAAAGGGGATAAAATTCAGGTCTTGACTTACAGTTTAAAAAGAGGGACATAGAAAGCTTCTGTGACAACCCTAACCCCATCTTACCCTCCCCCCGCAAAAAATAACAGCCTAGACAGAAAGCCATCAAAGAGAACTCTTTCTAAAAACTGTGATAAGGATGCTGAAGTAGAGCTCCCCACAACTGACGGCTTTTGATGGGAAGGACTCAGTTTTCTTTAAGGGCTGGCCATTGGGAGTTTGACCATGCTCCAGTGAGTAAGTACATGGGCAACACAAATTGGACTCCCCCTTTCTCCTTTTTTTTTTTGAGGGGGGGGACAGCCATAAGGGTGGGGAGAGGCAGATCTGGGAGGACTGGGAGGTGGATGTGATCGGGGTGCATGATGTGAAATTCCCGAAAAAATCAATAAAAATATTATGTAAAAAGAAAATTCCAGGGGGCTGGAGAGATGGCTCAGGGGTTAAGAGCACTGGCTGCTCTTCCAGAGGTCCTGAGTTCAATTCCCAGCAACCACATGATGGCTCACAACCATCTGTAATGAGATCTGGTGCCCTCTTCTGGTGTACAGGCATACTATATACGTGATAAATAAATAAACCTTTAAAAAAAATTTCAGTCTTGAAACAAAACATACCTATATAGTCAGGGAACTAATGAGTTCCCTTTGTCTTGAATTCACTGCAGCAAGGGAGGAAAGCCACACTTAAAGATGTTGATGGCAGGTGCTTTCTACTGTCCTGTATTTCCCTCTAGAACATCTCTATTTGTAGAACAAGATGGGGGTGGGGTGGTGCAGGAGAGCAGTCCACATTAAAGCACCCCTAAAAGGTCCCAGTGCTGGGGGAGGGAACCTGCCTTGCACCACTGCAGCCCTTGATACTGAGCTCCATGGAGTGGGCAGCATTTCTTCACTTTCCTGCATTGTTCTAGACACAACAGAATAACACGGACATTCCTATGAAAACAGTACACACCCGCATGATAAGTAGAACATAAAAAACATATACTTCAAATATAAACTCTAATAAAATTATGTGATGAGATAGAGTTTTTCTGCTAATAAGTTCATGTTGAATTTCTAGTGCCCCCCACCCCCAGAGTTTCTCTGTGTAACTGTCTTGGCTGTCCTGGAACTCACTCTGTACATCGTACTGGCCTTGAACTCACAGAGATCCGCCTGCCTCTGCCTCCCAAGTGCTGGGATTAAAGGTGTGTGCCACCACTGCCAACAAATTTCTAGTTTCTAAAATGATACAAGCCAGAATAACTGAAGGAACAATCTCATCCTTTAGACCACTAATAAATGAAAAACATTGTTATAAATCCTGCTATCCAGTGAGGCCCACACAGTACAGTTCTTTAGGGTACAGAAACCAATAAAGAGAAGCAGATAGAAATGCTACACAAGTTAGTACATAATGATTTCTTTGAATCAAGTAGGGGCAAGAGCTATTTCCCAAATTTAAAGACAATTTTCTGGGATGGGTGTCTAAGCGGTAGGCAGAGTGAGGTCCCCAGGCCCAGTCCGCAGGCCTTCATCTTTGTGGTCTGCCTCATCCTCTTCAAACTGGCCACAGCAGCCCTGTCTCATGCACACAAACTATAAACGTTCCGAGTGCACTTTTCTTGGCGTTCACTTTTCAGGTTAGCCAATGCTCCGTGACCTTTCTTCCCTTGCGTCCTACCAGTCAAACAGACCAGAGTCCATACCTAACTCAGCGGCAGCAGAAGCAACGGCACTATCACAAGCCCACACAATCCAAGCCTCATGGCTAATCAGTAACCCATACGGAGGAAAATAAACCAACAGGACTGCACGATAGTATCTAGGAAGGAGAAGCAAAAAGCCTTTCTCAGACACATTAGCTTTCCACGTGGGGGAAAGAAAACCCGTGATAGCAGATTATAAACACTGGGTAGTCTTCAAGGGAAAAGAAGGCAGTTTGGCCAGTTTCTTAAGTTTTGGGAAGATCAGGAAGATGATTTAATCAGAATATAAGATTTCCTGAGGTTTTTCCTCATAGTCTCAAAAATGTTCTAATATTTTGGCCAATAACTATATTCTGGCTACTTTTAATACTATAACTGCTTGCTGTAGAAACATTTGCTTTTGCTGTATAAAGAAAAAAATTTATTTCATAGTGTGTTAGTCTGATTTCTGTGGCTATAACAAACTGAGATTGTTAATTAATTAAGAGAAAGGGCTTAGTCTTGCTCATAATTTTGGTGATCAGCTAATTAACAGATTGGTTCCAATGCTTAGAGCCTTTGAGGCAGGACATTCATGGTGAGAACACTGTTGAACAGCTCTAGCCCCCTGGCTGCAAGGGCTCAGTAGGGTCCCTTTGTGGGAGCATGCTCTCAACGACCTAAGGACCTCCTGAAAGGTTCTACCTCTCAAAAGTTCCACTGCCTCCCAATAGTGCCATTCTAGGGACCAAGCCTAAATGGGCCTCTGAGGGACATTCAGCATCCAAACTATAGCATGTGGCTAACTTCAGTGACTAAAGCAAATATTGAAACCCCTACTAATATGTTGCCAATAACAGCTAATGCGAGTCTCTGGAATGATAGACTGTAAGCTTATTAGGTGATGTTTTCTGTAACTGGCAACAAAGCTGGAAATACCCACTGTGCAATAAAAGTATATGTTTTAGAAAACTGCCCAGAAGATCTTGTTTGTCTCGCTAAGTTCAGACGTGAGTCCACATGACCTATGAATCATCTCAAAGGAAAGAAAAGGGATTTGATTTAGTGCAAGCAAAACAGGATTGCACAGCGAGGCTTGGCAGCTGCAGCCTGCGAACTCTTTTGGCAGCCCACTAACGAAGCCAGCATCGTGCCTTGCACCAAGGGCCCAACCCACAAGTCACCACATAACTGCAACTGTGTGAGCAGGAGGCAGAAGGCCTGTGGGAACCAGGGAAGCTGCTGTGTTTCTCTCAGGTAGTCAGAAACCTGAAGCCAGCAGCTCAGACGTGTGCTTGCAACTCATTTTGTGCACACGTCTACCCAACTGAAGAGTACCAGCGCTCCTATTTTTTCCAAGTTTGTTGATAGCTCGAGGCTGTAACACAAGACACCACAAGGCAGTTACATTCTCCGGCTTGCTCTGAAGTTGGAGAGATTTTCATCAGTAGAAGTCATTCAGTAACCGCCATCATTGATACTCAATCAAATGTTGACTAGCTTTAAAAACATGCCTGTAGCAGCCAGTTAGTTATTAAATTGACGAATTTTACACTGGCTCAAAATAATGTTTATATTATTATTAAGTGGAACATTCACTAATGCTTTATATAGCAAGCTATTTTCATTTTAATAAACAGGAGGAAAATATTATTTTGAAATCTGGCTGCCACAATGACTGTTTTACCAACTTATTACAAACTAAAAATATGCTGGCATAGGAAACTGGGCCTACAATTAAACTCAATATTTTAGGAACAAAACAGAAAAAGACCCAGAAGTACCCTGACTTTCTTGAGAAATCCAATTCTTAGGTCTTGGTTATGTGGGAAAGCAACCACATGGTTAGCAATGGGAAAGATGTAATTGTTTAAAAACACAAGAAGTATACGTTTCCTGTCCCCACATTCAGTTCCAAATGCCACTTGCTTTTAACTCAGCTCTAAATGCTTCCAGACATGCTGCTAACCCTCAGGGACTCGTTTACCTGCCATGCAGATTAACCCTTTGTTCGCCACCCTTCTCTCCACATTCAGAAAACAGATCATCTCTGCTGTCTTGGGAGAAGAGAGGAAGAGCCTGCGTGTGAAGATTCATTTTGATCCTTATCCAGCAGAACACACAGTTGTCCCTGGTGACAGCTCTCATGGTGACAGCACTGTGCAGACAACCCAGCTGTCTGCTGTACTAGGGACCTGCACTTGACAGTCCTCACAGAGTCCCTGTGAAGTGGGATCATTAGTTACACTGCATAGGTCGATCCACTGGCCACGTCTACCAAAAGGCCAGAACAGGGAGAAGAGGCACTCCCAGGGCTAGACTGCCTCCTTCAGATGGCCACACTCCTTTCTGCAGCCCCTGCCCTGACTTATCATTCATGACATTTCCGGCTCTGTCCTCACCATCTGGTGCAATGGCACCAGAGCAGACAGCACAACTTGCTCAGAAGTCCTTCCTTCCCTCCTTCAGGGACAGGGGATGCTGACTAGGGCACATGTAGCTTGGCTAGGGGTTCCTCCAGGCTCTGCCACCAGCCTCACCAACATCATGTCCATCTGAAGCTGCCACAACACCTCCAATTCCAATTTAAACTCGATGCCTTTTCATCTTGCTATGCTCTCTCTCAAGCTTTGTAACCATTTTCTTCTCTTAGTCAGCTGTTCCAATAAAAATTATCACCACAGCAGATTTAGAAATGTTATATCACATTCCCCTATCACAGGTACCACAGAGTACAAATGCCACCAACTCCAAGGCATGCATCTCACCAACAGGAACTGAAAATCTGGCTCAGCCCAACCCAGGAAAGGGGCTTAAAGCTGGGTAGGAAAACGTGAGCACATTGCAACAAGCCAAGCGGGAGGCTGAAAGACTCTTTACAGACTAGAACAACCGCAGTGCAGATCCCGAGAGAACACACACCAGAGAATGTATAAACTGTCCTTTGAAAAAGCTCTTAAAAATAAAAATAGCATGTATATTACATATACCTATAAAAAGAAACACTTGGAATAGATTTTAAATAATTCTGAAGTAACTCAAGAATAATTCAATTAGCACTATGGTAGTTAAAGACAAAATGTTCCTGTCACATCCACCTGAGTGTCACAACAGGGTTACATCTCAGACCACTTGGTAAATTAAAGGCAAAAAAAGACTAAAATAATTCCAACACAGCTTTTTACCCATAGGCAACTTTTGTGAGTATGAGTCTGAATTTGTATATTTATCTCCCCCTCAACCCCCAACCCCAGACAAGGGTTCTCTGCGTAGTCTTGAACATCCTGGAACTCACTATGTAGACCAGGATGGCCTTGAACTCAGAGATCTGCCTGCTTCGGCCTCCCCAGTGTTGGATTACAGGTGTGTGCCACTTCCGCCTGACTAGGATGTTTTCTTAATGAAAGGAATAGCTAGCATTGGATGGTCAAGGCAGAAATATGAATCTAAGATGTGCGTAAAAATTCAGGGTAAATTTCTGCCACGTGTAAAAAAATTAAGCCATGCTGTTTCTGGTAGAGGCTAGAACTCATCCCATGAGAGCAGACGGCCTGCACTATCTCAACCACTCTGCACCAAGGCTGTGCATCCCATCTTCAAGGGGAGGAAGGTGGCGGTTCTGGCAATGGAGTCAGGGTCTGCACACACACAGAGCAGCTCTACCACTGAGCTATACCCACTGGAGTACCACATTCAGAGCAGTCTACTTCTTAAATTTTAATTGTAAATTACCAAACCATTTCTGTGTCTGTTATATATCACAGGTTTTTCTGATCCCAAGACATTTTAGAAAGCACTTTAATCTACCTCATTGTAACTACTTCTTTATGCTGTACCACAGCTATATAAAATGTGCACCAAAGAGAAAAAACAAAACATACAACCTCTACCTTTCTGGAAGGATAAAGTGTTTGGTTGTATCAAGGTATATTAATAAGTATGATGCCTTACCAAACCATAGTTGAAGTAGGATGTGCTAGAAGAATTAGTTACTGAAAACAAATACAACTGGGTACTGGGTACTTCTTTGATTTACAGGATTGCTGGCTACCTGTACCATCTTTAATATGAAATAAAATGGCACAGGCAACTATAATTTAATGAACAAGGAACACCAATAATATGGCCTATACCTAAAATTTATTGTTGAGCGGTCTAGAGTGGAAAAGCATATACAAAGACACATAGCAGAATAAAAATGATTTCAGTATATAACAGTGGTTTAAAGGACTATTTTAAAAATGGCAAAGAAATGTGTACAAAAAAATATTGTTACAAAAATTCCAGGGTAGGTGGGAATTCTTAAAATAAAATTCAGAACCTCAACTACAAACATACAACAATACTCCATTTGTCATTTAAAAGCAATAACTTGGTATTTAAAAATATATAACCTATAATTTCATGAATTCAGACAACTCTACCACTCCCTAATGAATGCTAATTAGTAACACTCAGTAGTAACATAGATTAAATAGACATTTACTGTACCATTGGGAAGGATGCAAACAGCAAACCAGAAAAAGCCAAGTTCAAGCCTTAATTCTTAGGCATATCACTTTAGACATGTAACCTAATCCTATCCTACATGTAAATTACCACACAATTTAAAGTACTCCAACTGCTTTACTGAGGATGAAGCATTCTTTTTAAGAGTCAAAGTGACCAAGTACATAATCCAATTCAAATAGAAAATGTTGATGATTTATCTATTCTTTTAACAATATTTTACTTTAAAATTGTATGTGTATGAATACTCTGTCTGCAAGTACTTAAGTGTACCATGTGCATGCAATGCCTGGGGAGGCCAGAAGAGGGAGCTGGATCCCTTGGAACTGGAGTTATAGAGGTTGTGAGGTGCCATGGAGAAGTGGATAACCGAACCTGGGTCCCCTGGAAGTGCAGCTGGTGCTCTTGACCACTGAGCCAACTCTCCAGTGTCTTAATTTACCTATTTTTCACTCCACAGTATTTACTTATTTTTAGAAACTACATCAGCTGTACTGAAACAATGATCTCATGAGCATAAGTCAAAACAATACCCATGTGAAACAAGATGAACTTCCTTTCAAAGTGGATGCATCATTGTCGGCACTGCAAATGCTTTTTACTCATTCAAATGAGCCCTGGCAACACAGCCTCAAATACAAGAACATAATGACAAAGAGTAACAAAGCTATAGACAAAATATGGGCGGCAGGGGCTTAGCCAGCACTTATGGTCCAAGTCAGTCAACAGGTAATCACCATCATGTGCCCAGGGCAAAAGTGGGATGGAAATCCAACGCAGAAGAGCTGAGGGATGCCCTTCCTTTAAGAGATGAACAGAGTGGTGACAATTAGCCACGCAGGCAGAAGTGTAGGCCCAGTTAGGGGCTTCTGCAGAGCCCTGTGTCTGGAGACACTGACTTCTAAATGTGGCCTGTGTGGAACATCCTCAGTTGGCTAGCTATGAGTGGGCAGGCTTTGACCTTGGCAGTGAGATGGGGTCTCTCGAATACAGAGATTTTCCTCTCTCACTTAACTTGCTTAGTAACTTTAGTTACTCATGCTGACATGTTATTAAGCATCTAATATGCCCAAGGTTTTGCTCACCACAAGAGAACAAAATATACAGTTTAAGCCTGAAAAGGGCTGAGACAGCCATCTGAGTTTACCACACTCAACTCCTGCCAAGTATAACTAGCTTCTACTATAGAGCCAAGGAAACTTTTAGGTCCATTTCAAGTCATTTCCCTACAGCTATGCTTACCATCTCTTTGTCAGATTTAATTTCCTGTTCATTCAAAAAGAAGTTACAGCAGATTCTTCTCACTTGAACTTTGGTAGCAGCCAATGACCTCTGATGTCATAATGCCTCAAAACCATCTTTGTCTAAGCTGTGTGCTCATCTGTTCCAAGGCATCATGCCACAGATTAATGCACTGCTTCGGTTTAAAACACAGACTTTTAATTTTGAAAGGGAATAGAAGTATTCACGACTTCCCCATCTACAGAACTTCTTGAATCTTCCAGCTTTGGGCAGAATCTTAGGTGGAAGCTGAAAACTCAGCAACTTCAGGGAAAAACTGCGAATCTTCAAGCTGTCAAGTTCAACAGAACGGACCTGAAGCCCCATTTCTACGCTTCCAAATATGTAGGTGAAATATACCACACAGAGAACCATAAGGTAGCAATCTAGCCCTTAAATTTGGTATTGTATATAATGACAAAAAATGTTAGTCACATAAAAACTGTTCAGTAAATCATTCTTATTTGTTACATAAAATTGAAACAAGATATATTTCTTAAGAATTATTGTCCTTTCCTCATATAAAACATCTATTCTTAACAAGTTGAAATCAAAGCCACTATTGAACCTTCCTGAAAAGCATAATGCCATAAATGTCAATAGGAAAAGACTTCAGAAGCTCCAATATGTACAACATAAACAATGCGTCTATAAAACAGAGAAAAGAAATTCTAAGTAAAAGAGCTTTTCAAAAACAAAAGGAGGCTCAGTATAACTTTCTTATACATGCTTTCAAACTAAACATATTTATATTATAATTTGAAGAAGTATGAATTGGTATTGCCAGTAAGAATAAATTCATAAAGTCACATTTGTTAGCTTCAACAATTTATGTTCCTAAAACTTCTTCCAATGGGAAAAAAAATACTGTCTCTAATATAAAATTTTCTGCTAGTATTTTGTTCTTAAAGTTTAGGTTACAAAGGATTCCTACTTTGAATCACACCACAGAAACAGTCCCCAGATTAGAGAAACAAAGGAAATTTAAACTAATTGTTAATCAATTTAAACTACATTAAAATTTTTAAACATTATACAATAATATTGTCTATATTTTCCATAAGAATATCTGAAGAACTATTCATCTAATTTTGGGGGGAGAGTACCCAACTTCTCATCTGAGTAGGTTAAAAAAATTAAGGTAAATTGAGATTTGTTTCAAAATAAAAATTCTTGGCTTTAAAGTAAGCCATGTCTACGATGTATTTATGTAGCTGGAAGTTAAGGGCAGACTAAGACATGATTTCTTAAAATGTGCAATTGCAAACCGAATAAACATATTTACATGACTATAATAGCCTCTGCACTGGGCACCTGCGTGGCACCAGGGCTGCAGAGTGCTCACTCCAGGCCAGTCACTGAGAGCAAGGCAGAAGCTCTAACAGCAGGAAGGAGTCACTCACCTCCTTAATCACATACATCCTTCAAGACCTCAGCTACAGGCACAGTGGACCCCGATGGAAACAGACTCAACTCCTTTGTCTCTGAGCCGCGCTCAGTGAGTCCTGTGAGGACCAAAGACCAAGGAAACGCACTGTGGCTTCCAGGCTGGCCTGCCACTCTGAAGTCTGACACCGCACTGACGTCACACTCTAGCCTGTCACTGCACCCGCAAATTACAGCAGTTTCTCCAGGAAGAATGTGTTATGATTAAGCTTGCCTTCTAGCCAAAAAATAAAACATGACTTCAATTTCCTTAAATTTGGCATAGAAGATAGGGTAAAATATCAAAGTATATGATTACAGATAGCTTTTGAAGAAAATGCTCAGTGAGAAATTTAAAATAATGCTCTAAGTAATTGGGCATGTACTGTTTGTAATCATACCAACTAAAAGGACTCCTCTTTTTTTTAATTTAAAAATTTTTTTGTTTTGTTTTGTTTTTTGAGACAGAGTTTCTCTGTGTGTAGCCCTGGCTGTCCTGGAACTCACTCACTCTGTAGATCAGGCTGGTCTCAAACTCACAAAGATCACCTGCCTCTGCTTCCAGAGTGCTGGGATTAAAGGCTCCCCTGACCTTGCATTGTTCCAAAGTCAGTACATATTATTTCAAAATTCAACAAATAAAAGACAGAAAGGCTGAAATTCCTGTTTTTCACCATCCAGAAACAATGATAGTTGCTCAGATTGACTATTTACTATCGTATTGTCAAGCATTGTACAAACCCATGCAGGCCTCATAATCCAAGTGGATAGGTTCTGTTCTTACCTTCATTTTACTGAAAAAATTGAGGCACACCAGTGGCTGAGTCATTTACTTGTGGTCATAACTGCTAATGAAACCTGAAAGTGTGAGTGTCGCCACTGCCCAGGCATTTTATCAGTTATGCTAATGCTCAAAAGACATTCTGTTGAAATACACTTTGAGAGCCAAGTTTGTGTACACAGGAGGTCATCACAGCAGTCCGCTGCCTCACAACAGGCCGACTGACGTTCCTAACTTTCACTTGACGACTTCCCACCAGCTGGCTAAACCTGTTCACTAACAGATGCTTATTTTTAATTTCTTGTTATAAACAAGCAAATAAAAACTTGTCATTGCCTAACTTAGTGCTTTTTGGTGTGTTTACTGTGCCACCACACTGTTGTGTCTGTAGATGTGTGGTCCTGCAGGAAGTAGTCCAGCCTAATCAGTGGTCAAAGGCAACCAGCCCTGGAGTCTGATGCTGCATTTTCAAGTTCAGTGCCTTCTCTGATCACAGAGGGTCACCCATCCTCTGCTTTCTTTGAAGGAAAACAAGTCTAACATATAATCCTATGGGCCTTTTGTGAGAATGAGAAAAATCATATAAAGCTACATAATCAAAAGCTGACTTATTTAATGGCTGACCGTATTTCTTTTATAGTTTGTTCTCTTTCACAAAATGATAATTTATATGAGAATGGGCAAACCACTTTACCAAACATACTGTAAATATCTTGTTAGAATGTTAATGGTATAATACTTTTCTAATATGTTAACTGGAGCTGTCTTAAAACCAAATCTAACACACAACCTAATGGGTGCTAAAGCATCCCTTTACCATGAAACTGCTATAACAAAAATTAAAACCAGAGGACAAAATTGTTTCACTATGTAGTCTGAAATATAAGAAAGCAGGCCAACAGTTTGCTAAAACCAGAAGGCTATACATATGGTTCATATTCCTCCCCTCCTTTTTTAGGTTCATATTTTGCTAATTTCAATTATAATCAATTTAAACTTTTTACACTAAGAAAGAAAATAATCCCACTCTCAGAAAAATAAAAGTCAATAAAACTTCCCTCACAATTCCAAGGGCAAAATAGCAGAAATCCTATCAACTTATAAACAGAATGAGATAGCTAAAATATAGAAGGCTTATTATCTCTCACAGCAATTAGACTTTCTATTACCTAATGAAGATTTCCTTATCAGGACAGCTTTGTGATAAAGAGTCTTCCTAAATTCACTAAGCCAAATACAATGATGCATGTTTATATGCCAACATGTAGGAAAGCCAAGACTAGAGGATTGTGAGGTAGTGGCTAGCTGTAGAGGGTAGTGCCCTGAGTCTGGGGTCTATCAGGTGGACTTAATTATCAAAATGACTCCACTGAGAGATGTCTAGGATTGGTAACGCACAATCTTGGGCATGTTTTGGAGGGCATTTCCTAAGAGGACCAACATGTGGAAAGGTGGGCTGTGTGTTAGTGACTGATCACACCACAGCAGACCAGAAAGCAGAGGGAATGCTTCACAGGAACTAGGGGCTGAGTACAAACTTCAAAGTCCACAGCTTCCCCAAATAGTGCCACCACTTGGGCAGCTGGGTTCAAATATGAACACTGGAGAACATTTCAGGTTAAAATCATGACAACCTATCCTGTTCTAAAGAAACAAACAACAACAAAAAAAAAACCCAAGCACTCAAAAGAACAAAGTAATGTACTAAAAGAAAGTTTTCTATTATCCTAGCATATCTGATTTAGACGTGATCCCATACGAAGGTAGAACATTTAAAATAAAATGAAAACAGCACAGTATTTACAGAATCACACAGTAGGATGGTGGTTCTACATAGCACTGCCTGGAGAAGAAGAATAAAATGAAGCAAGAGATCTGTTTGAAGAGTCTAGGAACTACCAGGGGCCTTAAGAGTGACAAATCAACCCAGCATTTGGTCTGAGAAGTTACCAGAGCCTGTATGGTTTCTCTGGGGCCCTCGCCCACTTATTCACTGTTCACAGTCCTCCACAGGGAAACTGTGATGGGCCATGGGCGTAAAAGGGACAGTAAGATAAGGTCCCACCTCTCAAGGTCATGACAGGACAAACTGACAGTTTAATATGAGAAAGCAGGCTGTAAACAAATCATTAAAACATAACCTGATTTACAGAGCCCAGAAGAGGAAATGGCTAACTGCCCGGGGATATGTGGAAACCACTAACAATGTGATGGCTGACCTAACTATTGCAAGATGAAATCTGTTAGGGGTAGCTGTGTTGAGAGCACACGTTAGCAAAACATCTAAACACCACACCTACAAAAGCTTCCCAACAGCAGACAAACTATTTACTTCAAGAAAAACATGATTAATGATAAGGTAATTCCCATGTGCCTTGTACAATTCTGTCCAGCTCATCTCATATACTTACAATAATCACATTTTCAGGAAGAAAGCTGAGAAAAGATAGACATCCCACTACACTGTTGGAGTTAATCAATTTCAAACCAGTGGGGAATCCTAAATCACAACGAATCTCCATTTTCTTTTCATGTATCTCTAAAGTATAGGGCAGAAGCCATGCCTCATTAAGAGGGAGGGGACCAGTGAGATGGCTCAGCTGGTAAAAGTTATTGCCATGTAAGCCTGACAACGTGAGTCTGATTTCTGAAGCCCACGGTAGGAGGAGAGAATGAAGTCCCCAGAGTGGGAATATACACCTCCTCTGTACACAAACAAAAATAAAGCATTTTTAAAAACCACAGAGAGGCGGGCAGTTGGTGGCACACGCCTTTAATCCCAGCACTCGGGAGGCAGAGGAAGGTGGATCTCTGTGAGTTCGAGGCCAGCCTGGGCTACCAAGTGAGTTCCAGGAAAAGGCACAAAGCAACACAGAGAAACCCTGTCTCGAAAAAACCAAACCAAACCAAACCAAACCAAACAAAAACAAAAACAAAAAACCAAAAACAAACAAAACAAAACAAAACCACAGAGAAGGGGTAGAGTTGGCTCAGTTAAGGTTAAGAGCACTGGCTGTCCTAGCAGAGGACCAGGGTTTGATTACCAACACCTACATGGCAACTCACAACCACCTGTAACTCCCATACCAGTGGATCCAACCCCTGGCCACTGCAGGTACCAGGAACACACATGGTAAAGAGATAATACAGACATGCAACCAAAACACACACACACACATTAAATAATAAAGAAAAAAAAAATCAGAGAGAAAGTTCAGTGAGGTTCTCCTAAGAATTTTCCACAACACAAATGTTTCAGCATACCTCCAGGCTATCTGTAGGGTGACTGAGGGTCCAACCAGGACTACACCAACACACGTTTCAGCACACCTCAGGCATGTCTGTGAGATGACTCAAGGCCCAGTTGTAATACTGTCATTCTTCAGTCACTTCTCAGTTGTATTTAATCTTAAAAATGCCATTGTTGTCCTTGACTTACTTGACCTATCAGGATCCTCAACATTATTCTGCAAATCAGACTTATCCTGAATACCTCAATCTGAAACCCAATTCCATTCATGGGGTCAATTTACTCATAATTAATATTCAAATATAGGTCCTTGTAATGAGAAAGAAACACACCTTCTAGTCTTTTATTCCAGTACTTAACACTATTGTAAGACAGGAAGTGTAAGATGTCTCATTGGTTGGTTACTGATTTTCATCTCCAAGATCATTTAATACAACAAACCTTTCTGATGAGAAAAATACTAGAATGAACTTGACTTTGTGGTACATGCCTGTGATCTCAGTTCCTAGGAGGTAGAGACTGTCTTAAAAATCAAGAAAGGAGAGAGGGGGATGGGTCCATTTACTATCCAGAAAATATTCAAAGATGTTTTGTGTTTCAAGCCGGTGTTCCTTTAGAGATAAAAATCTCACAAAAAAGCAAACGCCTGGAACAAGTAATTGGAAGAGATGAATGATTTAGGAATCCAATTAGTTCATAAACACCTGCTTAGGAAGAAACCAATTAGAATGAAAAAGGCCTTCATACCACTAGAATCTTCCTCCTTGGGGAGTGGTAGCTATTAACACATACTTGCTTACTAACAAGGACTCAGAACCTTTAAACTTGAGAATATCTAGTCTTAGGTCACTAATGAGCAGTCTGACCTTCTTTCTAAAGGCAGTTCAGTAAGAGTCTGATGTAAGACTTTAAACATTCCCTATTTCTTCTTCTAGTCCTTTCTAAATTCTGCTTTTTGCCTAAGTTACAACTAATTCAATTAGTTTATAAGCTGTGTAGAACCTCACCAATCTACATTACTTAAGTCCTGTTCAAATACTGTCTTCTCAGAGAGCTCCCGCCCAAGTGTGGTAGCTGAGGTTGTACTTGTACTGCATGTTATCCTCAGCCACTGTGAGCGGCTACAGACGTCTGTTTTAAAGCACTTGCCTCTCTGGGGTAGGACACCGGACTAATTCTAATTCACTTACCCAACCACATACACATCCAAGGGACAGGTATGACCTAATGGCAGCAAACAAAACACAACGAAGGTCGACCGTGGTGGCTACACCTTTAACTCCTGCACTCTCAAGGCAAAGGCAGCATAGCTCTGTGAGATGGAGGCCAGCCTGGCCTACATAGCGAGTTCCAGGCCATCCAGTTACATACTGAGGCCCTGTCTCAAAACAAATAAAAGGAAGCAAAGATGCATTAAAACTGGTTAGCATCAGTTTCCTGTGTCCTTACTGTCAGAAGACATCTCAACTTCTGAACTAGAGTAGAAATGTGTGGTTACGTCTGTATTGGCTCTGGAAAGTTTTACACCTTTTCCCTCCCACTTGGTAGAAAAAATAAAAAAAGGACAGTGCGGTTAATCTTTAATTACATTTTCACTGTATTAAAAATTTATAAAACTTTCTAGTGGCAGTATGTGCAGTATGTAGACTGAAGACATATGCAGGACAGAATGCACATGGAGACGCACAGCTAAGACTGGCCTTGGGATGAAGAGCCACCTTTAGCTGTACTGCTGACCCAATGAAAGGTCCAGACATGACGTCTGCCTGCTAAGTTGTTTTTTCTTTAAAGATTTATTTTTATTCCTGTGCACGCATATGTGTGCATATCCCACATGCATATGGTGCCCAGAGAGGCCAGAAGAGGGCATTAGATATTCTGGAGTGGAGGTTACAAGCGGAGTAATTTATAACTTCAACTCTAAGTCAGCTACACATCTTTACATTAAATGTAATAGACCAAGCAATTAAGGACTGACGTATATTAATTTAAGCAGCCGCTTCAGTTAGCACTGGCTCTGAGGAGCATAAATTATGGATACACAAGCAGATTTTAGAAAGAGGCCAATTTAGTGTACTTCCTCTGGCAGATGCTCCCGTTTTACCTGGTTCAAAACAAAGTCTCCTTATGCAGCCCAGGATGTCCTAGAACTCACTATGTAGTCAAGACTGGACTTAGGATCCTCTTGCCTCAGCCTTTCTCAGGGCCAGGATTATAGGCATGCACCACCACACCTGGCTAGATATCACAGAACTGAAGAGAAGAAAATTCACTCATGTGTTTCTTTTTCTTCCATAAAACAAACACATTTTCCTAGCAGCAACCCTTGGGTTACAAGATCTTCTTGCCAAACAAAAAATTTAGGCCCAAATAAAAGCAACCTGGCAGTCATCTCCCAAAGCTGGGTGTCTGAATGCCAAGGCAGGGTAAGCAGAAGTTTTCATTTCCTACTAGCTGCACTGGACCTAACTGCACATACTTCCAGCCCAGCTCCAAGAGGTATTTGAATTTCACATTAAACAAGATAGCAGCTAAAATAAAAAGCGGAGTGCTTATGCTTAAAAAAACAAAAACAAAAACAACCAAAAAAACCCCAAAACAAACAGACAAAACAAAGGAACAAACAAAAAACCCACCACATTTTTGTAGGCCTGCCTCTAATGTTATTTTTGAGACTGAATTTTCTGTCTCCTCTTATTTGTATATTATGAATGGATTTCTTTTGTTATGCAGCATTTCAAATTTCCTAAGAGTTGGATGTGAATAAATGGAAATTTCTAGGACCCCCACCAGCTCTTCATATGTTCACTGTTTGAATAAAAAAATTGAGTGTACATAGCAGTAGAGACCGAATGTGCAAGCTGTTCACATGTGCATTAACACTGTAATTTCTAAAGCTGGAAAAGAACAAATCCCTACATTAGGCTTTGTTTATGTTTTAATATGTAATTCTACCAAGATTTTTATGAAATACAAAGGTGTTTGCTGAACACTGTGGGATCGCTATTTGAGAAACGAACACAAACATACCAGACCCAATCTGGCTGTAACTTTGAAGAATAGATACAAATGTAGCTTCTGCTTAGCCTTGGAGGGATATGCCTAAAAGGCTAGAACCAGGTGAGGCAAGAGACCAGCTTGTGCTTACAATGAGACTTTGTTTTTTAACGCATGCCCACTGGCTAAAGGCCTGGTTGCCAGCTGCTGGGCTTCTGAAAAGTGACTGACTTTCTCAGGTCTCAGACTTCATTAGAGGGCTGATCCACTGATGAACTCATCATCTGACACATCGCTGAAGCTGGTAGAAACTAGGAGTCGAGCCTCCAAGAAGGAAAGGAATCCCTGGCAAGGCCACGTACCCTCCCTGTTTCCCCTCCCTCCTCCTCTCTGCTTTCTGGCCACCTGGAGTTGAGCGGCTCTCCTCCACACAGCCCAGAAGGGAAGGTGGCCACTCTAATAGGCACACCACGTTACATAAATCAAGTTCCCCACCGACAACTGAGAGCATTTTCCACGGGCTTGTGGCCATCTGTGTATCTCCTCTGGCAAAGCGTCTCATCAAGTCTCGCTCACATTTTAATTGGGTTCTTTGTCCTCTCACTGCTGAGTATTGCTATTTCTCAATGAAGGAATTACACTCTGTGAAGACTCACATTATTTTCTAGAGACAGATCATAAATCAATCTTATTAATTTGTCTAAGTCAGATTTTCTCTAATAACCAATAACAAACTAATTCAATCTTCCAGTTTCATTCCTTTAAAGTAGTAGAAAAAAATGAAGTTAACAATCTGGACATAATTTCTTACAAAGGAATACTTATTTTTTAAAAAAAGGTGCTGTTAGAGAAACTGTTAAGAAGAACTTTTAACATGTTAATTATAAATCCTGGCCACATGTTGATTTATCTAAGAACTAGCCTGAGCAGTCACTAAGGATAAGCTATTAGAAGACAGGAGAGGAAGGAGAGGAGGGGACGACAGGGCCACAGGAACACATGTCCACTCCAGAGCTCGGCGGGCTCACCACCAGGTTTCATTCTCCTCCAAACCCTATCAAGGTCAGCGACGCAGACTATAAAATAGTTAACTCAAGAGGGTGTAGGTACACCACCCGGCATGTGGCTAACCGTATTTAAGGGAAGTTAATGTCCTTTTTTAGAAATTACAACTGCATTTAAAGAGCCAGTGCAGATGCATTAACCAAGGATATAATAAAATGGAGATTAAAATTTTTACTTCCTTTTTGTGTAAATCTTTTTCAGAGAAAACAAGCATTTTTGGCAAAAGTATTAGCCACGGTTCTAAAGTGTAACAACCAAACAGAAAAGGGCCTTTATGAAGTCTCATTTAAAAAAATTCTCCCAGTAAAACCAAATGTTCCAATATTGTTTGTAAAAGTGTGTGTGTGTGTGTGTGTGTGCGTGTGTGCGTGTGTGTTCATTTCCAGAGCTGGGAAGCCAGAAACATCAGATTCTCCTAGAGCTGGAGATACTGGCAATTGTGAGCTGCCTACTATGTGTACTGGGAATCAACTGGCAACTCTTGCCTCTAGAAAAGCAGTGTGCATTCTTAACTACTGAGCTATCTCTCCAGCTCTAGATCACTTAGCTCCCAAACAACACAAAACATGCAGGTTACATATTCTGTAGAGAATAATTTCCCCATTGAAAAATCCATAAGGGGAGGGAGAATTCCAAGACTTAAAACAATTTATCCATATTTTAAAAATAGTGATACATGAAGTATATTAGCATGACCTCCCCTTTTATATTTTTGAGACAGGGTCTTACACCTAGTAAAGGCAGGCATCTTACTCTTTACATAGCTGAGGTGGGCCTTGACCTTTTGATCCTCAGAGGGAGAAGAGAGAATGTTGGTTCCCATGGAACTGGAGATACAGATGGTTGTGAGCTATCACGTGGGTGCTGAGAACTGAACCTGAGTCTTACACAAGAGCAACAAGTGTTCTTAACCATTGAGACATCTCTCCAGCCCCCCAGCTATTTTAAGTAAGCACACGTGAACTTCTGATATGTATGGCCAGTAGACAGCTTCAGGTGTCAGCCCATGCTTTCCATCTTGTTTTGAGACAGAATTCTCTTTATTGTCTCCTACTGTGAATGTCAGGCTTGCTGGCCCACAGATGTTCCAGTGATCCTCCTGCCTTAGGAAGGCTTTAGTCCTCAGCACTGCATAGAATGAGGTATGGCAACACAAGGAAGGGAGAAGCATGTATATCAGAAGTTCAAGACTACCCCATATAGCAAATCAAGGAAAGTACATGAGGCTGTGTCTTCATAACAAAACAAGACTGGAGAGACAACAGATCAGCAGTTCAGAATACTGACTGCTCTTCCAGAGGACCCAGGTTCGATTCCCAAGACTACTCACAACCATTTGTAACTCCAGTTCCAGGGGACTTGACATCCTCTTCTGACCTCCATGGGGCCTGCATGCACACAGTACATAGACATACATGTAGGCAACACACACACACACACACACACACACACAAAATAAAAACAAACTAATCTCAAAAAGCAAAAAACATACTTCCTTTAAACAAGGAAAGCCCAAAATAAATACAACTTTTCCAGGCTAAAATTAAGACTTGTTATAAAAATGTTTATTTCCTATCAATTATGAAAATGTAATTACATTTTATATCTTTCTATATTCTTTTAATAACATTTAGTTATGTCTTATAAGAGACAAGACATATAGAGCAAAAGAAAATGAAACAGTAAGTTGATTCTGTTGTCCAGGATGATTGATTGATCCACAAAATTAAGCAAATGGAACAGACACACATGACTGGATAACTTGGGGGCTCTCTAGGAACCTTAGTTCCCTGTATATATATATCATTGATGCTTCCTGTACATAAATTATTGATTGGGAGCTGGCGATCTAACTCAGTGGTAGAGCACTTGTCCAGCATGCATAAAGCCCTGGGTTCAGTCTCTGTTTGGGGATGGGTAGACATGTTACTGAAATTCCCTCCTTCTGACTGAGGCAAAATCAATCAGACAATTTGGAAACACATTTTCAGAAGAAATAAAAATAGCACAATTTGAGGAGCTATTTCTACTATAGAATATTTTTGGATATGATTGCTGAAAGCATGAATTTTTAAGTAGTGAAGAGTATGTTATTTCTTGCTCCTGTTGGGTCTGATGGAATTAAAGATCATTTCCTAAATGAGAAAAAAACGTATCTATGGGGGTGTTTAGCACTCCCTGTTACTGTTCTTATAATTACATAGTTGCTATTTGTAAAAAGCCACTTGTGCTATGGCTGGAGAGCTGACTCAGTGGTTCAAAGTGTGTGCTGTTCTAGAAGGCCAGAGTTTAGATCCTGTCACCTACACCAGGCTGCCCTCAGTTCCAAAGGATCCCACACTCTCCTCTGGCCTCAGCTGACACCCACTCACATAGCATTCTTTACATGGACATCCACAAACATAAATAAAAATAACAACAATATAGCAAATAAAAATATACTGCTTTCTCATACTTTTTGAATTGCACAGGTTGTAAGAGCTGGGGTTTAGGCAAATGTAATTCGGTTCAATCATGTGACATAGTGGAATATACATTTCCAGCAACACCTCCTGGTGGCCTGTCACTTTCTGTGGGAGCACAGTGTCTGCTGCAGTACAGTATTACGACCCCAAGCCTGTCCCTCTCTGGCTCACACCTCAGGCCCCAGAAAGCCCAGTTGCTTTTCAAGTCTCAAATCTTACAAAAAGTCTTGGCAGACTGTCTTCCATTTTGGTTTACTGAAAAACTGGCACCAACTGGTGATCCCCCGATGACCACTCTTCCCATGTGGGGTGATGGGCCTTCAGATAGCATCCATCCATCAGGCTGGCTATCCCCTAGCCAAACTGGAGCAAGCCACGATTTTCTTTTTTAAAAGCCATTCACTCACTCATTTATTGATTGTGTGTGTGTCTGTGTGGGCACACCTACCAAGGTGTACCTGGGACAGGGTGGTGGTGGTGCTCAGAGACAACTTGCAGAACCAGGCTTTTTCCTTCTGCCACATGGTCCTAAAGCCTGAGCTCAGGCTAATCCTGCTGGTCCTAGAGCAAGCTCCTAAGGGGCAGAAACATCCGTTTTGGGGCAGTTCGTTATAGTAACAGATAACGTGTTCCTCCATCTTTCTCCAGCTGAACTCTTCTAGGGCCCACCTCAACCATCCTACTGAAACTGCGTTCTTAAAGGTCAATCAATAGTCTCATGATCGACAAACCAGTGGTCTTGGGATTCTCATTCTTTTGGTGTCTACACAACTTTTGACACCTGGAAATCTTTACACTCTTGGACTCTGCTAAATGCTTTGTAGCACTGACCAAGGGTCTCTGGACTGACTTTCTAAATTTCCTTAAGCACTATATGTTTTTTTAAAGACTTAGTTATGAATTTTACGTATATGGGTGTTTTGTCTGCATGCACATCTGCACACCAGAAGAGAGCATCAGATCTCTTAAGACTACAAGCTACAGACAGTTGTGAGTTGCCATGTGGATACTGGGAATTGAACTTGGGTCCTTTGTGCTCTTAACTGCTGAGCCATCTCTCCACTCCCCCATGCACATATTTCTAATCATACCCCTAAAATACCTATGTTCTGATTCAAATTCTCACCCTATTCCACAATAGGGCTGATGACAACAATAACAATATCAAGCAGTGTGTGTGCCTGGCTCACACCCGGCTCTTCATACAGTACATATAAAACCCTCTACACTCTATAAATACATATGCAATCTGTGCCCAAGAGTTAGCATAATACTAACTTTTCTGATACATTTTATTTGTAAGTTGAAAAATTATTGTTAAATTATCATCTGACCTTTGAAGACTCAATTTAGCCAGGAAGACAAAACTCATGTTATATTATACATGTCAGAAATTATTGATTACCTATTCACTAGTTTTAATGACAAATATTTTAAAAACCTGTTGAAAAATGATATTTCTTTATTTTAATTAATTAGCTAACTAATTATTTTATAATTATTTTGAGACAGGGTTTCTCTGTGTAACAGTCCTGGCTGTCCTGGAACTCACTCTGTAGACCAGGATAGCCTGGAATTCACAGAGATTCACTTGCCTCTGCCTCCTGAGTGCTGGGATTAAAGGTGTGCGCCACCACTGCCCGGCTAATTATTGTTTTTGAGACAGGACTTCACTAGGTAGCCTTGTCTAGCCTTGAGACTTATTTGTAATGATTAAATTTTTTTAAAAATCAGTGTGTGTGTGCGTGCATATGTATGCCATGACATGTATGTAGAAGTCAGAGGACAACTCTGGAGTTGGTTTTTCTCCTTTACCTCTATGTGGGTTTGAGAGATTGAACTCAGGTCACCAGGCTTGTGGGAGCCCACACAGGTTTCCTAGTGAGATTGTGAGCTTGTTTTACCCAGCAGCGCTGCACAAGGGGATGATGTGACCACGTGCGTGGTTACCAGGTGTGTGGAAGGGTCTGCACTTTGGCTATGTGATATGCTTTGATCTAGCAAGGGGGAGGTCTTTGGTCTCACCCTTTGTCATTGTTATAAAAAGCCCTTTTGAAGAGAGAGAAGGGGCCAGTGGATTTTGATTCAGGTCGTCCCGAAGCTATCCTGTGTTTCTGTCTCCTACCTGCTATCTTTCTATCTACAAATTTCTTTTTTTCTTTTTTTCTTTTTTTTGGTTTTTGGAGACAGGGTTTCTCTGTGTAGCTTTGCGCCTTTCCTGGAACTCATTCTGTAGTCCAGGTTGGCCTCGAACTCACAGAGATCCACCTGCCTCTGCCTCCTGAGTGCTGGCATTAAACGCGTGCGCCGCCACCGCCCGGCTATATCTACAAATTTCTTATTCCTCTCTCCTCCTCATAGTAACCCTGTGAAAGGTGGGAGCTGCCTCCCACACAGGCTTTGGGGCAAGTGCCTTTACTTGCTGAGCTATCTCAACAGCCCACAACTACTAAAATTTAAAAGGAACTCAAAAAGTAGAAGTGGGCCATTTGTATAGCTTACTTAATGATATACTCTCAGGAGGCCATAAACACACGGTTTCAAATATAGAAATGTTTTAAAGTTTTAAAAAATGCAACTTGAAGTTTCTGGTGGGGATGAGGGTGGAAGTACTATTACCCAAAGGGCTCTTACACAACTCATACCATTCACATTGAGCAAAATCTCGGCTGCCAACGTGTGTGCCAAAGGCCGTATCTTCTTGCTACCCTTCATGGTAGAGAACACTGAACCCCCAACGGTGACTAAGTGTCTACATACAGTTATAGCTTCTGTATATCATGACACTCTATACTTGGCAATAGCCCTTCACTCTGCATCCACTCTCTCTTCAGCAGCTAGTCTGAAAGTTCTGTCACTCTCTTCAAACCACCTGCTCAATCACTTCCCTCAACTCCATGTTGTCTGCTCAAGAACCCAAATCTTAGCTGCAATTGTAGTTAGTACAACTGAAGGAACACATGGCTTCCTTCAAGTCTCCAGTTGGGGAACTCATCCACAACTATGCACCACTGATCTTGGACACTTAAATAACTATCCACAATGTTAATTCTTAGCTCTTAGTGAAGTAGAGAAAAAGCACTACAAATGAGGGATGTGGTGGTCACAAGCAGAAAGGAGTGGTGCTGACTTTGCCAACACTCCTGTTCTTTGCGATGAGATTTATATTTGTTTCTATGGGAAGGCTTTGGCCCTACTTTCTAAGATTTGCTTATCTATTTCCTGGATGCATGGCTAACTAGATATTAACTGCTTTCTCTCTCTCGCTCACCTCTGCCTCCTTCTCCCCCTACAGCAACTTGCCCTAAAAACAAAAGTTTCTGATAAATTTATAAAATTGTCTTTAGTAGACAAATCATACTTTCTCTCTAACCTATATATTTCAGAGATTTTTCTCAAGGAAAAGGTACAGCATCAAAGAAAATTAATAGTTTCATTTAACATGTATCTACTTTTTAATAGACAAAGGAAAAATATCATAGTTCATGAAAGCAAGGAAAAAAGGCTCAATGATTTGTGCTAAATAGAACACAGCTATTTATCAGACACTCCAAGTAGATAGTTACCACCAAACTTCTTGAACCAACCTTGAACTTCTTCCATGGAAACTCCTCTGTGCCAATGACTGAGGGGAATTCTCCTGATATTCAGCCCACAGAATCAGTGTTCAAGTCTGTGACTTTCTATCTTTGTGGAGATAATCTATTTACTTCTTTTATTTGTGTATGTGGTATATGCATCTGTGGGCAGTGCCTGTGCAGGCACCACAGAAAGCTTGCCAACTTGTTGCCTTAAGATAGGGTTTCTCACGGAACTGAGGTTTGTCCCTTTCAGATAGGCTGGGTGGTCAGGAAGTTGCTGGGATTACAGGCGCATGCAACCACGGCCAGTTTTCTAGGTGCATGCTGGGTATTTGAAGTCAGGTCCTCATGCATGCACAGTCAGCACCCTTACCCACTGAAACATCTACCCAGTCCCCAAAGGAGTTTCAATTTATATTTGGAAGATATTAGAAGTCTCAGAATATTTTAAAAAAGATTTTGCTAGGACATGTATCTGTTTTATTATAGGTTTGCTACATTGCACATCCAATGTCTTTTGGTTAAACATGGCTAAAAAGCCATCAAGAAACCAAACTTAAGAAGCCTGATCTACCTCCATTCTCAGGGAGAGTAATACTGATCAAATAAGACTAACCTTCAGTGCTTACATACGGGGTTATGGTAACCAACCCACCTGTGCACCTAAGCAGTTAAGGACAGAAGGCCTTGGCCATGAATCTATTAATATTTTATGTATACCTCCTCAGAGTAAATGTGGACTGGAGAGCATATACAGTTAACAGGCTGAAAGCAAGGAAAACTGCTATTTAAGTTAGATTTCAAATTTAACAGGGATGTTAGAACACAAGCTAAGCTACAACTAAACCAAATGATCAATTTCTCAAAAAACAAATGAACAAAAAGTCCCCGGAGTGTAGACGAATTTCTAAACAGTCTTATTAAATAAAGAACATGGAGCCAAATATAGGGGTGAAAGCCTTAGAGATCAGGGAAATAGTGAGAGCCACCAACCAAACTTACCTCACCAGCTCTAAGCTTCCAAAATGCAAGTTACTTCCTGTCTAACCTGTACCTTTACTGCCTTGCTTTTCTGCCCTCTCACTGGCTCTTAGCCCAGCTACCTCACTTCCTTGTCACTGCCAGTCTGTATAGACCTCCAGGTCTCTATGGTTGCTACTGGGATTAAAGGAGTATGTCACCACGCTTGGCTCTGTTCCCTAGTATGACCTTGAATACACAGAGACCCTGCCTGCCAAGTAATCGGATTAAGGGCGTGTGCTATCACTGCCTGACTTTTGTGTTAATGGCTTGCTATTTCCTCTGATCTCCAGGCAAACTTTATTTATTAACATACAAATAAAATATCACCACATTTCAGCTCAAATAAACTATCACCACACTGGAGTGAGTGGGAACAGCAGAGTAGCCAACAGATACTTTACTGACAAGCCAAAGGCTTAAGATTCTAGTAAACATGGAATGAAGGTTGTTATTCAATCTCCCTAGCAGAATTCAGGATATCAAGAAAGAAATAAAAAATCATGAGAAAGAGAAAAGGTTAAGCACTCAAAGTTGGAGAGAAGGGAGGTATGCACACATATAGCTGAAGAACTACCGAGGATTATGGAATATACTGCAATTCAAATAATTTTATAAAAATTACTTAATATCTTATAGGTGTGGGTATTTGCCTGCATGGATATCTGTGTACCATGTGCACACCTGGTATCCTTGGAGGCCTCTGGAGTTACAGACGGTTGCTAATCACCATGTGGGTGCTGGGAATCAGATCTGGGTCCCTCTGCAAGAGCAGCCAGTGTTCTTAATCTCTGAGCCATTTGTCCAGGCCCCAGTTCACATCATTTTAAAGATGTGACTCCAATGAAAATTTGTGGCAGATGTGTAAGGAAGCATGCCGACAGCTAGTCAAGTGGAATGGTCACTCCAGACACTCCAAAATCTGAGACAGCCTTTTTGATTCTAATAGCAGAAGAGAGGCAGGAGAATGAGATTCCTATCTGGCAAGAAAAAAAAAAGGGGGGGGGTTCTGAATGCCTTATAAACCCAGAATTACTGGAGGCAAGCAGCTCTGGAGCTTGAGGTCACCTTCAGCTGTGCAGCCTGGGTAACAAGATCATCTCAAAAACCAAAACAAAGCCAGAAGGTTACTGTCGCCACTGGGCTTTCATTTTCTGTTAGTCCTTACTTTTTGTCTGACTTTATACGATTGTTACAGTGCTTGAGTGTGGCGATGAGCACTGTGGAGGTGAGAGGACAACTTTCTGGAGTCATTCCTCTCCTTCCACCTTTCTGTGGACTGCAAGAATCAAACTCAGGGCCAGGCTTGTGCACCAAGCAGCTTACCCCCGGCCCACCTTGCTAGTCTGCTCCTCACCTGTTGTTTCTCAGGTGAGGACTCCTAAGGAAACAGCTCACACCCAACTGAGAATGTGAAGAGGGATTATGCAGACACAGACTCACATGTGCAGGGAACATTCTGTTTTCTATTTCTGTAACAACACACCAAAGGTTGATAATACATAAGGAAAAGAGTTTTATCTGGTTTAGTGTTTTAGAAGCTGAAAGTCCAAAGGACCCCATCTCTTAGGCCACTGATGAGAACCTCCCGGGGATGAGACTACATGGTAGGAGCACATGCAGAGATCACAAGACAAAACAGAAAGTGAGGAATTCAGGGGCCAGGCTATTCTTTTACAGCAACCCATTCTTGTGCCAGAGTCCAATGAAAACTCCACCAACCTCAGAGATGGTCTCAACGATCATTCATTAGATCAAACCTTTAAAAGCTTCACCCTCAACAGCCCTCCACTGTGGTTAATTAAGCCTCTACCTAGCACATGAATGGGGAACACACTCCAACCACATTCGACCACAGAATTTGGCTTACTGAAGGATTCATATGGGAAAAGTAAAGATCTATAAATGTGCAGAATATCAAAATGACCTCAAGAAAAAGAAATGATGAAACAGCTATAATGCAGAAAGCGTCCAGATGAAAACCACGAGAGAGCTATAGTACAGACAAGCTAACACACTAAAGAGCACCATCAAAACCGGAGGCCACTCCAGACTGAGGTTAAGCTGCACGTGCACTTTCGGTGTGGTAAGGAGCCACCTGTTGTTACTGGCTTACCTAGAGTTAGGTTAAGTAGTCGCACATTTATGATGAACCTATTGTGGTGGTTTGAATGAGAATGGTCCTCCTTCGCTCATATATTGGAATACATAGAGTATCTAATAATCTCAGTTTGAGTCTCAATTGTTTTATTGCTGTTTTAAAAAGACAGCAACCTTCACAAAAAGAGAAAACCTCTCCCAAGAAACTGTAAGTTTTTCAATGAAGTTATTTGTTGATCTGGACTAAAAACATAAAGCAAAAAATTTAATTTAATATATATCAGTGGTAGAATGTTTTTCCAACATGTGCAGAGAACTGGCTTCTAAACTTTGCCCCAAACAAAATGAAACCAAACAAATCTACATTTAGTGAATATCAACCACACATTGGCCTGTTCAGTTCCACTAGTTGAGGAATTCATACTTGCCTAAATATTATTTTAGTTAACATGGTTTTTAGTACACAAACATCTGGGTTTAAAAATTAAAAAAAAAAAAAAAGTTGAGGGCTGGAGAGATGGTACAATAGCCAAGCACATGTTCTGCTCTTCCAGAAGATGTGAGTTCAGTTCCCAGCACCCACACTAGGCAGCTCACAAGCACCTACAGCTCCAGCTCCAGGGCATCTGACACGGCTGTCGTCTGTGGCATCGGAACTCATGTGCATTTTTTGTTTGTTTTTAAAGTCAGGGTCTTATGTAGCCCAAGCTGGTCTTGAAGCTGTCATATAACTAAGGATGGTCCTCCTGCCTCCCAAGTGATGGGATCACAGCTGTGCATCAGAACACCTGGCTAAATATGTGTGAAATTTAGTCAAAGGCCTTTTTAAATGTTTCTATTGTTCAGATCACAGCTAGAGCACACAGGTGTTTAGAAATTACTCTAGAAAGTTAACACAGAACCAGGTCTGGCGATAATTTTAGCACTTAGAAAGTAGATATAAAAGGATCAAGAGTGCAACGACATTCTTGGCTACATGAGATCCTGTCTCAAGAGCCAAATAATAATAATAATAATAATAATAATAATAATAATAATAATAATATAGTAATAATAATTTCAAAATAAAGCTGGCTTTAAAAATGGAGACTCTTTTCAACATTATCCTGTTCATATTGTTTTGTTCATTTTTTAGACCAACTGTTATTAAAATATCCTAAGTAGGAGATGGAAAGAAGGCTCAGTGGTTAAGAACATCTGTTCTTGCAGAGGACCTGGGTTTGATTCCCAGCACCCAATGTCCACAACATTCATACATAATTCCTGTTCCAGGAGATTCCACACCCTTTTCTAATTCTCAAGCACAAGACATGAATGTAATACACAAACATACATTTGAGCAAAATACTCATACACATAAGTAAACCTAATAAAATAAAACACCCTAAGTCTATTGCTTATAAGTCAGTGTGTTTGAGAACTGGAGAGATGGCTTAGCAATTAAGAACACTGACTCCAGAGGTCCTGAGTTCAATTCCCAGCAACCATATGGTGATTCACCATCATCTATAATGGAATCTGATGCCCTCTTCTGGCATGCAGGCATACATGCAGATAGAGCACTCATACACACAAAATACACAAATAAAAATTTTAAATAAATTAGTATGCTTTTGTGACACTGGCTTCTTAAATAAGATAGGTAATATTTTTAATTATGTAATTGCTTGGAAAGGAAATTAAGGTAACATTTATTTAATCAACTCTTTTACTGCTAACACCAGTTTAAAATATAAAATTTGAATCTCACATATTAAAAGATTACTGACATTTCTGTTCACAGTTGGGGGGGGCGTGGGAGAGACCAGTGAATTGAAGACACGCACATGAAGTTACAAATGGCAGGAAATGGATCAGGGCCAGGTCTACCAGGTCACAAAGGCTACTTACTTTGTTACTACAAATGATATCTTCTGAAAATTTGTTTTTCACAGGAGTGAAACAGGAGGAGAACTGATCTTTTTTTCCTCAAAAGCCAGATCTGACTATCTGTTGCTCAAGTTGGCCTGGAGTGCCCCTGCCTTCTGAGCACTGGTTTCCAGGTGTGCTCACTACATGTGACTAGGAGGACCAAGAGAAACAGAAACATGTAAGAATTGTAAAAATCTCTACTTGGTCACTATTTCATGGCATGATCCTGACATAGTATTTGTTGTCTAGGCTTCTAACTGGCTTCCAAAACAATAATGTGATTTTTGCACAAACCCTGGTCAGGACAGTGCACACCTTTTAAGAAAGCAGTTTTAGCATGTTACTGGCCCTGTTAGCTAAGGCTCACCATGCACGTTTCACCTCGAAACTCTTCCTCTGTCAGGCAGCCCCATACTTCCATAATGAGAAGAGTTCCTGTTTGCATTATCAGAATACCTGCCAAATGTTTAATGGCGTATAAAGAAAATTATTCTAGGAGAAAATAAGTTCCTGAGCAGGATGGAAAAGGCCACGTTCTGTATAAAAAACCTTGATAGCTTGCTTTTTTCAAATTAACTTGACTACAGGGCCCATCATCACACAGGATCACTCAGGAGTCGCCAGCACTGGTGAGTCTCACAGAGGTTAAGTGAGTATCCCTGAGTCGGGAGATGAACACACTGGCTTGACTACGAACAACCCATCTATGCTACCCTTTAGAATCAGGCAGTCTTTGTCATCAGCAACTTTCTCTCCATATTCCTCTTCTTGCATCTTTCCCACTGTTTCTGAGTGCTTTAAAAAAAAAAAAAAAAAAAAAAAAAAAAAAAAAAAAAAAAAAAAAAAAAAAAAGCAAGCCTCCCTTCTGTTGAAGAGCGAGAATGCTCTATAATCTACAATAACGCTAAATAATATAATGCTCTGATTAAACGCTCCATAGGATTAAATATATAAATTAACTTTGAAATCAACTGAGGTTTACACATTTTGTTCATCTGAAATACTCAGAGAAAAGAAGTCAGCAAAACACATAAAAGTAGAGCTGGTTAGCGTCTCATAGCAGCCATGGGTTATGGTCCTGCATCTAGGCACAGTCCAGGCAATACATACTTTAGACACCTTAAAGAACTTGCTATTTACACAGCAAAGACTTCCACTAAAAATAAAGTGCAGACAAATGATACTTGTGATGCTCAAGGTCATGAGGTGGAGTCAGTGTTGAGAAACAGGACAGATTTCTTGAGCACCTCATCCATTCCCATGTCTAACTGCTAACCTCCTTGTTATGAATTTTCAAGCTTAAATGTACACCCACCTCCTTCCCATGTGCCAATCCTGGAAAATGGCATAGTGGGGGCAGTTCACAAAATAGAGGTATTTTAGGAAAGCATCATGTAACTGCCTGGCACGCGAAGGCACTGAACATTCAGTATTCTCCCCACATGTTCTCTCTAGAGCTCTTCAAAGTACCTTCTAAGCCTCAAATTCCCGACCTGGCATTTGTATGTACAACACGATTTTCCCTAAGGAAAGACATATGGTAATTTATGCTTTCTCTCAAAATCTCCCAAAGCTACAGCACTCACCCCAAGCTCAGAGATGGAATTTTAATCTTCAGAATATGCCAAAGACTTGGTCATCAATTGTATCTATTCCAGACGGTGAAGCCAGTGCTCATTAAAAAACACTAGTAAAAGATCATAAACAGTATCTACTATCTCAAGAGTAAAGTCCGTAAAAGCATAATGACACATCCCTCTTTCAAGTTCTAAAACAAACACTTTGGATTAAAAATATTAGAAACTACTTAAGTTTATCTTCCTAGCAAGCACCACAGTGAGTTTAAAGAACTAAAAACAGCAAAGTATTCTTCCGAACACTTCCATAGTTAATGCAAAGCTAAAAACAGAACTGATTCCAAACAAGGGTATGGGATTGCAGTACACTTCACAATGTGCTGCCGTTTTCATTTTACTTTAAATAATTTTTAAATGACAAGCTGTATTGCAACGCAAACTTTTATGTCTGAACCACCTAGTTAAGATGTACATGACTGTAAATACCCTTCCTTTCATTAAATAACTGATCTCATGCTAACAGGCCTTACCTACTACTTTAGCAAATACAGTATAGAACTGTAGCAAAAGTCGTGACTTCACTATAAAGCAAGAACAGTGAAATTCACGAATGCTAAACTGCCTGAACGGAAAAATCCTGGTCTCGGCACACAGTTCTGCCAGCACTGGGGGAGCACTGACACACGTGGAAGGCACGGCAGGCCCGGGGAGGCACTGTCACGGCTGTTGGTGAGCTTGGCACCTCAGAAAGGCACTGGCGATGTCTAGAAAGGATGAGAGTTCCTCTAGACCGTAGCTAAGTCACTAGCCACACAGTGTCAGCTCAGCACAGAACAAGCTGCAGCTCTAAGAAAGGCACAGCCTACTGGGACGACAGAGTAAAGCACTCGCTCACCAGACAGTCTCTTGCTAACGAAGCTGTGTTCTGCTCTTCTGCTCCCGTTCCAGGCTTCTGCTTTCTGCAGAGCGATGCCACCGTGCTCCCTCCTGCCCTTCCCACCAGAAGCTGAAGCACACCGCAGTCTTCCGGAGCAGGTCTCTCCTATGAGCATGCTCGGTATCTTACTTAAATGACTTGGTATCTCAGCACGCCATGACCTACTTCCAAACAAACTCAGAGAGCTGCACACTCCAAGATCACCCACTGTAATCACTACACACAGCTGCCAAATGTTAACTGGCCAGACTTTAACTCTGAGGTTTTGGTGCCTCATTTAACTTGATGTGACAAGAACTACTTCTATATTTTTATTACAACACACCCTTACACTTCAACATTTTTAAAGATTTATTTTCTTTTTAAATATGTGTCTCTGTGTGTGGGTCTCTGTGTGTGAGTGGAGGAAAGAGGCTTAGACCTCCCTGGAGCTGAAATGACAGGCATCTGTGTGCCGGGTCTCCTGCAAGAGCAGCAACGCTTACGGGCTGGGCCATCTCCAGCCCCAGGTATCAGTACTCAACCGTCAACACAGTAGACCGAGATGCTGGCATAAAGTGCAATTTTAAGACGTCTAACATGTGACCCCCAAACATAAATACGAGCACAGACAAAGCAAGCAAACTCGAATCCATTGAACTCTCCAGCTGTCTGTCTTCCTGCCTATCCAGCAGGCGGCACGACCGTGACTAGGCAGTGCTGCTGTGCATCACTGCTGCTTCCTCTTTATTTCCAACCCTACCCACATGGGCTTAGTTGTTTCTTTAGTTTTCTCTATACAAGTGTTTATTCTCTGAAGAAGTGTTTAATTTCTCTTGTGTGAATAGCAGTGAGCTGAAAAGCTGCTATATATTTGTGCCAATGTTTGCTGTCCTCAAATGAAAGTTGACTTTTCCTGACCTACAGATTATATAATACATTATAGATGATGTTGCACAACAGCAGGTATGACCCAAATATTGCTAAGTGTAGAAAACAGAATTTTTAATTTCTTTCTTTCTTTCTTTCTTTCTTTCTTTCTTTCTTTCTTTCTTTCTTTCTTTCTTTTTCTTTTTTTGGTGTGTGTGTGTGTCCTCGATGACATGGAACTCACAGAGTTCTGCCCACTCAGTGCCGAGATTAAAGGTGTGTGCCATCACTCTAGGCAAAATTGCTTAAAGAACAAGTTTTACAAAAATGGCAGGAAACCATGAGTTTACACATACATATTTATATCAGAACATAAATCATTTGCCTTGGTTTGCTGGGTAAGCTGTAGCAACAGCTATGAACTTTGGGGTGATGGAGATTTATCTCGTTTCAATCCCCATGAAGAAACCTGGCACACAGTCCAACAAAACACAACCACAAAACTCTTCATACTTCCCATTTCCCTCTGGGCAGACAAGCAGAAACAAGAAGTATTTGTAGGAAGTGTCTGTACACCGAACACGCACAAAGATGAAGGCAGCGAGCCTCTGATGGAGCAAAGCTAATGCCATCATTAAATGGGCACATATGCTAATCAGTGCTTTTTACTTCATCACAGCCCTTCTTGTCACAAAAATTGAAATACCACCTACAATCCCAGCACAAAGAAGTCAGAGGCAGGAAGATTGTGAGATTGAGCCAGTCCTGGCTATACAGCAAGTCAAGGCCAGTAAGAGGCACATAAGGAAATACTGCCTCAAAATAAATAAATCGAGAACTGAGGATGGAGAGCTGGCTCAGTGTCCTTGCAAAGGAACCAAGCTTGGTTCCCAGCACTCATATCGGGAGGCTCCCAAACTGCCTCTAACTCCATGTATAGGTCTCTGTGGGCATCCACATTCAAATGCACATATCAACACAGACATATATACATACACATAATCTGAAATATTTTTTAAAAATCAAGGACTAAAGATGTAACTTGGATAGAGTGCTTGCTAGCTTCTGCAAGGCTCTGGGTTTAACCCTCAAACAGAGAAAAGTGTATGGAACCCACATTTAATTTCAGCACTTTCCCAGGGAAAACTGTGTTAATTTCAAAGAAAACTACCAACAAAACATTTTCTTAGTCGGGCGGTGGTGGCGCACGCCTTTAATCCCAGCACTCGGGAGGCAGAGCCAGGCGGATCTCTGTGAGTTCGAGGCCAGCCTGGTCTACAGAGTGAGTTCCAGGACATGCGCAAAGCTACACAGAGAAACCCTGTCTCAAAAAAAAAAACCAAAAAAAAAAAAAAAAAAAAAAAAAACCCAAAACATTTTCTTCAGCATCCTTACTGCCAAAGAGCTTTGGAGCTTTAGGTTTATGGGTAGCTACAGAACATTCTATCTTCGAAAAAAAGCCTAGGAAGAGAAAGAACAAAAGAGTAAAAAGCAGGTACTGAGAGTCACATAAGAGATTGAAAGTCTAGAGGAAATGCAGAAAGCTTTGTGATGAGGGAAGTTCCTTGAGTTCTTACGAGGGTAGAGTTCTGAAATGCCTAGATGACTGCTAAGGGTATGGAGAGAAAGGAGAAGCAAACGGCCAGGAGTGAGGCCAGGCTCTGCACAGAGCCCAGGAACCTATACGGGACTTGAGTAGTGACACTGGCCGCATGAGCAAAGACCGGGTTAACACTAGGGAGAGAAAACAAGCAGGTTATTCTAAGAAGGGATCTGGAAGCAGACAGCAAGCATCGTGCACTCTGAAAAATGCAAGTCTGGAAAAAAAGAAGTGCACACACACACACACACACACACACACACACACACACACACACGAAAAAGGACAGATATATATAAAAGAGGCAACTCAGGCAACACGGGCACAGTCCTGTTCTCTTTCATTTCATCCTTTAAATCTTTCCACATGACTCCACTTCCCTTCGGCATGTTTTCCCTCTCCTATACATTTCACAGTAATTAGAGGTCTTTTTTTTTTTGTTTTTGTTTGAAATAGGGTTACCCTATGTAGCCCAGCAGGCTGTGAGTTTGTGACTGTCTGTCTGCTCAATCTTTAGACAGTAGAATTACAGGTGCAATGCTTTCTCTTGTTTTATGAATCTCTATGTTATATAATCATTTTTTTTAATTGACTGGCTTACCCTTTCTACAGCAAAGTCTGAAACAAACATTTCCTAATAAGAATGAATGCTTACAGAATTCAACAAAGATATCATCTTTTTCTCTGACAATTACATGTTCTCTGAAGACTTAAATATATCTTTTTTTTCTTTCTTTCTTTCTTTTTTTTTTTTAAATTTGACACTTAACCAACAGTGGGAATAGCAGGACCAAGAATGAAAATGAACACATCAGCTTCTTGCTGTTGTTTTGAGACTGGACCTTGCTATGCCACCCAGGCTAGCCTCAGGCTCATGGTTCTCCTGTTTCATTTTTCTGGGTTAGATGACAGGCACGCACCCCTATGTCCAGCCTCCATAAGTTTTGCCTGCAATCTGTTGTATTTGTAGAGCAGCGTTAGGCTCACAGTCAAACTGAGCGGAAGACACAGATCTCACATCCTTCCCTCCTGTGCATGGCTCTCACTGAGACAGTACTCCCTCCACAGTATGTTGGGACTCACACTTGGTGCTGTGTGCTGTATCGGCGAATTCTCATACTACAATTTGTTGTTATTCTGTTTACCAAAGGATTGCAGCAGAGCCATCTGGGGTAGCTGAGGAACATTAGAAAACATGCACATGCTCACACACACACGCTCACTCACTTCAGAAGTCTTCCATCGTCTTTCTGTGTGAAGCCACACGTTGTGGAGAAACTCCTTAAACTCTGAGGTCCTGAGAGAGGTCAGAGAAAGCCCTCTCTAAGGAATTCTCAAGAGTTAAGCACTGTCTGAATCTTGTGAAGTACTGTGAAGTTTCCAATAATGTGAATAAACTAAGCCATTGGGGACTAGAGCACTTGGACTCCCTGACTGACAGCCCTTGGACCTTCCCTAGTACCGCTGCTGTCTTGTGTGAAGGGCTACAGCCAGATAACCAAGTGTACTGCCATCATGTCGATACAAAAGCCCCCAACACCTTGAAGAAGCTATAGTCTGTCCACAGTTGCTTACTGCTAAAGAAAACCTCCTATCCCAGCTATGGCTTTTCAAAACAGCCTGTGCTAGACCTGTCAGCCACCACAAGCTTTTGTGAACTCTGGATGACCCTGCAGCCTTGCCCACTCAATCTTAAAGCCTGGAGCAATAGACCTCTAGCTTGGAGCCCACCAGTCTCAGGCACTCAGGGGCATAGCTAGGCCTGGGAGAGCTTCTTCTCCCTACGCACAAACCCTAGCCACCTGATCAAAGACTCCAGTTAAGCACTACTAGTTTCTCTGGTTAACAGTCACTGCTCTGGCAGTGTACTAGTTCACAGATGGAGGAAAATAAACAAACAGCTGAAATACAACACGGCAGAGTTGGGAAGGAAGCACTATAGGGAAAGAACAGTTTTGAACAGTGCAAAGCCACACTGTATGGATTCCTGGAGCAAGCCTGATAGAAAATTAAGATATTCACAGACAAAAGAAGCCAAGCATTTCAGCAGGAGAACACAAAGGTACACGTGGGCACTGTGCATGCATGCATGTGTTGGTGATCTAGGGCAGGGGTGGGGTGGGCGGGGTGGGAGCAATGCAAGAGGTCAGGAGAATAGGGAGAACTTAGGAAGGGCTTCCAAAGTGATCCTGGTGTTCCCTGAATGCAAGCATTCCAGAGGTACTTGCTGTTTTAACCAGGGGAACGACACTCTTACTCTGGTGGTGACTCCGAGAGAGGGTGGAAGGAGAAAGACCGATGGATGGTGCACACATCAGTATGATGTCGTTTACAGGAGGGTTTACAGCTGTGCCACAGGGAAAAGGCAAGAGAAGAACAATCGCTGGGAAGTTGTACATGCAGTCAAAAGAATACGTTGCTCAACTGTGGAATGTGGAATACAGCAAAAGTCTTGGCTGGGGTGACTGGGGGTAGTGAGCCCACTTAGGCAGAGACAGGTGCTACAGCTATAGGGATTTTTTTTTTTTTTTTTTTTTTTGAGACAGGGTTTCTCTGTAGTTTTTGGTGCCTGTCCTGGATCTCACTCTGTAGACCAGGCTGGCCTCGAACTAGATCTGCCTGGCTCTGCCTCCCGAGTGCTGGGATTAAAGGTGTGTGCCACCACCACCCGGCTACTGGGATGCATGCATTTAAGAGAGACTGAGTTCAATGAGTGAGTTTAGAACCTTGACAACCACCTGATGATAGCTAATATTAGGAGATACACATGTGAGGCTAAGAAAGAAATAAAAAATCAATGATACAAAGGTACAGAAAAACAAAGAACCTCAGAAGGAAGACCAAAACAACAGTCACCCACCGGGAGTAAGACGGAGACACCCAAGGAAGGGGGCTTCAGAAGCGGACCCTGCTGAGGACAGGGCGGACAGTAGAGCGAAGGCTGGAAAAGGAAAAAGGACTCATTGGTAAGAAGGCGCAGCTATGGGTTTGAAACCAGCTCAGAGAGGGCTGGGGCACTAAGTTCTGGCCAAGGACTTACTGATGAAAGGCACTCACTTACTGTTTGTGTTAGGCACTGTGTTTAACCTTTATAAAGAGTAACACTTACACTTGTAAACAGCCTCATGTGATAACTATTAAAAATCTCAAGATCAGAAAAGAGAAACATGGAGCCTTGACGACGCACTACCGTTCACGCAGGCAGAAGGCAGCAGAACTGAAGTGTGCCCCATGCACTTGGACTAGCCGTTGGTGCTCTACAACACCGGACTTCTTCCTACTACACTGCTGCTCTGCTGCTAATGCTCCCTTGGAAAGGGCAGTAAGCAGTGGCTAGCATTTACTGAACGATTCAAATGCACAGTTTCACTTAACATTGATGCCACCTCTATGCAACTGGCCCTGTCACTAATCTACTGCCTCACAGATGCCACACAGTGTGAGAGGAACTGGACTTTAGACCCAGGTTCAGACTCCAAATGTGTGTTCTAAAGAAGGCTTCACCGGCAGCAAGCTCACAGAGGAGGCAGAACTGTTAGAATAGTTAAGGTAATGCAGAAAGAGGTAGGGGGAGAAGAGCCACTAACGGTGAAGACAAGGACCTGTGGTGAGCAGGAAGCCACGTGAACAACTCAGTGTCTGTTTAGTGTGACTGTGGTGTGACGTTCATTCCACACAACCTTCTGACAGGATCAGGCGGTACACCATTTTCACAGCACAGTAGAATTCCTCAGTGCCCCACCTGCAGCCAGTCACTCCTTCCACATCTAGCCCTGACACCCACTCATCTGTGCTCTGTCCCCACACTTGGCTTTCATGGAAAATCTCAAACAGAATCATATGATATGCAGTTTATATGTCTATCTTCTTTTAGTTAATATCATGGGCTTCAAGTTTATCCATAGTGTACTACCAGCTAGTGTTTTCTTCTGATTTCTGGGTAGTATTCTGTTGCATGCATACTGCCCATTTGTTACCCCTCTAGTGTGTCTGGGCAGGAGATGGCATCCATGTCCATTCTGAGGCTCTGAGGAATAAGGACACTATGAACATCTTAGCACACATCTTTGTGCAGACATAGTACAGTCCTGAGAAGATGGATGGGAGTAGCATCACTCAATCATGCTCAGAAGTAACTTTGTCGGAAACTGCCAACTTCTTCATTGCTGCATATTTCCACCACCATCGTAAGAGTGCTCCTGCTATCCACCAGAGTAAGAGTGCTCCTGCTATCCACCAGAATAAGAGTGCTCCTGCTATCCACCAGAATAAGAGTGCTCCTGCTATCCACCATCGTAAGAGTGCTCCTGCTATCCACCAGAATAAGAGTGCTCCTGCTATCCACCATCGTAAGAGTGCTCCTGCTATCCACCATCGTAAGAGTGCTCCTGCTGCCGGGCGGTGGTGGCGCACGCCTTTAATCCCAGCACTCGGGAGGCAGAGCCAGGCGGATCTCTGTGAGTTCGAGGCCAGCCTGGGCTACCAAATGAGTCCCAGGAAAGGCGCAAAGCTACACAGAGAAACCCTGTCTCGAAAAACCAAAAAAAAAAAAAAAAAAAAAAGAGTGCTCCTGCTATCCACCAGAATAAGAGTGCTCCTGCTATCCACCAGAGTAAGAGTGCTCCTGCTATCCACCAGAGTAAGAGTGCTCCTGCTATCCACCAGAGTAAGAGTGCTCCTGCTAGCATTAACAGCCTCAACAATGGGCTTGGGGGCTTTTACTTTGCTATTCCCTGATGTCTGATGACCCTGAACACTTTTCATGTGTTTATTAGCTATGCGTGTAAGGGTTTTTTTTTTTTTTTTTTTTTTTTTTGTGGAATGTGGCTGACATCTTGGTCTACTTAAAAATTGTCTTATGAGTTCTGAGCATTCTTACAATTGAGGATCAATTCCTTGGCAGAGAAGTGATTACACTTCTAGTCAGTGACTTGTTTTGTGCTCTCTCAAGTGTCTAATTACATAAAGCAGAAGTCTGAAACTTATATGAAGTACAATATCAATTTTTTCTTTAATGACTTTTAGCATGTAATAAAATTTTATCAGACTCAAAGTTATAAGCATAAGCTTTGTCATTTTTGTTCTTATTAACTTAGGTCAACAATCCATTTGTAGAAAGGTTTTGTTTATGATGTCAGTATTATACAGACCTATGGAGTTTTGTTTTGATTTACATATGGCTTTCCAGTTAGTACAGCATCCATGGAAAAAATTATCCTTTCTTCACTGAATCCCTCTGGCATCTTCATTAAAAATTTCCCTTTGGTTTTGGAGAGCAGAAGTAATAACGAAAGATACGAAAAATAAAGCAGGATGTAGACAGGCTTGGGTTGACAAGGTAGAAAAGGGCTGACGAAGCTGACCCTGGACAGCTGTTCTCTCCCAGGTGGTTCAGTGATCTGCTAGGAATGGAGGAAGCAGAATGGGACAAGCTCTTGAGGACAGTAACCAAAGTTTGGAACTGCTCTTGTGGGGAACCACTGACACCCCACAACCAGCTCAGACAAGCCATTTTCTACACTAGCTTTGCAAATTGACAAACTCCCAGGCCTGGACTCAGACTCAGGGACTTCCATTAAATTTTATATTCCCAGAAAGAATAGGAGAAAAGGAAAGGAAGATTTTCACTTCAACTTGCGCACACAGTTTGAGACTACATGTAAACAGACCTTAGTTATAAAGCACAGGAAGAGTTACACTCTCTCCAAAGAACTCTAGTCGGGAATGTACTTCTAATGGTTTCTGTGGCAGCAGGCTCACTGATGTTTTCCACTGGTATTGAACATCTGAATGTACTTCTCCCAATGGCTTCTGTGGTTAGCAGGCTTACTGATGTTTTTCACTGGTATTTAACATTTAGAGGGCGTTGGAGTACAAATATATCAAATTTCAGGTAATCACAGTTGACTACTGAGCCATTAGCTGGGAGCCCTCAAGATCACACTGTCATACATTTATGAGGAAAAGTCTGAAGAAATTCTAACCAACCAGGGAAGGAGACACTGGCAGAAGGATCTTGGAAATGTGCTTTACCGCTTTCTCACAGGCAGTAGGTAGAAAAAAAAAAGGGGGGGGGAAGTAATCTCATTTTTTAAAATATTCATTTTGAATAACCACCAAAATTTAGAACTTTTCAACTATACATCAAGAAATCGAGGGGCTAAAGAGATGGCTCCATGGTAAAGAATGTGTACTGACTGCTTTGCCAGAGGCCCCAAGTATGTGTCCTGGCATTTTACACTGGGTAGCTTACAATTGCCTCTAACTCCAGCTCCAAGGCATCATACGCCCTCTTCTGGCCTCTGTGTGCAGTACATACACACACACACACACACACACACACACACACACACACACACAAAATTAAAAATAATAAACTAAACCTGTGTCTTTTAAGGGGCCAGGAAGGTGACTCAGTGGTTAAGAGCACTTGTTTTTGCAGAGGACCTGAGCTCAGTTTCCAGCACCCACATGTGGTTCACAACCATCTCTAACTTCAATTTCAGGGGATCCAATTCCTTCTTCTGACCACCAAAAGATACCACAAAGCATGCACGTGGTACATAAGACACATATTCAGGCAAAACACACATAAAATAAAATGAATAAATCTAAAATTTGTTTTTTAATAAAAGAAAATAGGCCCTGTGGGTTGTTAAATGGGAGGGAGCAGTAACAAGAAGACCTTTTGAAGGGGGTCACATGAATTTACAGGGGTCTTTGGCAGAGGTATGAATTCTGCATAATAAATTCACTACTGACAAAAATAATTGCAAATTTTAAAATACATTTTCATAAAATAAGCTTAAATATACCATTGACTTTTACTGTAGCAATACACCCTTAGCATCTACTTAGCATGTGGCAAGATAATGAATAGACCTAATTATACATTATTTTGGCATTTAAAAACCCTCAAGCTTCACTAGAAAAATAAAAAGCATACAAGACAATCTTGCTTCTGAATAAAGGTATAAGAGAAAAAATATTTTTAAAATATTGCTTTATGCAAGTGAAAAGAAAAGCCAGGGTTGGGACAGCACTATTATTACTTTCTGCTAAGAGACATTATAATAATTACTTAGTACCCTCTCCCTCCAATCAGAAGTTGCATTTTTATTCTGTTCTGCTAAGAATTCTGTTAATCAGATGACTAGAATTTTACCTTAAGTATTACAGAAGTCTACTACTGTTAAAAGGAGTTTGTTCCCTTGTTCATTCAGTCTACAAATGTGTGCTGAACACTGACAAACACTCTCGTGCACTTGGAAGACGCAGCACTAAAGAAGGGGCCTGCCTTGGGGAGCTTACAACCGCACAGGGAGGAACCAGAGAACACACCACAGAAAAGTGATGCAAGAGTACAATGCTATGTTGACTGAGCGTGGAAGACTGGAGAAAGCCCCAAGGAGCAGTGATTAACCACCGACTTAATGGCACAAAAATGAGGGGAGGGGGAGGTCTAGATTGGGCAAGCTAAATTTAGACTCTAAGCTTGGCATTCTAAAGAGAGGAAAGAAGGCATGTATCTCCACGTACAGTGGGGTGAGAGAAGGTGGTCAGCAGACGAAGTCTGAGATGCAGGAAGTCAACGATTACTGTGGATTCTTAGGCCAGGCAAGGGACTGGGATTTAACGGGAAAGCTGCTGAAGACTGGGAAGATCTGACCAAGACTTTTACACTTTAAGGAGATGAAGACATGCTCAGCTTCAGTGTGGACAATGGAGCAGAGTTGGAAAAAGCTGAGAGGCTACAGTAGTTGGAGAGATGGTGGCACAGATGGCAGGTATGGAAAACACAGGAAGAGGCATACCTGGGATACTTTAGAAGGGAGAAATATCAACTGGGCCTACCAATAGGAGGTACAGGGTTGCAGGATAAAGAAAAGAGAGAGAAAGGATGTTTGCAAACCTTGCAAAGTTGCCTTCTAACTGACTCTATGAGACACTATATGTCAGTGTCCATAAGATCAGGGAAGGGATGGAGGTGTAGATGTACGGGTGACTGGCTGGTATATGGCATGTGAAGGACATTGGAAATAATGAATTTACAAAAAGGTTCAATGACTGAATTTTACTGGAACTAAACTTAAGAAATTCAGATGTAATAAAATATCACTTAAGGTCATAGGAAGAACAAAAAATAATGCCCTTTTAAATCTAAAACAAGATGGATGTAAAACATTTTAGTCATCTCAATTAGCATAGGCAAGACAAACACCAGATGGTCATTAGGCAAAATTATGTAAACAGTGACCAAGATGACAAGATGCAGAAGTCAAGAGAAAGATCTATAACAGCTTGAAAGTAAAGTCTACCTACGCTGTGAGCATAGCATGTGGCTGCTGGAGACCCTAAGGCTGAATGAGGGGCACTACTGTGGAGGACAAGGTAAACACATGCTACCTGTAGTGAAAAGGTGGGCAACGGAGCAGGACGCGGTGACAGTGTAATTAAGGTTCCTTTCACTTTCTCCATAGTACGTCTGTGCCATACGATGTATCAGCAGGTTAGTTACGTATTGGCAGAGAAAATAAAAGGAAGGATATAGGAAGGAAGGGCTGGAGAAAGACAAGGTGCCTAGATCAGCAACGAGATTGAAAGAGGTATAGCAGAGTTTTCACACTCAAGTTCTAGTTTGGCTACTTGCAAAAGACTCTTCAAGGTTTGGTTTGTTCATGTGTTGAATGGGAAGAACACCATTCCTTATTTTATGGGGTTACAAACATTAAATGAACTCATGTTTGAAAAATAGCTAGTATAGTTTAAATGCCCAATATATGGTATCTATTTTTATGTTTCGAAATTAAAATGCTAAGATAAAATGAACTCTCCTTTAAAGAATTTAAATTTTTTGTTTTGTTTTTGAGACAATGTTGACATACCGCCTAGGCTGGCCTCAAAGTCTTGATCCTCCTGCCTCCAGTTCCAGTGCTAAGACTACGGAACTACATCACCGTGCATAGTGCCTCCAAACACCTTTCTATTCCTAACCTTAAAGTATACTGCTGTATTTGGATTCAATATTTTCCTAGCTAAAAACGTGGGTTTTATTGTGTCACAGACTGGGCAAGGAGAAACACAGTCACAACTCCCACCACTCAGGACACTGCACCAGGAGGACTTGGAGTTCCCGGTCAGCCTGACAGAAACAGCAAACGGGAGAGAGTGACCAGCGATCCAGTCATGGCAGTGGACTTCAGCTGAGACTGCAGCTGTGCCTCTCCAGAACCTTCCCAGTTCATCTGTCTGCAGCCTATCACACGGCGAGTAAACCTAACTCTCGACAGCACCCTGCAGTAGAGTGGAGGAGAACACAGCCAAGACGATTACTCCTGGACCATACACACTTACATTACAGTAAGACAAAACTACATCAAAGAGAACAGATTTCCAAGGAAGTAATACGATTCAGACCTAACTTCCAATTTGGAATAAAGGCTAAAAATTTAAACTGCTTTTTCATAATGCTTAGATTTACTTTTCAAATGCTGGCTTCATGAACAATGTTCATGAATTATCGTAAAAAACAAAGTTCAGCCAGGTGGTGGTGCACACCTTTAATCCCAGCACTTGGGAGGCAGAGGCTGGTGAATCTCTGCATTGTGAGGCCAGCCTGGTCTACAGAGTGAGTTCCAGAAAAGTCAGGGCTACACAGAGAAACCCTGTCTTGAAAAACAAACAAAAACCCAAACCAAACAAACAAATGAACAACCCCCCCACAAACAGCCTAATGAAGCAGCATTCTTACAAATCCCTACATTCTGGCCCTTTCTAATCAAGACTTTCTTCTAAAAAATGCAGAGACATTAACAGTACAATTTTTTTATGCTTCAAGTTTGTTTAGGAGCCTCTGTTCTTGACTCACACATCGTATCCACAGCCCCAAATATACCCTGTAATTTGGAAGTCTAAAACAGGATCTGGAGAGGTGGCTCAGTGGTTAAGGGCACTTGCTATTCTTCCAAGTTTGATTCCCAGCACCCACATGGTAGCTCACGAACATCTGTAACTCCAGTTGCAGGGGATCCAATGCCCTTTTCTGACCTCCAAGAACACCAGGCACATATGTAGTACACATATATACATGCAAGCAAAACACTCATAAATCTCAAAAAAAAAAAAAAAAAAGCTTTTTCTTTTTAAATCTAAAACAGAAGCCAAGAAGCATATTCCACAAGGGATAGTAAATATTTTAGGCCTTGTGAAACGAATGGTTTCTGTCACAACTATCAACTTTCTCAGTATAATGAGAAAATAGTCATAGACAATACTTAATCAAATGAGCAGCGCTATGTTCTACCAAAATTTTACTTACAAAAATAGGCTGGATTTGGTCCCCAATCTAGAGGACCAATTACACAGCATGGTACCAGCCCCAGATCTGCTTGGGACTGACTGCTTACTGATCATCCCACTCACTGGTGATTTCCATTACTAACTCCACTAAGAGCAAATGGTTTTCCATTTTCAAATTTTCACTTAGTTTCTGAGTACTTAATTTTTCTTAATTTTGTACTGTACCAACCAAACAGAACTTAAGCATTTTCTTTACTCATAAATGCCATTTTCTAAATTTTGTATTTTTCCACTTTTGACTTCCCTGTTATAAGCAGAAGTAACGGCATTTCTTTACAAGTGATAAGCTTCTATACAATTCAAAGCAAAAGCAAGCACTTCCCTGCAAACTTGCTTGATGACTTCATTTTCCTGTATAGTTGAATAAAGCTCCATTCTGTGTAAGCACCACATTTTCACTACCCATTTAAATGTAGGTACCCATCTAGTCTGGTTCCATTTGTTCGTTACTGTGAGCAGAACAGCAATAACATGAATTTACAGGCATCTCTATGATAGGAGATGTAGACTTCTGGGCACATGTCTAGGAGTGGTACAGCCTGGTCACATTGTAGCATGATTTCTAAATGTTGGAGAATCTCCATACTGATTCCTAGAATAGCTGTATTAGGATGCTGCTCTCCCATCAGCAGTGAATAAAGGATTGTTATTTCCTCACATCATTACAAGCACCAATGCCATAACCATTCTGACAGATCTCAGAGTGGTTTTAATGTGTATTTCCCTGATGCTAAGGATGTTTAACCACTTCTAAAAATAGTTACTGGTCACTTGTGTTTCTTCTTTTGAGAATAGCCTATTTGTGCTTGGTAGCTTTGGTTTTTTTTGGTGTTTGTTCTTTTTGCAGGTAGGGTATCACTACATGGCTGTGGCTGGCCTGGAATTCTCTATGTAGACCATCAGTTTCAGTTATTAAGGCCAAGTTAACTTTTGTACAGGGTGGACGATATGGGTCCATGGTTTTAATTTTAGTTTTTTTAAAGACTTAAGTGGTCAAGTGAGTATTGGCCAAGATATTTAAAATCACTGGCACAAAATACTACTTTTTAAAAATGAATACATTTACTGGATAAAATGATGGACCTGACAGTGAAATTTTCACACACGTACATAACATATTTTGATCATATTCACCTATTACCTTGTCTTGCTGCTCCTTCCTCTTTCTACGCCACCCCCATTCCCACGCTCCCCCCACCCCCACTACTTTTCTTTTCTTTCTCCTTAGGTTTTACATGAAAGAAAGCATGCAATACCCATTGCAGATCAGTATAGTTTGCTTAACATGTGTGATGACCTCAGCTCCAAACATTTTCCTGCAAATGACTCGATTCCATTCTTCTCAAGAGCAGAATCATTGCACTGGTTATATATATGCCCATTTTCTCTACCCACTCACCTGTTGACAGGCACTCACCCTATTCCTTGGCTATTTTGAACAGAATAGAAATAAGCATGGATGCACAGAGTATCCTTGTTGTATGCTGACTTGGATCCCTTCCCAGGGTGGTATAGCTAAATCATATGGCAGTTCTATTTCTAGCTTTTGAAGGAATATCAACACTCATTTACATAATGACTGTGCTGATTTACATTCCCTATAACAGTATGTAAGAGTTCCATTCCTTCTGCAATCTAACCCAGCATTTGTTTTTGTTCTGTTTAGATCTGTTTTCTTCATGATAGCCATCTGACTAGCGTGAGAAGGAATGTGGGGTTTTGATTTGCACTTCCTCATGGCTTAAGATATTGAGCATTATTTTAATGTACTTATTCAGTTTGTTTGCCAACTTGCTGACTGGATATTTGTCCCTTTGGTGTTTAATTTTTTATGTATTCTACATATTAATCTGCTGTCAGGTGAACGGTTGAAATGAGGACTTTTTTCCTATTTTATAGGCTGGCTTTCTAGTCATTTGGTTCTTTCCTATGCAGAAGTTTGTCAGTTTGACCCAACCTCATATCAACTCTTGCTCCAAATATCCTGGTGTCCTAGGAAACAGTCACCACACACTTGAGCTCTGACCCACCTCACAAATATCCTGGTGTCCTAGGAAACAGTCACCACACACTTGAGCTCCGACCCACCTCACACTGCTTGTCTAGCTTCTCTTGCTGGCTTCCTTCTCATTTTTCAGGGTTTTCCCACCAACACCGTCACTGCCTTTAGAAATGGCTCCTGCAGCTGCTGCTTCCTTAATCTCCCCACTCTCCACTCTCCCCCCACATCTAGGAACATTTCTTTGGGGGTAAATCTCCTTTAAAACCCACTCAGCGGTTGTCTCACCAGAATAAAGGCAAACACAAAGAGGGAGATGATATAGGTTAAGTTCTGGCTATGAGTCATCTTCACTTTTTCAACGTGCCAGAAATAATTAGACACACCGAGCTGATGAGACTGATTTCTGCACTCGGATGTCCAAACAAGACTTAGAATTTGCAGGAGGTGTATGTTCAGATTGCAATCACTCATGCACAGCAGCAGAAGGCTGCCTCTGCTCTTATGGCAGGAGCTACAGCTACGGAGTGCCCCGATGAAGGCGCACAGCCCAGCCTCTCTTCTGCAATGTCTGGCACAATGTTTTACAGCAAGCTGATAAACTAGTAGCTAATAGAAAAAGTTATGTGGGAGTCAGAAGAAAAAAGAGGGAAGTGGGGGGGATTTCATACAGCTGATTTAATTATTTGCAAGGTTTGAGTGGGAAAAGTTCAAATAGTATTTTTACAACTGAAAATATAATTTCTACTAGTAAACAGTAAAGAGCTAAATATTTCCTAAAAACTTCTAGTAAGATGTAAGAGTGTTTCAAGATTATTTCAAAATTAAAGAGAAAACACAAAAGGTCATCATGGTATCGACTGCATAGACAGTTTCCTTTCCATCAAAGGCAACAGGGAATGTTAATAAAGTCTATGGAAAAAATCATACTAAGATTGAGATTTAGCTGAATAATAATTTAAAAAATATGTAAGAGGTGACATGGGGGAGTGAGAAATTGACATGTTGTGAGTAGATTTCAACAATTAATAAGGCAATGAATCCATGCCTTTGGGAAAAGATAAAGCAACCAGTGAATTCCCCTAGGACGAGACCAAGCCCAGAGAAGGACATTCAATCAGAGAAAATACTCATGAAAGGAAAATTCTGGCTAGCCTTTCTCATGCAGCTTTCCCAACTTTTATTCATTTTTCATAAAAGTTATTCATGTCAATAAAACATTAGCACACTTAGATCATCCTAGACCTACCACTTGTCTAAGTAAGACTAGAGAACAGGCCATTTGTCGGCTTAAGTTGCATTAATGTTAATGTCACTGCATTTATTTACCTGACTCATTTCTGAGTGGTAGATCCCACTGCCTTCCTCAAGTCTCCACCTGGCTTTCCCACAACCATCGCACACATCACCTGCCTAAAACTAATCTCTAAATTGCCAACTTTCAGTGCGCAACCTCCTTCCAGCAGAGATCACAACACTGGAGTTGCTCCTGTCTCTACCCCATTACTGCGGCATGTGGTCCAGCTGACGGTCCATTCTCCCTTTTTCTCCTTTGTAAAATGCTAGTCTCTTGACTAGCTCTTCTCCTTCTCCTCTAGTCAGGCTCCAAGCATGCTGGTTCTTTCATACCTCATCAATCTTTCTACCATAGAAGGGCTTTCCCTGGTAAACTATGTGTCTGTCCCAGCTTACACATATTTGACCCTAGAAATTATCAGATGCTTTGACATGAGAAAAGTCCAAGCCACATTGCTCAGTTAAAGGACTTTTTTTCTCAAATTCATCCCACTTGCCATCAAATATATACAACACTATCCTTACATATAAATACATGATAACAAGTTAAACTCACAGAAGGGATGAAGTGCTCTGAAGGAAAGGATCTCATCACTAATTAACCCTGACAACGCAGACGTAGAGGAAGAGCATCACTGACTGTCCGGTTCCCGACAGGCAGGCAGTGCAGCCTCACCACCTCTGGAAGCACTAATAAAATTTCAGAGTCAAGAAAGAATATTATTGTTGTTGGTTCTAAAATGACATTACAGTTAGTCTATGAAAGGCAGATTAACATTTTTTAATATTTGATGTCTGTATCTTCCTCTACTTTTAAAATACTGAAAATAGCATGGATATATTTTCAAAATGAACATACCAAGCTGAAAACAGATTATAAAAAGTGTACTAAGATAGGCTGGAGAAGGAGATATTTAAGGGGAAATGTCCCTATGTCCTCCTCTGTCACCCTTTGCCTTGGCCAGCAGGCTCTGAGGATCTACCTATCTTCATTTCCCAGGGCTGGGTTAGATGCTAGGCTGGGATTCAAACTCAGGTCCTCATGCTAACAGAGAATGTGTTCTTACCCACTGAGCTATCTCCCCGCCTCCCCATGCACTTTACTTTTTCTACTTTACATCATACCTTGGATGAAACCAGCAGTGCTCTAGTGGGTGGTGGACAAAAGCGGTACTCACTGGCTGTGTGTGGAAGTCGGAGGACAACTCAGGAGCCATTTCTCTCCTGCCACTTTATGGAACCCAGTCCTGTGTAAGCATCTCTACTTGCTGAGCCCTCGGAACTAAGACTCACATACAAGGACCCATTGCTACTGAAAGGGAGAATTTAACTATAATGGAAAGGGCACCTTTAAAGTCTTGATAAAAACTCACACAAAATAAGTATGTTTGACAACTCAATAAACTAATAAATGCATCTAGGAATAAAAGACATTATGATGCCTAGAGTAGTCAGTCATGATTACATACTTGCAATGCCTACTTCAACCACTAGAGGGCAGGAATGGCATACTGTTCTTTAACCTGGCTTTAACTATTAAAGATTTTATTTAATAAAAATGTAATAAATGCTAAATATATTTTATATTGAATTATATACATTTTAAAGCTCTGTACAAATGGAAGGTTAAGAGTAGAATTATGTGCTATTTAATAGATGAAATTCATTTGGACTTCAATTCTCCAAAAGCCTCTGTCTGGTAAGATTAAAAACTGATTTAGAATATAGAATTTCAGTGGATGGATATAAATTCATAAATAGTATTTTTAAAAGAAATAAAGTAAAGGACAGAAGTTGAGAACCTTGAAACAATCTCAAGGAACATGTGGACTGTGTAACCAGTCCACAGGACCCCACTTTGATCTCAAGTCTTGCACTGTGATTTTTTTTTTTTCTTAAATGTACTATAGAAATGAACCGATGACTTTTTAGCAAATGTCTGAAAATACACTTGGAACACTAACTTCAGGCCCAGAGTCAATTATGCACACGGGCGATAATCTGGCTGTCCTGATCTATTTAAGCAGCATTGCTGTGTACCTGGCAGGAGAGTAAGTTCATTCTCTAAGACCAAACCGACCAACCGAAGCCACAACTACTACACATGCTGCAGGATATCCTGCGGCATCTCGTCACGTCACCTACCTCCCACCCTCCAGCGTTTTTAAAGCTACCTTCCAGTAAATAGTTGGTGGAATTCTACTTTAAAACACCCATCACTTTATACTGAATTAGACACTCTGAGTGACAAAATTAACAAAAGTTACTTATGAAGCCAGAAAAACTTACATTTTGGGGTCTTTCAGAAACTCATGTTGTTATGGTTTCTGGTCTCATTCCAGTACTAGGATCTGTGGCTGGCAAACACTTTCACAAGTCTACATAGACAGGTGACAAAATGGAGTCCAGTGTCTCAAAAGGGATATCAGTGTGAAAGAAGCTTTACTATAAAAATACCCACCTCCTTCATTACAATAAGAGGTTATAGAAAGTGATTAATGAATCAGTGGTAACACACTACACTTACATTTGTGCAGCATGATATTAAACAGAGCAGAGGCATTTACATATTCGGTGGTCTGATTTTACATAACTTACAAATCACTAAATGCTTTAAAATTTATTTATTTGAGCTGAGCGGTGGTGGCGCATACTTTAACTCCAGCACTCGGGAGGCAGAGGCAGGAGGATCTCTGTGAGTTTTAGGCCAGCCTGGTCTACAGAGTGAGTTCCAGGAAAGGTGCCAAAGCTACACAGAGAAACCTTGTCTTGAAAAAACCAAAAAAAAAAAAAAATTGTGTACATATGTATGTATTTGTGTACATATGCATGTGTGTACACGTACACACACACACACACACACACTCCTTTGAAGTAGCTTCAAATGACAACCAAATTCAAGTTAGCATAAGTAAAACAAAGGCATGAGTAAGGTCCAGGGGCAGACTGAGGATGCAGACACTCCAGACTCGACTAATATCAAGCCTGGGGACCACCCTGAGGACAGCTAGACCACTGTATCTTGAAGTCTTCAGATGCAACACAGAAGAGCCCACAGCGTCAGTATGAAGACTCAACTATTTGGTGTCAGTGTGAACAGTCTTAAGAAAACAAGACCCAATGCTGAGGGTTCTGCTTGCTGGCTGGGCTTTGGTTCTGAGATAAGGTCTCACTAATATCACACTTAGATCCTTCTGTATCGGCCTCCCAACTGCTGACACACAGGCGTGAGCCACCAGGCCTGGCCTCTGTCTGTCTTTAAAGGGCCCATATAGCAAAGCTCTTGTCCTTTCATCACAGATGATCAAACAAGTTTACAGCATGTTTTGAAAGTCAAGTTCTGAACAACAATAAAACATACAGCTTATTAAAAGTTTAAAAGCCAACAGTGAAAATCAACATCAAAATCTGATTGACCTGAATGAGATTTAGCATTCATTTCAGGAACTGTGAGAAGGAATCATTGAGCTTTTTAAACTCTGTGTAACAAGGTGAGTATAACTACTAATATACACTGCTGCAGACAGCCGTGACTACAATGAAAGTTAGCTATATTTCCCTTTAAGTAAACTTCAACACTCATTACTAATAAGCAAAATTACAAGTAAATGTATATTTTTTTCAAGTTACCATGTTCCTCTAAATTTACATTTACTTTACAATGTCCATATGTAAAATTATATACAAAAACTAAAGGGTTTTCTTTTGATAAAGATCACTCTAGAAGAATAAAGCATAATCAAATCATCAAGAACTTCAAAACTGTCTTGCTGGCAGTAAGAAAAGAAAGTGTCAGACTGAATAAGGAAAACCAAATCTGCTCAACAGCCCAAGCTCCAGAAACCTAAGAGCTGGTGCCCTCATCTGGCCAAACAGAGAACTCACCATTTTACGTGTATGTGCGAGCTCAGTCCTGAAGAGTCCACTTCAGAGCTTTAAACGTCTGGGGGGCGGGGTAACTTAACCAGTACAGATTTGCAGAAATAAGTGAAGCAAACGGAGCCTTGGCTTTCGGAGTGATTTTCAGACCTGAGACCCTGAGAGCTTGGTCTAACTTACTTGTACTATCAGTGTGATAACCCCACAAGCCAGACATGGTGGAGCTCAGAATGAGACACCATCTCAAGCAGCCGTGACACTGGTGTAGCTACTGCAACGCTGAAGTAAGCACTGCATGACAACAAGCCTCAGGCCACCATCATGTGATCACTTACACCACAGGTGTCAGGAATTGTCAAGACATTAGCTTTTTAAAAGCTAGACTTCAGTGAGAGAGAGAGTAATTACCCACTGAACCACATCCAGAATTCAAACCCCAATCCCAGAACTTGGGACTACACCACCTCGTAGTGCAAGGACTTCCCAAGCGTGGTGAAATTAAGCAGGGTGCCCACGTAATCTAAGGAGCCTCTCGAGTAGAGTGAGGAAGCAGGAGTCAGAGGCTGGAGAAAGGCAAGGTTGCCTACATCGGAGATGAAGACCACAAACCAAGGAGGACAAATTCTAGAAGCCAAAAAAGTGAGGAAATAAGATTCTACTTAGAGCCTTTGTGAGGGAAGGGGAACTCAACCATCCTGCCAACATATGCTCCTTTTATTTCCTCGTTTAATCTGTTCACTGTATGTGTGGTGTGTGTACACGGTCAACATGGGTACATGTATACAGGTGCACAGGCACATGGAGGTCACAGGCTCATCAGGCACCCTCCTCTATCAATTCTCCAACTTGTTTTAGGATACAGGTTCTCACTGAGCTGGAGCTGGGTGAGTGAGGAGGCTCTCTAGTCAATGAACTCTAGAGACCCTGCTCTCTCCCACTCCCCCTGCCCCCTCCTACTGCTGGCATTACAAACTCCTGGCTTTTTTACCTGAGTGCTATGGGTCTGAGTCTCATGCTTGTGTGGCAGGCACTTTGCCAACTAAGCCATCTCCCCAGCTAGTCTTCATTTATTCTCGAGACAAGGTCTCATTAATGTAGCCCAGGCTGGTCTTGAACTGGTGATTGTCTGGCTTCAGCTTCTAGAGTGCTGGGAGAAAGACATTCACCACCATGCACAGCCTTCTGGCCAACACCATTTTCAACCAATGAGTAGTTGGGTTTCTGAACTACAGAACCACGGCTGATCAGTTATTGTGGCCACAAAGTCTGTAGTAATCTCTACAGCAGAAAAACAAAAAACACCAAAAACTAACACGCTTAAGAAAAGTTAGCCTAAGCTGTCTATGGCTGAAGCAGGTTCTACTATCAATCCTAATTTACATAAATGGGGACTCAAGAGGTCAATCAAGTTTACTTGTTGAGTGCACACCTCGGACGTAGGATTTGGTCTGTCTGAGTCAGCACAAAGCAAAGACAGTGCCTACTACCTACCGGACTACCTTCTAAAGGTAAACATGTACCAGTGACTTTGTTTTTAAAAATATATTCATTCCAGAGTCAGGCGGATCTCTGTGAGTTCGAGGCCAGCCTGGTCTACAGAGTGAGTTCCAGGATAGGCTCCAAGCTACACAGAGAGAAACCCTGTCTGGAAAAACCAAAAGTATTCATTCATTTTATCTTATGCATGTGTGGCTATAGATGCAAAGGTCTGCCATATGCAAGCAGGTACCCATGACAGGCCAGGAAAGGGCATTGGATCACCTGGAAAGTGGAATTACAGATGGCTGTGAGCTGCATGACTTGGGTACTGTGAACTGAACCTGGGTCCTCTGCAACAGCAGCAATTGCGCTTGACCACCGGGCCATTTCCAGCCCCACCAGTGCTTAGTGTTGAAGTTTCCACTCTTCCTCCTATACCTAGTCTCAACAGGACCTTCCTGGTTACTGCTGCGTGAACCAATTTACCCCATCTCTCTCCCTGACCAAACAGCCTTTCCTTGCAACAATCTGCATCCCTGTTGCCATGCTGAGGTAGGTGCAGCCACCTGGGTAGAAGGCATTACTTCGGCCCACTCTCAGTCTTCCCGAAGCAGTCAGGAAGGAGAGCCACACCATCTAAGTAAACCTGTTTCTCCTAAGGCTCTGACTTCCTTAAGAAAATTTGGTCTTGTATATATCTTCTGCTGCTGCTTTGAACAGACTACAAAAGCTGTCCAGAGTCCTCAACAGCCCCCAACTGCTGCCACTGTCTCACTGGCATGTCCTTCAGCCTCTGCACACTCACGGGCATGCACTTTCTACTGCGATCCACCCACACATGAGCACATTGTGGTTCTTGACTTTTTACTATCGATCTCTCAGGAAGTGGCTTACTCTCTGTGTCCATCTGATGGATGACCACAAAAGACTGTTAATCATTACCATCTGTCCCTGTTCTCTGCCAAATACACTTGTTTCCAGCAGATGGACCCCAACTCCAAACCTCTGCTCCTATGGTATAGGAGACTGCCGGAATTCAGTATCTTTCTGTCAACTTTCCCTTCCATCACCGTATTCCCAGATTAGACTTCTAACCACAATGAAATTATAACTGACTAGCTGCCCACTGTCAGGACCAGTTTGGTACACAGGTCAGCCTTTTCATCCTCATTGCTGCGGATGGCTTCTGCAGCAAGGCCATCTTTCTATTAGTGCACCAACGGAAGAGAACAACAAAGAGCCACAGAGAGGTATCTGTACATACTTTTACAAACATTGTGATTCTTGCTACTTGGTATACATTTCATTTCCTATATAGTAAGTTGAGAGCACAGAACTATGTGCCCACAAATATGGAGGCTGGACATTGACATCGGATGTCTTCCTTAATTGCTCCCCACCTTATATATCAAGGCAGGGTGTCTGGGGGTCTCGGTCTCTCTCTCTCTCTCTCTCTCTCTCTCTCTCTCTCTCTCTCTCTCTCTCTCACACACACACACACACACACACACACACACACACACACACACACACACACTCACACACACACACACACAAAGCATGCTGATTCTGTTAGCCCAGATAGCCAGCCTTCCTTGGGGATCTCCTATTTCTATCTCCTGAATGCTGGGTTATAGGTGGGCCACCATACCAAGCAGTATTTACATGGCTGGGTGCTAGGGATGTGAACTTTGTTCCTCACATGTTTTGCAACAAGTACTTTATCCTACGGAGCTACCCCTCCCTTAAAAAACGGAAACAATGTCTTATCAAGCCACGGCTGAAGGGATTTGTTGTGCATACCAGGCTGGCCTAGAATTTGCAGCACTTCTCTGCCTCTTTCTCCTGAATGCTGGGATTACAGTAATGCAACATCCCATCCAGTTTTAAATATGTTTATGGGCTGGTAAGACAGCTGAGTGAGAAAAGGTGCTTGCTGCCAGGCCTGACACCCTGGATTCCATCTGTAGGATCCAGAGAGTGGAAAGAGAATTGATCCTACAAGTTATTTCCTGCCCACCACTCATGTGCTTTCATACATACACACTGTGTGTACTTTTAAAATTATATATTGTATATATGTACACACGTGTGTGTGCGCGCACACACACACACACACACACACACACACACACACACACACGCACGCACACTTTTAAAATGCCAAAAAGAACTGGGGTGGTAGCTCAGTTGAGTGATACACTTCTTGTGCAAATGTAAGGGCCTGAGTTTGAATCCCCAGAATCTGTAAAGTTGGGCATAGCAGAGCACATGTATAATTTCAGAGGCTCCTACTGCAAAAACTGGACACAGGAAAATCCCCAGAAGCTCATGTGGTAGGTAGCTGGGCACTGACAGCAGCTAATGTGAGACCCTATTTCAATTAAGGTAGAAGGCAAGGATTGAAATCCAATGTTGTCCTCTGACTTCCACATGAATGCCATGGCATGCCCATACCACAGTCATAGAGAAGCACGTGCATACTCTCTCTGAGTGCGCACTGGTGTGTGCACATACACCTATACAAATATCACACACACACAAATCTCTCTCACATACACATACTATCCAAATCACAACACAGGAATTAAAAAACTCAAAGTACAATCAGTGTACACACACACACACACACACACACACACACACACACACATTTTTCAGCATCCTCTTTTGTTATGAGTCAGTGGTGGTGTTAAGTATTCAGTCAGTCTTTATTTCAATATATTCTTGGGCTTCACTCAGTGAGACATTTCAAGTGTCTTCAGACAACGTAGCAGTATTGTTCTACTACACTTAATAATATTCACCATCTCAATTAGTCAGCCACGTTTAATTATGGCTTATACTGTTACTGTCTAGTTCTGTCAAATATTCTAGATCGTTCTGTTTCTTTATATCTAGTTCAGGTCTGCTCAAATAAATAGAGACACTTTATTAGAGAAGGAAGTGCTCTTTTGAATCTATTTTTTTAAGGATAGTGAAAGAATTTAAACTAATCTCTGTTTAATAATTACAAGACAAGTGGGAAATGTTGGCCCAACATGTCCTTTCAACTATCTTTCTACCCAGGTGAAGCACACAGAATTCAGAACAGTGCTTCCGGAGTTTCAACTAGGCTTGGAGGTCATCTATATAGTTCTTTAAAAACAGATCCCAGTGTCTGGCTTGGTTGGTCTCAGGAGAGCCCAACTTGAATCTCATTGAGACATTTGTTTTAAGGAAAAACAAGTGAATATAAGGGCAATGTGAACTACTATCTTGGAAAATAGAAGAACATACTACATTTCAGACACATGCTTTCATTTTTTAAAAAAGATCTATTAGTTTAGTTTATTATGCCTGCCTGAATGTATAGACGCGCACCATGTGCACACAGGTATCCTGAGAGGCCAGAAGAGGGCACTAGATCCCCTGGAACTAACAAGTAGTAGTGAGCCACCTGATATAAATGCTAGAAACTGAATTCCTGTCCTCTGCAGGAACAGTATATGCTCTTAACCATTGAGCCATTGCCCCAGCTTCAGTTTTTACTTTTGAAAGATGTATTTTTATTTATGTGTGTTTATGTGTGTTTGTGTGAATATATACCACATGTGTGAAGCCAGAAGAGGTCACTGGATCCCCTGGACCTTGAGTTACAGGCAGTTGTGAGTTGCTGGAGGTGCTGGGAACTGAACTCAGGTCTTCTAGAAAAGCAAGCGTTCTTGCTCTTAATCTTTCTGCTTCAAGACATGTATTTTTAAAATGTATATATTTCTTCTATAATCAACCATTTGATTAAAAAACCCTGTTATTAGGGCATTTTAAATCATTTTATTCTATATCTTTGAAAACACAATTACAATACTCATAATCTTTTTGGAGAGCAGGGGCAAAGGACCATTCCTCACATTGGCAATTATCTAAAATATGCTTTGCAAGTGTGAAATTATTTGATCATCAAAAGCAGCACAATGTGCTGGACATGGTGGCACATACCAGAAATCCCAACAATTATCGGGGTGAGGAAGGAGGATTGCTGTTTGAGGCCAGTCTAGGCAACATAGCAATGTGTAGGCTAGCCTTGATTACGTAGAGATCTTGTCAAACATCAGATGGAACAGAACAGAACAATTTTTTTAACAGGGCTGGGAATGTAGCTCACTTGGTAGAATGTTTGCCTAGCAAGCATGACTCCCTGGGTTTGAATCCCAGTACCATCTAAGCCAGCCACAGGCTCACGCCAGTGATCTCAGCACAGAGGCAAGAGAGGCATCGAGACAGAAGTTCGAGGTTATTCTGAACCACACCAAGTCGATGCTACCCTGGAATACAAAAGACTCTGACTCAAAATGAGTAAGTGAATGAACAGACAAATTATCAGGCAAAGGTCTAAATACCTTTAGTTCTGAGTAGCTAACAAAAGTCACTCCCTAGCTGTTTGTTGCCAATGTAAAACTCATGTTTAGGATTATACCACAAACCAATGCCTCAGCCCTAAGAGTGAACCCCTCACCATCTTTTTCCTAGGCCTGCAAAGTAATCAGAGGGTGAAAATACCCTTGATTATGGTAAAATCACCTAAGTTTTCAAAGGAAAAATTTATATTCCAACAGTGATTCAAGTCTTTATTCAACTGCTAAACCCTTCTGGACTTGGCCAGAAGACACACATAATAACTCTCAGAGCTGATAGTTCATATTTGCTCAGTACCCCAGGTACTCCACACTCTACAAACAACACTGGCACATTGCAACTCTGTCAGCAACCGGATTTAAGGGCACAGTGTATAACCTCAACTGTGTGTGGTGTGGGTCTTAAATAAACTAATGCCACATTTCCATATACATTTACTGTTTTGTTCTATCCATTCCATATTTTTCTCTATATTTAACTTTCATGAAAATGAGTTGTTCATATTCTTAGTTCTTACAAATAAGAGGCTAAATTTCAACTGCCTTGACTAATTTGCTTATGACTACTGTAACAATCCCACCTCTCCTCCAGGGGCCAGAGGAAAATCTGTCACCAAACATATTTAACTAGCCCTTCATTCCTTAGTTCAACTGTTTCTCAGGTTCCTTTACAGTCTTTAGCCACATGCATAAGTTCAAGAAACTGAGATCCCATTGTGCCACACTCTTCTCTTACTGGTGTAACGTAAATGATTTACACAAACGATATAGTTACACAGGGGCTCCATCACTAATGCACGGACTAAAAGTGTAATAAGAATGCATTGAGAGGAACTCAAGTTGTATAAAATCATCGCCTTCATTTTAAAAACTAACTTGAGAAACATTTCTCAGTGCAAAGGAATTAATTAATGTCCTGCTTTAAAATGTAATGGAATCATGTGTGAGTCATACGATTTCGGAGAGGCAACTGGCCCTGCAATTAAAATACTACAAATGTAAGGTTTTCCCCTTCTTTATTCTAAGTATTTGGTTTCTTGTTCCCAAACACAGTGAACCAATACACTCACAGACTTCTAGAGTTCAGTGAATCTGACTAACATATACAAAGTCTAACGCCACGCCCTACACATAAGTAACTACATTTATTTTTCTTTTTAAAGAAAGCAATACAAGGACTTTTACTAATGAGGTGAGGAAACCAACACCGGATGAGAAAGTCTAAAGACACAGCAAGGGAGGGAGGCAGAGTAAAACCTCAGCCCTTCCGTTTCATGACCAGATAGACCCACATCAACCACAAAAGCCCCAGAGCACTCCAGCGGCGCCTGTTACTGTTCTACCATTGTATAACACGGGCCATTTTTAGTGTTTCACTGTACCAATTCTGTAACTTCATTCATAAAAATTCAGAACAAAATGAACTACCCACTTGGACAAATGGCCACGCCCCACTCCATGTAGCCCCACTCCCCACCTGTCTGCCAGGTATTGAGTTTCTTTCTTGTCTGTGAGTAGGCTGACCCAGCTCAATAACCCACGAATATACCTGTATGTACTTAACGATGGCCCAGTCCTAATTTCAGCTACCTTTACTGCACTTACCCACAGAACAACGACCTCTGAACAAAGTGTGACACACAAATGGGAGCCACACTAGTGGTTCCGTGCTGCACTCCTTCCGCTCTCTCATGCCACAGTACACAACAGTAATACTTGGGAAGTACACCGCTCTTCGGGATGACGGGGAGTGTTCATAATTTCTAAAACCCAACCACGACATATCACATCACACAAGCCATGTCACAGCCAGGGCTGCTGTAAAGAATGATTTGCTCATTTTCAAAGCTTGCATCTCAATAGTTGGCTCATAAAGGTCTGTCATTAATCACACATAAACTGATGATCAGCTTGCTGAAGTCAGAGGCATTAATGACAGGAACAAACATTCCTACCACAACAACGTCAAATTATGTATTTTTTGAATAGAGAAATCACCAATTATTACTCTTTGAATTACTAGTGCACCTACAAATTACAATTTATAAAAGTATATAAGCATTATTTAGCACAGGCCTGCCTATTTTCAACTGCAAACTGAAAATGTAACATGGAGGGAATGACGGAGGCATGGCAGAATTCAGGCTTCACCCTGACTGTCGGATGCCTTTAAAGTGACTGTAAGATTGACATTCAAACGTCACCACAAGTTAAGCACAAAGCTTCTCCCTCAGGACCATGAAATGATAACCATTTTGTAAGTAGCTCAACAGAAACCAACTAGCTAACTAGATAACTGATCTACTGAGAGCCTATTGCTTCTCTTCTTGTTGCTAGAAGAATGTTGAGCCTTTTAACCTTGCACTTTTCAGTTCCTGTATTAAATGAAACCTACCTACTGATCAACTTGGACTTTGTGGTTGAGTTTTCATGCTTTCACTCATGTTAAGTATTAAAAACAAATCACTCTTCATCTGAGGAATTATTTCTGGGCTACAACGGCTATGTGTATTCATTTTACAGTTTGAAAATCTGTGAGAAAATAATTGCCTGAAACTCAAATTTCATGTAGGTGGAAAAATCACTGCTATAGCAACTGTAGATTCTGTTTATGGGAACTGAAAGGTGAAGAATTCACATTTCTAACACTTAAAAATTACGTATCTGATTTGTGATGGCTGAGAGCACAGGAAGGTCTAGCCCTGGCCTTTCACGATACAGTACATGGTGCCTCTAAGTCAGACATCACACTTTAGGCTACATCCCAGGCCATACGCTTCTGCCTTGTGGTCCTTGGAGTCAGAAGAGTTAGGGAGCAAAGCAGCTTCTGACAGTGACTCTGCATTTCTGAAATTGTAGTAGTGCTAATAAAACGCATCCATTTGGAGGGGACAACAGCACTGGCTGGTGCCAGGAGTAGTTCCCCTTCTATCCTTAGTTGTGTCTGACTCCAAGAAAGGAGCCTACGCCTCTGTAAAGATTTCCTCTGTACGGGTAGGGGCCGAAAATCCTCGGGGGAAGCGGGGATTAAACAGTGATTTTCATAAACAGATGACAAATTGCTATCAGTAAGAAAGGAAATCAGTAGGAACTTTGGCTATAATTCTCCTTCTATTGTCCAGGTACAAAGAGCCCCTGAGCCACCCTCAAGGCACAGGGAAGAACAACGGCCAGCACTAATCAACCCCAAAGCATTCAGCCCATGTAGTGACACATCGTGTACCCTAATAAACTTGCCTGAAGACCAGAGAACAGAACAAGCCACTAGATTAAACATAGAGGCCAGGCAGTGGTGGCACACACCTTTAATCTTAGCACTCGGGAGGCAGAGATCTGTCTGGATCTCTGTGAGTTCAAAGCCACCCTGGACTACATGAGATTGACTCAGTCTAGGAGAGAAACAGAGCCAGGCAGTGGTGGCACACACCTTTAATCCTAGCACTTGAGATCTCATGCCTTTGCTTGGGAAGCACACCTTTAACGGCTGGGCGGAGAAATAAATATAAGGCATGAGGAGGCAGAAACTAAAGACTTTTTCAGGCTTAGGAGTCCAAGAGGTAAGAGGTGGCTTGTTCCTTTGTCTCTCTAATCTTTCAGCATTCACCCCAATATCTGGTCCCAGGTTTTTAATTTAAAGACCATTTAACATTCAAACAACAAGTCCATTCAATACTCTAAGAATGTGATGCCTCAAGACTATCACTCGAGAGAATGGGTCATGATGGTGCTCAGGATGCACAGCACCGAGAACTGTGCCTGACACATTAGCACTCAGTAAAGGAAGTCATCATCACCTTTTCTGTCCTGAGTAGTTACCTTTGATCCCTAACTGTGGGTTTGATCTGCATTAACTATAGACACTGAACATTTACTTTGTGGTGCTGCAGGTGGAATGGGGTCTAGGCACACTTAGGCAAGTGCTCTGCTACCAAGTGATGCTCCAAGGCCTGAGCAACTTCCCCTTTTCATCTACGTATTTCCAATGTATGCGACTTCTAGAAGTGACTGTTAGAATCTTTTGCCTGGTGGCTGTTTTTCTTAACACTGCATTGTGCTATTTGGATGTAATTGGCCACATATATGATTTGCCCCACTGATTTACTTTCTCTTAGTCTTTTTTTTCTTTTTTAAAGATTTATTTGTTATTTATATGGGTGTTTTGTCTGCATGTACACTTGCACACCAGAATAAGGCATCAGATCCTACTGGACTACAGTTATAGCTGGTTATGAGCCACCATGTGCACGCTGGGCATTGAACTCAGGTCCTCTGGGAGAGCAGCTAGTGCTCTTAACTGCTGAGCCAACTCACCAGCCCTCTCTTAGTCCTTTACAATGTAAAACACCATTAATTTTGACAACTTCAACCCATTTTTTTTCTCTTTATGAACTATACTTTGGGCATCATTTCTTTTTCCACTGGTTTCATAAAGTTTGCTATTTCTCCCCCAGTTCACCTCCACCTTCTCCCTCTGGTATCTTCCCTTTTTCAGGAGCTTCCTTTCCACTTCACATACATCTTTTCCCAAAACATCCTTTCTCTCTCCATCTCCTACCGACTTTTATGGTCTATTTGGAATCATTTCTAAGAAATCTTTACATACTTTAAGAACAAAGATTATCTGACATATTTTCTTCCAAAAGTTTCAAATTGAGATCAGTGGTGCACTTTTATAATTTTAATTAAGCTTTTTTTAATTTTTCCAAAACCAAGGCCCCACACATGCTGAGCCAGTACTTTACCACTCAGTGGCAAGCTCTTTCACCCATGGAGCCGTCTTGCTGACCCAAATGGACAGCATTCTTAACAGAAACCTCAAAGTTTAGTATTCGTGTGAGTATCACTATTTTCAAATTTGAACAGCTTTTTCTTTTTGCTGTAATTTATAACAAAACATTCTGGACTGTGCCCTGTGTTGCAGGTATACACAGAGACGGGGAATAGAAGATTAGATCTTGAGGTGTTCCACAAACAGAAACAAACAGGATAGTCAGATTTCTCCCGATGAGACAAACACTCAGGCCAACAACCTGAGAGAAGGGCAGACTTATCTGAAGCCCCGTCTTAGGCTGCATCAGAGTGGAGGATACGCACGGTGAAAGAAGCTTGTGCACCTCATGGTGGCTGGGAAGCAAAGAGATACAGGGAGGGGCACAATTCTCATAACTCTTAAGGGCATGCCCACAATGGCTTAACATCTGTTCCCTTGCCCCACTCTGAAGAGAGCCACAGCCGAGGGACCAAACCTTTACCACATGGGCTTATGGGTTGACATTCAAGATCCAACCCTAACGACAAAGATACTAGTGTCAAACTTCATTTCTCTCACCCAAAATAAATTGCTGGAGAATTGCCCGTTTGTAAATCACTGCAATACTGTCTTCAGCACAATGTCTTGTGGTTTCCAAAACGTACTTGCCACAGCTGATTTGTTTCATCTGTGGCACAAACAAAATATAACCCAGCTTGGTTGTACAAATTCCAAAGCTCTATTTAGTATTAGAACAGCCTATTTACACATAAAAGAAGGTTTTTTCTCCCACTGATCAAGCTCAAATATACAATTTCAATGAAAAGTGAATCTCGAAAACCATTAACTCAATGAAGGAAAATGCTTCAAAATGAAAGAAGCAAACTGGCAGGCAGGAGACAGTTCTTTCTCAAAACTGACGTCTAAAGCCAGTCTGGTCTGTTTCTACTCAAAACCCACAGCATTATGGGTTACAAAATACATTCTGAAAGTAACCAATTTGTCCTAGAGCAGAGTCAACCAACATTAGCCTGCTGGGCATAGTGTTAGGTCTCCCCCTCAGTGAACCGGTTCTGTAACTTCTGATTACAACCGTGGTACAGCCTGTAATGAAATGTACTTCAGTGACCAACAGTGGTGACTGATGGTTCCACCTAAAAGCCTTACAGAAAGCTGAGGGACTTGGAAGACCGCCAGCAGCCAATGGCAACAGAAGGGGGCACTCTAAGTAAGGGCTGTATGACTTTCCCCAGCGATTCTTAGTGTTCCTGGGAGGGGAGCTGACCCAGGTTAGGAGTGGTAAGGGAGTGCAGCAAAACAGAAAGGACAGGAGGAAACAGATTTGTAAAACTGAGGCAATCAAAGGACAAAGCACCATCAACCGAGGGGCTCATCACCTCTCGACGCTCTTAAGAGTCTCTTGACTATTAGGTTGTCACATAAAGAAATGTCTTTGTGTTTCCAGACAGGGTCTCATGTAGCCACAGCTGAGCATCAACTCACTACGCAGATGATGATGAGCTTGAACTACTGGCTCTAGAGCTCACTTTATGGGCACATGCTCCCACTGCATTTGTCTCTGTAACCTCTGAAAAGGATGCAGCCCTAAAGCAAATGAAGTGACAGACCTCACGTGAGGGCCAGCAAGGAGATGGAGAAGATTCGCCAAATGTCACAGCACACCTCAGCCGGAGCCAGGGACCATGGTTGTGTTAGTGGCGACATAGGTGTTTCTCCTTCAAATGACTCAGAACTACAACTCTCTGTTTTACTCCATCCTAATCACCAGTTAGAAAGACATCTTAAAAAGATTTCTGAATGCTTTTATGTAAGGTTTACACAGTCCTTTAAAAATAAAAACAACCATTTCTACTGATATAGCTAAGTAACGTTCAACAAAAAATAAAACCAGACTCCCTAATGTCAGATCATTTCTAGATGGGCTAGATTTAGAAAAAAATACATGAATAAAAGTATCAACATCTAATTAGGGAATACAGACCTTTCCACAATTTAAGGATACGGCCAAATACGACACCAAGAGCAGGACCAAAAAGGAAGAGAGTGTGAGATTGAAAGACATCAAAACAAAAGTTTTTGTGGCAATAATGAAATAGTCAAATACGAAAAATAAGGCTAACTTATTTAATATTACTTAACAGGAGGGCTATAGTTAACATAATTGTATTAAGAACTTTAAACACAGCTGGGCAGTGGTGGTGCACACCTTTAATCCCAGAACTCAGGAGGCAGAGGCAGGAAGATCTCTGAGTTCGAGGCCAGTCGGTCCACAGAGTGAGTTCCAGGACAGCTAGGGCTATATAGAGAAACCCTGTCTCGAAAACCCAAAAAAGTTTACACACATCAATTTTTCACTGATTTTAGTTGCCCTGGTCATTTAAAAGTTACTATGTGCACTGACAGAGTAAGTTGCTTCACTACAGTTACTGCTTAACATCTGTATCACAGAGAGAGCATCAGTGTACAGCAATTTAAAAATAATGAAACAAAAAATGAACAGTGCTGAGCCATCTCATTGGGTAAAAGCACCCTGGGCCCCACAAGGTGGAAGGAGAGAACTGACTCTTGCAAGCTGTCCTCTGACCTCTTGTGGCATCAACACTCGTGCAAACACACAAGCACACACACACACAAACACACACACATACACACACACACACATTAAAAAATGTAATTTTTTTGGAAAAACAAAACTGGACACTGAAGACAATCTGGAGACCTTAGGAACATGGATCACAGCCTTAAAATGAGTAAACTCTTTGAGTCCTGAGTTTTATTTCTAATAAGTGACCACACCAAAGTGATTTTCTTATCAAGGATTTTGCTATAGAACTGTCAATATTAGCAAAAATCAAAACAAAATCATCCACATGAGATTTCAATTGTTCCATCCTATATGTTCAATGGAATAATCTACTGACATTAAAGACAGTAATGAGAATTATATCCACTGACATGAACCACCAATACTGGTATATAAGAGAAAGAAAACAGATTGAAGACAGCAAGAAATAACCTGCATGGCACAGGCTATCCACATATTTTTTTTTTCAGAATACATAAGAATATTCTATTTCCATTTCCTCTATCTGCATCCCCACAGTTTGGTGTGGGCACGTGGTTATATTCTCTACAACAGAAAGTGAGCAGGGTGTGTGCCCTTGAGCTACATTTGAGCACAGCAGAGACAATACTGGCCCCAATTCCTCAAGGACTGCATGGAGTAGCAGCAGCTCTGCTGATCCCAGCCTGGAACATATGCCCTACGCAGTCTGTGTGAGCGACAAGTAAACTTCTGCTGTCTTTGTGTCACTGTATTTTAGGCCTATACTCAAATGCTTGGTCTATCCTAACACACAGGACACTAATGTTTTACTTTTTAATTAATTTGAGACAGTCTCCCTATGTCGTCCTGGCTTGGAATTCACAGAGACCCATCTGCCTCCAGAGTGCTGGGAAGCTCTGATTAAAAGCATGCACTACCACACCCAGTCAAAAGTTTTACTGTGTATGTATATATATATCGTTAAAGGGCTGGGAACATATGCATACATCAACAGGTTTATGATATTTAACCATGTTATTACACGCAGTTGTGGGCTGTCTATCATTGCTGTACTGTGATTCACTGTACGAATAGGCATTTATTTACCCACCATTAGTTTTCAGTTTCTAGTTGTTACTAATACAGCTACCATGAACAGTTTACTTATGTTTTGTTGTTGTTCTTTTTGGTAAACATATATAGGTATTTCTATTGGGTACTTACTTGAGAGAAGAACTGCTAGGTCCTGGGATATTCCTATGCCCAGGTTTCACACATACTACACCAAGCAGATTCCAAAGTAGAGTACCCATTTACACACCCACTAGAGTTCTAGCTGCTTACCTCTCTGTGCCCTTGATTTTCTATTTTTGTTTCTTGCAGCCATTCTGATACAGAAGAATCAATCATACTGTAGTGGGTAGCTGTTCCAGCTTTGACCTACCTCCATTGAAGCTTCTGGTAACTGTCATGCCCACAAGGCAGGGCTGAGACAGGAGCCCTTAAGACCCGAGATTCAGATGGGCTGGCTCTCTTGGTTCCTGGATCCTGGATGATGGAGGTAGACTGAGCAGAGTTCTCCAGAGAACACCGCTGGACAGTACTTCACCTCTCCCGGACCCTGTAACCTATCCCTTTACTTGTAAGTTACTCCACAAAATAAACCTCCCTTTTAACTATGTGGAGCTGCCTTAATACTTCCACCAATATCATACAGTTTTAAATTTTTCTCATAAAATGTTAATAGCCAAAAGTAAAGCAAGTTGAGTAAACTAGAGTGCATCCCTACAATGAAATGCTGTAATTTCAAGTGTCTGTCTTTTTAAAAAAAGAAGAGAGGGCTGAAGAGAGGGCTCAGCAGGTAAGAGTGAATTCAGGTTTGGTTCCCAGTGCCCACATCCATCAGCTCTCCTCTGGCCTCTGCAGGCCCCTGTACTCATGTGTGTACTCACACACAGATACATAATTTAAAATGATTTTATTTATATGTGTGAGTGCAAAAGCATGTGTGATGTGGGATGTCTTTCTGCATGCTGTGAATATGTGTTGCTCCCATTGGTTAATCAATAAAGCTGCTCTGGCCTATGGCAAGGCAGGATAAAGCCAGACAGGAAATCTAAGCAGAGATACAGGAGAAGAAGGGCAGAGTCTGGGAAACGCCATCCAGCTGCCCAAGGAGCAACATGCCAATAGTTCGGTAACACCACGGCCACATAGCAATACTTAGATTAATGGAAATGGGTTAATTGAAATGTAAGAGCTAACTAGTAATAGCCTAAATCATTGGCCAAACATTTATAATTAATATTAAGCCTCTGAGTGGTTATTCAGAAACTGGCGAGCAGGAGAGAAACTTCCAATTACACATATCTGTGCACTACATGTGTGGAGCTGCCCACAGAGGCCAGAGGACTTAAGTCTCCTGAAGCTAGTGTTAAAGATGGTTGTAAGCCTCCCCATACTCCTTACATGGGTGCTAGGAACTGAAACTTGGGTCCCCTGCAAGGTCTGTATGTGCTCTTAACTGTAGAGTCATGCTTCCGGCCACGATATTTCTGTATAAAATGCACTCTCAGTGATGATATGAGATAATGTCAAACACTGAAAGAGGTGGTCCGACACTCTCCTGGCACCTGTGTGACAAGCACCACCGGGCCAAGCAGCATGAGCACAGGCATCAGAGCCTGGCTGGAATCAAGCCTCTGTGACTGTTAAGACTCTGGGCTCTCCCCAAGTCCTCTAGCCTGCTAGTTCTGACTTTCCACCATCATAGGAATAACGAAGAGCCTGGGTTTTAGAAAAGTTTAAACCCTGCTCTGCAATTTCAAACCTCTCAGCTCCCTCTTCATGTCACTCCATTACCTGAAGAAAAAGATGGAGTACCAGGGCAGTGTCTGACATAAGACATTTGCTAGAGTTGAAGAGGTGGCTCAGTGGTTCAAAGAACGGGTTGTTCTTCCAGAGGACTCGGGTTTGATCCCAAGCACCCAAATGGCAGCTCACAGCTGCCTGTAACTACAGCTGTGGGAGATCTGTTGCCCTCTTCTGGTCTGTGTGGGCACTGGGCGTGCCTGCATGTATAGTAGTGCACATACATACATGCAGCCAAAACATCCATGCACATTAAAAATACTCTTCAAGACAGTTTTGTTTGCTACTGTGGTGTTATAGCTGCCGCTGCCGTCACAGCCACCACCACATCACAATGTCTCATGTCTAACATAAGGAATAAAAACAAGAAACCAATGACATCATCAGGAAGCAGATGGCACTTGTACCTCAATTCACCTAACTTAACCTCTAAGAGTAGCCACTGATCCTTGAGACCGTAGGCCTAGATGGCTGGGGTGGTGTGTGTGTGTGTGTGTGTGTGTGTGTGTGTGTGTGTGTGTGTGTGTCTCAGGAGTAGGTCTGGCAAGAAAGATAAGCCCCCACAATGCAAATTCTGAACAGAAAGTACAAAGATGGCAACACTGGGCACTGTTTTATATCTGAAGATGAAAATGATTCTTGCAACACCCTGGTCTTCCTTCATCCACTCAGGCTTCTCTCTGATTTCTTTTGGCAGGATAAACAAAAACTGTAACCCCAGCGACCTTGCTGCTTAGGGATAAACAGTCATTTTTACACTGCCTTCCCGGTCCTACTTAGTAGCTCCATTACTTCCTCCTCAGTTTCCCCAAGCTTCTTAATCTCTGCATCCCAGTGACAAACTTTCCTAGAGTTCTTCAAACCCACTACACTGCCTCCATCAACAGGCCTTTTTGCCAAACCACTGCTCGGCCTAACGGACACAACATTTGCCTGTAACTCCCGCTTATCCTCTGGATCTCAGATTAGTCAAGTCTGTGGGCCAGGACCCCACACTGCACTTCCCTAAGCTTATCACTGCTGTAATTTCAGATTTATTTGTGTGACTGGTGTAATGACTAGATTCCCCACTAAAAATGTCATAGAAAGAACCACAGTAGTAGCCCCAGTAAATAGCACACCGCAGGCCAAATGACCACTTAGGGTCAGCTACAGAACAGACTCCGTGGAAAGGAAGGAGATGATAAACTAAGACAACACATGCACACCAACAGGGGAGAGACCGGCATCAAAACCTAAGAATTATCAGCACAGCTTAGAGTCACTAACACAAAATTATCCCAGCATCAAAGAATGAACCCGTCTACAACTTTCCAAGGAGAAAGAAGCCTGGGAGGACTTGTAGAGTCACAGGTGGGCGTGATGCCAACGTTAAAATCAAGGCTTATGCACCAGCACCGGGACCACAGAAGCTATTACATCTGATGACACGTTTCTCTATCTTGTAATAAGGCTACATGGAGTTCACCCTTTTGAAAGACATACTTTTTCACTGTCTGGCTCTACTCTCATTAAGTCTCGAACAACCCAGCATCAAATTGCTGCTGCAACAAGCAAGGTTACTGTGAAGACTGCTTTCATGGGTGATCTATATACAAGGTACAGATTGCAAAAGGAGAAAGAATCCTAAACAACTGGGTGAGCTTGCTGGAAAGGAGGCCAGGTGTATGGGCGAGTCAGTTCATTATAGGGAGTCTGTAGGGAGTAGTTCTTTCTCTCGGAATTAATATATGCTTAACAACTATATTTTTGTTGTTGCTTTTTCATGGCAGAAAGATAACATACATAAGTTGTTAAATCACTGGCTTACTTGATAAATTTAATAACTCAAAAATAAGGACAACTGCACATTAATACACAGGAGTCACAGAGAGTGACAAATCTAAGGTCAAATTAGGGGGGAAGTCCATGTTGCTTCAGTGACTAGCACCTCCTGGCAGGAGAAAGGAGCCAGAGAATGGAGGGAAGTGAACAGACAAGGTTGTGGGAGGTTCAATCTATCGTCACACACATTATTGTAGATGAAGGTGCAATGTGAGCGGAGAGCTGCAGACCACAGACATCATAACCTGGAGCTTCCTCTAGAGCTGACGGCCTCTGATCTCTGAGGAATTAGAGGACAAACTTGGGATGTAACAGACCATGGAAGGTTGGACCATCATACTGTGTGAAAGTTGAGTAACAACAGATCTCACCCAGGAAAGAACCACAGCACAGAGGCAGACACGCAAATGAAAAAAAAAAAAAAATCAAGCAAGGACAACAAGGCTACCTAGAGTCACACAGACACAAAACATAGGACCAAGACAATCGTAAGTATAATGGGTTTATCTAACAGCAGTACGTTTCAATGAGGTAACTATTTGTGGATTAGTTAGATAAAATTCTTAAATTAAGTTTACTCTAATTTGGGACTTTTTCTTCCTTTTATAGTTTACTATTACTGTACAACTAAAACAAAACAAAACAAAAAATAGTAAAACAGTAACAATAATTAAAAAAAACCCCAAACTATTAGTATTTTGCAAAGCCCAGGCAATTTACTGAAAGAAAAAAATAACTAAATAAAAGGACTTTTAAAGGCACAGCATAAAAGACGACTCAGGAGCCAGACCCCAGCTGTGGCACTAAACTGGTGTACTGTACAAAGTTACTCTTCTCCCTCTGCCTCATTTTCCTTATGTAGAAATGCTAAAAATAACATTTACCCCAGTTACCAGGACTGTGTACATCAATACTTATAAACATAAAAAGCACGTTGTAAACATGATTTGCATCACTTTGGATGTATCTGATTAAATTTCAAGTACATTTCTCAAATCCATTATATCATAAAATATAAAAAAGCTTACATACTTTTTAAAAGACATAATTGCTCATACCTTCACAGTAAGTGCTACTAAAAGCAGCTAACAATTTCTGAATGCACTGAGATACCTACCACCTGGCACTTTACCTTCATGATCTCATTGGTCCTGACAATAGCCCTCTGTGGTAGACAGGCTGGGTAACTGCTTGAGAGAATGAGGAAACGCAGAAGCCAGGAGATTAAATGACTTGTCTTAGATCAATTACCAGCCATTGGGTTATCTCTGTGACCTGATGGCCTGTCCTGTAACTGCTTTTTAAACTAAGCTCTGGTGTCATCTCTAACCTATTCTGCACTGTGCTTCCATCTTTCAATCATTTCACTTGTGTGTTTTTAAGGACACAGGGAAATGTAATCCACGAAGAAGAGAAAAATCCAAGGTTAGATACCACTATATCTGTGCCCAACACAAAAACATCAATACGTTTGACGTTTCAATCAGCTTCTGATCAACTCCTAAAGCTTTTCTTAGAAATTTAACATGTATGACAGTCTTCGCTTGCATTCTTTGCTGGTTGGTCTTTGTCAACTTGACACTAATTCAAGTCATCTGGGAAGAGGAAACCTCAACTGAGAAAAATGTCTCCATCAGATTGGCCTGTCGGCAATCCTGATTAATGACTGATGTGGGATGGTCCACCCATTGTGGTGGCACCACCCCTGGGCACATGGTCCTGGATACTGCGAGAAGCAAACTGGGCAGACGGGGAGCAAGCCAGTAAGTAGCTTTCTTCCATGGTTCCTGCCCTGACTTCCCTCAACGATGGATGTTTCAGTCTGCACTAAGTTGGTTTTGGCCAGTGCTTTACTACAGCAATAGAAAGCAAGTTGAGACACAGTCTGTGCTTATTTATTTCATCAGGGAAGCGATGTTATTTCAATGTTATTTCTGCTGTACATTGAAATAAATGGTTTCAGACAAAGATGTTCGTAATTCACATAAAAAGAATACCCCATGAGGCAGAGCCAGGTGGATCTCTGTGAGTTCAAGGCCAACCTGGTCTACAGAGTGAGATCCAGGACAGGCACCAAAACTACACAGAGAAACCCTGTCTCAAAAATAAATAAATAAATAAATAAATAAATAAATAAATAAATAATAAAAAAAGCCCATGGAATTAGATGAATCAAGAGTTTGGTGCCTAAGAAAACTCTTACTTACATAAAAAGGAAATTACTCTTATCTTCAGTTATTTTGACCTGAAGTTTGGCACCTCCTGTTGTACACAGGCCATAAGTCAATTTTATTAGCACCTTTGACTCGTCACCAATAGAATCTAGATGTATTATATCATATCACAGCTATTGCAGGCACCTTGAAACACAGTGGTCCTTATAGAAGACACATGCCACACATAAATACAAACATAAAATAAGTAAGTAAATGTAAAAGTTTTAAGAAAATAAGTATTTTTACCTATTTCGTCTAATTATCTTACTAGAAAACATTCCAAAACTGTAGCACACAAAATTTGTACATGGTAGATGAGGAACAACCAACAGAGACACATGATAAATATTGATTAAAGAATTTAATGTTGAAAACTATCCAGAGGGAATAACTGAAAGGTGGAAGAGCAACCTGCTCCTCCCTTTCAAACCACCCACAGAACTCTAGCAATAAGGGAAACTTACTAACTTATGTGAAAATACAACCACTCCATTTTTAATTGTAACAATTTAACAACCTCCACCCTCCTCCACCAGGGTGCTACTGGGGTCCCAATCTACTGCTGGAACAAAGTCTACCTGCTCACCTCAGAAATAGACCATTCTTTAAGGACATCTGACTTAAATAATCAGGATCACAACTCTTTCCTGAGGAAAGAACACTCGCAGTTCTCGTTGGAAGTAGGAGCCTACATACACTCAATCTCAGTTAATTCTTGTGGTGATATCTTATCTGAGTACATTAATAAAACTTATCAGGGGTTAGAGAACAGAACAGCCACTAGATTAGACAAAGAGGCCAAACAGTAGTGGCACAAACCTTTAATCCCAGTACTTGAGATCTCATGTCTTGCTTGAGAAAGACACATGCCTTTAATCCCAGGAAGTGATGGGAGAAAGCAAAAAAGTATATAAGGCATTCAGACCAGAAACTAGAGGCTTTTTAAGCTTTTAGGCTTTTGAGCTACAGTTCAGCAGAGACCCATTCTGGATGAGGACTCAGAGGCTTCCAGTCTGAGGAAACAGGATCAGCTGAGGAACTGGCAAGGTGAGGTAGCTGTGGCTTGTTCTGCTTCTCTGATCTTCCAGCTTTCACCCCAATAACTGGCCTCAGGTTTGATTTTATTAATAAGAATTTTTAAGATTCCTGCTACAAATTCTAAAACACGTGTGCCCCGAGAATGACTTAACTACAGCACTCACACCACACTGCTGTCTCTATAACCACTAGTCCTGCAAGCGTGGCCAGAGGACTTCAGAAACAGCAGCTTCATGTTCACTTTGAGCCAAACCTTCTGTTCAGTCCTGAGTTTAAATTGTGGTCCTCAACCTTGGTGGCTGCACATTGCAATCGAATAGGGCTGTAAATCAGAATACAATTCTGGGATGATGCCATCAAGGACAGCAGACAGTGGGGGAAGTGGGACAATGACTGCTAATAAATAGCTAACTAACTATGAAGCTCATTAGCTCTTGATACATGAAAAGCTTTCTGATAAATGAGGCATGAAAATTTCAATCTTCAGAAAAACAGAGAATACATTTTGGCTAACTCCAATAGAAGTTTAACAATATTCACTGAGGAGTTTTATCCAGTGACAAGCCAATGGTTGACTCAGGTAAGGTAAGAGACAGGGACAGGCAGTACAGGTAAACATAATTTGCAAATTTCATTTTCTTTCCCTTGAAATAACCAAAATGAACTAGAGTAAAAGAAAAACCCCTAAGGATATGTAGACTTTCCTATTCCTTTCTTCAGAGAATTTACCTACTGTTCTCTTCAGGTCTGATCACTTCTAACCTTCAATCTGAGTGCTTTTCTGCAAGGGACCTGTAACCCTAGCACTGGAGACGCAGAGGCAAGAAGATTGCCTGGGAGTTAGCTGGTATACACTATCACATCTAGGGCAGCCAAGGGCTACATGGTGAGAGTCTAACTTAAAAATTAAAAACAAGCGAAGAAGGGAACAAAACTTCTAAAAACTGGCACAGATTTCAAAATGCAAACTAAAAAACCAAGTGCAGGACATTTCAATAAATAGCTAAGGTTTCTATAGTAAATCTGACTTCAATGAAAACAACCTCCCTACTGTTTTATTATAATCCGAGCTGTTATTAGTATTATTAGTATTGCTGATTATACTTCAGCACTAACCCATAAAAGGCTTCAGTGAGAAAAAACTGTTTCCCAGGGCAACATTAAGACTGTGATAAAAGTCTAGAGGATGGGGCTGAGTGACAGCTCAGTGGTTAAGAGCACACACTGCTCATGCACAGGACCCAGGTTCTATCCTGACACCAAGTGCCTCCAACTGTCCTTAACTTCAGCTCCAAGGGACTCTCTGTCCTCCTCTGGCTCTGAGGACACCAGGAACACATGTGGTACACAGACACACATACAAGCAAAACCTGCATACACATAAAGTAAAAATAATATTCAAAAATAAAGATTATAAGCTTTGTGCATCTACATGTTAAGGTTTTATTTTAATTTGTAGACCTCACTATGAAGTGTCGAAAGTTTACAACTCAAGCCAGTGGTGACGACATACACCTGTATTCACAGCGCTCAGGAGGCTGAAGTAGAAAGACAGGGAAATCCAGGCCAGGATGGCCCAGGGCACACAGTAAGACTCTGCCAAAAAGCAAGAAGCCATATGTACTGACCCCAAATGATTATCACTGCATATAGGCAACTGCCACCAGTGTCTGGGAAAAGAAGGGGACCACAGAGGTGGGAAAGACACCACTAGACTTATCTTCATCATGGTGAGTTCTAACAATACTAACAAAAACCTAAAGGACCATGCTGTGGGATGTCTTTCTGTATGCTGTGAATATGTGTTACTCCCATTGGTTAATAAATAAAGCTGCATTGGCCTATGACAAGGCAGAATGGAGCTAGGAGGGAAATCTAAGAGAGATAGAGAAGAAAGGCAGAGTCAGGGGAGACTCTGTGAGCCTCTGCCAGGAGAAGCAAGATGTGGAAAGATCAGGTAATGTCACAAAGCCACGTGGCAAAACATAGCTTAATAAGAATGGGTTGAGTTAAGTTATAAGAGCTAGCTAGCAAGAAGCCTGAGCCATAGGCCATACAGTTTGTAAATAATATAAGCCTCTGTGTGTTTACTTGGGACCAAGCAGCTGCAGGACCGGGCAGGACACAGGAAAACTTCTGGCTACAGGATCATGTATTTAATTGAAAATGTTAAGTGCATCAAGTTATACTTACAATGATAAGATTTCAATGCTCTTGGCTTATACACAAAGGAAATGAAATGGTATCAGCCAAGCCTCTGTAGAGAGTAAAAGAAAGTATTTTCTCAAACTGATTTTCTGTATTTTTCTAATAGGGATATATATTTCTTCTGTAGTCAGAAAAAAGATAACATTTTCATATAATATACTGTTTTTAAAATACAGATGCAGGGGACTCAGGAGGAAGGGAGGGAGAGGAAACAGTTGGGATGTAAAAACAAAACAAAAAAATAAACAAAAAATGCAGATGCAGAGCAACATCTAAGTGAAAGGTATTTTGAAAAGTGTTTCAAATACTTGGTTGATTCAAGTGATCAAATTAAAGTTCTTATTTACTCATGATCCTTTCTTTGAACTGAAACCTGAAGATTTAGTGCTAATTTGCATAAAACAAAGGGCTTTAGAATGCTGACATTTAATCAGTCAGAAATACTTTAAAAGTAGCTTCAAATGCGCACATTTCATCCCTGAAGGTGATACTACTGAGATTTTCAAATGAGGTGTTTTTAGTAAGGACGGACTATGCAGAGGTTAGAAACTGATGACAGTAGGCGTGCGGGGCAGATTAGAACAGCCGTACAATGAGGAAGGCAGAAGCACATACTGCTGGCATATAAAGTGGAGGACGGTGGGCAACTTTCAAGCAGTATTTTAATATAACGAATACATCATCATTTCAACTGAAAAAGTGAATAACAAATGGAGAAAGCAGTTTTTTCTAAGTCTGAAAGCCTAGTTTACCTCTTTGGAGAGTCACATTTTAAGTAAAGGAATAAAGATAAAGTGGACGCCCAGCTGTTTGCTCCCAGGAATACAAACAGGAAAATAAGCAGAGGGTGGTGAGCGTCTGCGAGACTGGACGAACTACTTCTTTCCCAGCTGTGTTTAATCTGTCCTAGAGAACCACGACAAGCCTTTTCCATAATAGAGCCCAAGAACTTCCATTTGCACCCAGCTAGAAAACAAAGGCACGCTAGAAAACATTTGCTTATATCTGATGTTGGGCTCAGTCATTTCTCTGAACTCCATTCTAAACTGTACTGACATCAGTTGAATCACACAGGAGAGGAGTTGAACAGCTCATAACGGGAGTTCAAAGATGATGACAGAAATGTCTATCTAGAAGTGACTAAAACATAAACATACAAAGGATGAGCCAGTTAAAGCCCAACACACAGTGCTGCAGTAAGACACCAATAAAAAAGCTGGGATATCTGAGGGTCAGTCTATGTCAGTGGATTACCACAACAAACTGTCCTGTTGTCTACCTTCTAAAGATTGCATATGACTTCTACTGTCACCACAGGAACCAGGAGGCTGGGATACATACGGCTGGAGGCAGGTGGGGCAAGACCTCCTGGGGGAGTAGCACTTTACTTTAGCTAACCGTGGCTACTACTTTCTCCTCTTATAAAATAGAAAGCCATAAAGTGAGAAGCCCAGAACTTGAAAGAAATAAGGTAAGGACAACCACACAATTTGCTGAATGTAGCTAGTCAATTTCCCATGTCATCAGAATAATATGGCCTCCTTTACCATATCAACTGGAAAACTAATTTTATGGTCTTAATTTTTTTCAAACTTCATTATAAATTTGATCAAGGTTTATGATAATGGTTGTATCAAATGATATGGTAGCATGAGAGCCAAAGTTACCTTTTTTTAATTACTATGCCTAAGAGATCAATGACACAAAAATGCCTCTGATCTGCAAGCATTTTCCCAAGGACAGATAGTTCCAGAAATGCTGGAAGACATTGTTTATGGGAGATAACAAGTCACATGTTTTCACTTTACTAAACATGTTTGTCTGACCCATCTCACCAGATGTGCGTGGGAGGTACTAGGCAGGAAATAGTCAGGATATATACTTGCCTCTGATTGGACCTGATGGGAAATGCAATAAATTCTGGGTTTTCCTTCTTAAGCCCTTGCCATACATGATTCTGGGCCATTTCCTGAGAACCTGGGTAGGGACCTGGCCTGAGCCCATCCACCTGGCCAGTATTTAATTAATGCTTGCTTCAAATTTGGCTTTAAACTGTGGTAGTGGTCTTATTCTCAATCACTGGGATTAACAGTAGTTTTAAAAAGTAATATAAAATGATTCCATAGTTGAGCACATTTAGACCTGTATCTATGTTCTGAGCTGGTTAGTTCAGCAATTCCCCTCACCCAGCTTTGCTGCCATGGTTTCCATGACCTATGACAAGGGGTAGTCTGTGCACGTTGACTACGGATACAGTTTCTTCCCTCAAACAGTTCCGATCTGAGGTTGCTGGGGTTTTTTTGCAGAAGGAAGTCTTTCCACAAAGCACAACCTGGATCTTTTTAGATGGGACACAAACCCATGATTCTAACTCACCCTGAATATGAATCTCAGTTCTATCTCCTCATTTGTGAAGTCAAATGCTTATATATTAACAGCTACATAAATGCTCAGTTAGTGGTACCGAGTCACTATGGTGGGCAACAGACGAGATCACACATAGAAACACCTCGCAGCCTAAGAACTCCAAAGCAGCAGCTGTCACACAAATCAAAGGGACAAAAGCTTAAAGGAAAGTTGCTTCTGAGTTTCTGCCCTCAAAATCTCAAACAAAAACTAGTTTGTATCCATGTGGAGACAGGGTAAAGTAGGGGTCAGGTATGATTTGCATTGCTATAACCCAATCTGAGGCAGACTTGTAAGTCTGATGCTAGCCCGGGCAACACAGCGAGTACCAGGCCAGCCTGAAGTCTTAGCACGAAACGTACTTTCCCATAGTGTCTAGCAACAAATACAGCAAATAGTTCAAAGTGCAATATGCATTATGTGGTTCCAAGGATCTGTAGACTTTGTGCAGCTCATCTTTGTAGCCCCTGTACTTGGCAGGTTATTTGACATAGTATATTGACTTAATCTCATTTTTTCCAATTTAAGTAAAAAAGAAAGTTTATCTGGAGTTTTAAACACTTTCTCTTTGTAGCTGAAAATTCTCTGAAGGAAAGAAGATTTTGTTTCTCTGACATCTGAAAGGATGAGGGCTACCATGTAAGATTGTTACTGTATCTCCACAGTGAACACTGACAGACACAAGGGCTCACATTTGAATAACTGCATGCATAGTTTTCATGTTCTATAAAGAGAAACAAAAGCCTGCCAACACTGCATTTCATCCTAAGAGTTCACATCAAGGAAATGCATGACAAAGCTGCCGTGAAAACATTATTGGGGGAAGCCATGCTTTAGGCCTTAGAAATGAGCAGCCACAGCCCGGCCAAGTTCACTAACAGCAGTGTTGCTTCAGATCCCAGAAACACCTGCATGCTCATCATGCCTGTTGAGCCTCTACTCAAAACAAAACAGCAATCCAATGTCATTTGTATGGATTCAGCAGTATCTCATGGTTTTTTTTTTGTTTTGTTGTTTTTTTTGAGACAGGGTTTCTCTATGTAACCCTGGCTGGCATCGACCTAACAGAAATCTGCCTATCTCTGCCTCCCAGATTAAAGGCATGCGCCACCACGTCTGTCCAGTGTATCACATGGTTTTCCCCGAGAAACCCTATAAATCAATATCTAATATAAGAAGTCAATCTTTCACACTTTCTCTAAAAACTTCTTAGCTATTTCCTCCTCTGCTTCACAGATGTTCTCATCCCCAGTCTGGTGCTAATCCCAACTTGGGTGCCCAAAGGGGAAAAGCAAGATCTGGGCATTTAACAGCAGTGCATCTGCCTTTCCGCCATTCCCAGCAGGAGCTCCTACTAAAGAGAATTGCTTAGGTTTATGATTCAGAACTATCGAATGTCAGGTTTACTTATGTCATGTCAAACCAGGTATCACTCCTTGGAGTTTCCTCTTTACCAGGTAAAACAGCTATTTTAATAATATGCCCAACTTGCTTAATACAGAGCTGAGATCTTTCTAACTGACACCAGATTTCAGATAAGGATGAAGAACTCCTATGACATTTGTTAAAAGATTTGTTTTCATTATTTTTAATTATGTATAGGTGTGTATTTGCATGTGGGATTATGAAAGTGAGGCCAGAGGCAGTGGATCCACTGGAGTTAAGACAGTTGTGAGCTTCCTGACATGGGTTCTGGGAACTGAACTTGGGTCATCTGAAAGAGTAACAAGTACTCCTAACCCCTGAGCAATCTCTCCACCCCTCCTATGACATCTCTTAAGTACTCTGTTTAAAGACAGGCTATGGGTCAGTGGTAGAAAGGCCTGCCTAGCATATGCAATGTCCTAGGTTGATCCCCAGTACCACAAGACCAATAAACAAAAACTCAAAGGTTCCTGGACCAGGAGAGAAGTCTAGCTGCACACGCAGGAAGATCAGAGTAGTGGTGCATGTCTGTGAACCCAGTTCTTGGGGGATTTAGGAAGAGGAAGTTAAGGTTACCTTACACTGTGGACTACGTGAAATCCCAATGTGACTGGAGGACACTATATTAAGTGAAATAAGCAGGCACCAAATAACATTTTCTCAATCACAAGAAAGTTAAAAAAAAAAAAAAAAAAGTTGATTTCAGAAAATACTGATTACCAGAAGGTAAGAATTGGATGAGGGAGAGAGAGAGAACGCGGTTAATGGGTACAACATTAGAGCCAAGTAGAGGAGAAAGAGGTGGCTAGTGGATGTTAACACTGCAGTCAGGTAGAGGAGTTCCAGTGTTCTTTAGCACAACAGGGCGACTGTAATTCACAACAATTTATTGTCTATTTCAAAATAGTTACAATAGAGGATGCTGAACGTTTCTAACAGAGAAACAATAAATGCATGAGATGTACACGCTTATTACTCTTGATTTGATTATTACACACTTCTCAAAATACCACATTGTACCCTGTAAATATATACAATTATGTATTTTATAAAGAGTTAGAAAAATTATAGTAAATACCAAATAATACAAAACTGAAATCTTAAAATCCGACCAAGTACAAGGTCACAGCATTACTGGAGGCAGAGACCCTCTCCTGCTGACATAACACTGAGTACACTCTGATGAGCATGGCACATCCGTACAATTCTCTACTAACATGCACCAACACAATTTTCTAAAGTATGACAGAGCCATACAGGGAAAACAAAGTCAGCACAACAGTCAAACTACAAAGTAACCAACTCCAGTTCCTGGCTCTTCTAGAGCAGAGCACACACCCCCACCTCCTGTTCTGAAGTCGGAACAACCTAAATGCCCAAGAAAATGAGGACACAGGAGAAGGAAATTATACGATTGATGACTTGCTTACTACCTCCAACAGCAAGATTCTAAACAAACCCAGCAAAACAATGCACAGAGGGATTTTGGGGCAATGGGCAATGGTACTATTTTGTATATCACTATGGTAGAGACCTATCCTTATACAGTTACCACAATCCATTAAGCTAACTGTAGAGTCAGCTCCAATACACTAAATTCTGAGTGAGAAGGAAGTACAATACATGTGCACCAACTCTTATGTGCATGGTATCAACAACAGAGGAAGGTGTGCATGAGAGTTTATGTGCAGAACTTCTTATGCCTTTTGTTCAACTCTGCTAAACCTAACCCTAACATATACAGTTTATTATTTTTTGTTCATTATGTATATGTATGTGTGTCTGTGTATGTGCCCAAGGAAGTCAGAGGTGTCAGCTCCATGAAGCTGGAGTTCCAGGCAGTTGTGAGACACTTGATGTGGGTGCTGGGAATTGAACTCATGTCCTCTACAATAATTACTTTCTCCAGCCCAAAGTTTATTAATTTTTAAAAGGGTACAACATAACCAAATTCAGTTTCTCTTATCAACATGAGAGTCAAGATTACCAAGTATATTGATGAAATTCATGCATTTCACTGAAGCAGCAAATTAAAAAGGGGAAATTATTTTAATGAATACAGAATAAATATAAGATAAAACTCACCATTCATTCATTACAGAAGTTCTCCCCAGACTAGGAGTAGTAGAGAGTTCCCTTCATCTAAAAATTGTATCTTTTCCTAATCCTCAAAAAACATCCACTGACGGAAACTAAAAGCATTAACTTCCAAGTCTGAAAGCAAGTTGCTTCTACTGAACCAGAGGTGGCAGCCAATGGTAGAAAGAAGTCCAATGGAGCTGGGCATGGTGGTGCATACCTTTAATCCCAGCACCCATGAAGGAAAGGCAGGACAATCTCTGTGAGTTCAGGACCAGCCTGATCTACACAGTGAGCTCCAGGATCACCAGAGCTACATAATGAGACCCTGGCTCAAAAAAGAAAGAAAAGGAAGAAACTCAATGGAAAAACATAGGAGGACTAAAAAAGAACAATAAAAACTGGGTGGCTGGAAAGATGGCTCAGCAGCATTTGCTGCTCTCACAGAGGCAAAAGTCCAGTTCCAGGGATTCAACATCCTCTTCTGACCTCTGCAGGCACCAGGTCCGCATGTGGCACACAGACAAACATGAGGGCAAGACAACCATACACATAAAATAAATAAAATTTAAAACCCCAAACACCTTTCGTTCTGTCACAGTTGCTTCAGCTGTCAACTTGACACAGATCTAGGGCCATCTGGGAAGAGGGGGCTTGACTGAAGAACTGCTTGATCAGACTGGCCTGTGGACACATCTGTGGGGTCATTTTCTTGGTTGCTAACTGATGTAGGAGGGCCCAGCCCACAGTGGGCGGTGTCATCCCTAGGCGGGTGGGCCTGGGCTGTTTAAGAAAGGTAGTTGCTCATGAGTGCTGTGGGATAATGCTCTTGCACACTGTAAAGATTTGTCACTTGAATTGGTTTAATAAAATGCTGACTGGCCAGTAGCCAGGCAGGAAGTATAGGTGAGGTGACTAGACTATGAGAATTCTGGGAAAAGGAGGGCAGAGGCAGGAGTCGCCAGCCAGATACAGAGGAAGCAAGATGGGAATGCTGCACTGAGAAAAGGTACCAAGCCACATGGCTAAACATAGGTAAGAATTATGGGGTAAATTACATGTAAGAGCTAGTTAGTAACAAGCCTCAGCTATCAGCTGAATATTTTGTAATTAATGTAAGCTGCTGTGTGTTTTATCTGGGACCAGGTGGTCTGGACAGGGAATGTCCGATTACACATGAGCAAGGGAATAAGCCTGTATCCAGCATTTCTCCAATGTTTCTGCTTCAATCAAGTTCCTGCTCTGACATCCCTCAGTAACTGGGAAGTTTCCTCCCATAAGTTGCTTTCAAGTCAGTGTTCTCCTTGGCAACACAGCACTAATTAGACTCCCTTTTTATATGTTAATTTTCTTAGTTACCTTGTCACACTGATGGAAAGGTGACTAACATAGCAAGGCCCTGGGTTCCATTCTCTAGTACCAAACTAAAAACAAAAAATAAAGCCTGACTTCCATTGCATAAGCAGCTTAATTACACAGATTATTTTAACCAGTCTTACTACTTTCATTGGAACAAGTCTGACCAAAGAGTGGAAGGAAGAAAGTAATTGCTGTTAATTACTCTTCATGTAGTCCCTGTCTATGAGCTTAGTCAGGTCAAAGCCTTTTCTATAATGACTCTCAGGGGTTTCTGGGGATCTGTAGCCTTCCACTTTGTCCCTCCTGGGCTGCTACACTAGCCAACTTGTGGTGGAAGGCTACCAAAGTCTGCTCTGGTTCGGCACATGCTGTGAACTTTTCAAAGAAGAGCAAGGGAAAAGATTAAATATTAACACAGAAGATGTCCACTGTTAACACTGATGCAAGAAACTAACAAAAGAATAGAAAATATAAACATGAAATCCTTAGATTTTAGATTTCATTTACTTAATAACTACCATTATATAAATTAAACTATCCTTCAGTATTTGCACATATTATTAATGTTTGACATCTTTAAATAGTTCACATTTAGAAATGCCATTCCTAGTTTTAAAAAAGTTATTACAAAATAACACAGAGAAAACATGAAAGATCTTAAATGAGTTTAGTGTCAGTCCTCTATGTATGTATTTCACACCCACAGATTTAACAACTATGGACAGAAAGCATCACGGGAAAAGACAAGGCATCAAAGATGCTCTGTGATTGCCACAAAGTGAGCAAGAAGCTGAGTCCATTCAAGGGAAGAGATGAGACATGCCTCTCACTACAACTACCATCATTCCACAGATGCCTGGTCTCGCCAGCACTTGTTTTGAGCACTATTCCTCAAGTCTTATTTATATGCTACATCACGAGGCCTAGGATGGCTATGTCTGTACTGAACACATACAGTTTTTCTTGTCATTATCCCTTAATCAATACGGGGGACTATTAATGCATGTTTCCTTACCAATAGGTAGTTAGGTAATCTAAAGATTATGTAAAATACACAGGAAGGTGTGTATATGCTGCAGGCAAATACCACACTGTTTAAAAGGGACTTGATCAGCTACAGACTTTGCTGTCCACTGGGACAGTAGAAGGCTGCATATATTTAGTACGTTAGTTCACATATCTACCTAAATACCCACTAGGAACAGAGTCGAGATTCCTGGGATGACCACCACCCTTTAGCAAAAGAGGCTTTTGCCTCAGTAGATCCTTTCTCTAAGAATCTGTAAGTCAATCAATGCCCATCATCATCTCCATTGGTTTTCCCAATCCATCCCTTGATCCCACATTAGCCCTACAGAGCTTTGTACTTTCTCTGACCTGTTGTCCAGTCTAAATCTAGCCTATAAGGAAACCAGCTATGCAACAGCTCCATTCACTACCACACTCTCCTATGTTCCTCTATCCTCAGCCTCTGTTAGGACATCATCTCAACATCTTAACTCTCCATGACTTCCTCCTGAGGACTAATGCACTGTCTCAAAGAGTTGATAATTTCTCTATCCCCCAAAGTCTTGCTGCACCTGTCATGCGTGTCCTCTTCTTTAGACCCTATTACACCCATAACTGACACATATAACCACAATTTCAGTGACTACACCATATCACACCTCTCTACTCCACCCTCCAGTAGGCATGCTTAACTACACACCCTACATAGCTTCTTTGGACGTGGGGGGAATTTCTACTCCAATCCATTAGATTTCTCTTTGCTCCACACCCTACCTTTGAAGTCTGAAGTCTAATTGTGAACAAATTTGTCCTTCTCTACATTCTTCAGATTGCCTACTTTTTATTGTGTTCATAGAGTAAAACCTTTGTGGATTCAACTATACACTTTCTCTGACCTCCCCTATAACTAATAAACACCCAAGAAGTTTCTACAGTGTACTAAAGGCATAGGGTTTAGCATGTGGTATTTTAACAAGCTGTTTTCATATTAATCACAAAGTGTATAACAGAAATCCCACTAGGTGAGAAAAGCACAGTTCTAAGGTTTGAGAATTTACTGATGACCAGGATCAAAGGCTATCGCCACTTTTGGGAAGCTCACATCACCAGACAAATAAGCAAGAAAGGGTGAACAAAACCTTAATCTGAGGAAGAATGCTTACAGGAAAAATAAAACTGGGTTAACATGACAAGTACTTGGTTACCACACTACACTGTAGGTGTGGGTAGAGCTTTGATGTCATCTAGAAAACTGTCTTGAAACACTGAAACTCAAGCTCAAAAGAAGCACTGAGGCCCACTCTGGACCTTATAATAGCTGACACTGAGGCTACCAAGTCAATTACACACAGCAGCAAAAGAACACAACAATTGTTCTATAGGGCTTAGGAATTATGACTACTAAGAAACTTTTTAAAAAGGCCACATTTAATTTCTATGTAAAAGAAGCACATGGTCAGCAATGAGCCCGTTAACCAGTTTAATCTTGTATTTGGGATGGGGGTGGTCAGTAATATTTTTCCATATATGCTATGAGATTTGAAGTGTTCCATTTCTTCCTTTCTCCTTGAATCTACAGCTTTGTGGCAGGAGTCTGCTGTCATCAAAAGATGCAATCTACTTCACCCCACACCCTAAATCTGAGCTGGCCAACAAGAGCTGAGCTAAACAGACTATCACTTGCTGACAAGAAGTGGCAGAGGTCAGAGGTCACACAACCCCAGTACTAAGCCTAGGCTTCAAGAGACCTGTGCTTGTGTTCTTTACTTGGATGCCTTTTTCTTTTTTTAACTTAAAAGAAATTATGTGTATAGGTGTTTTCTCTGCATGTTTTGGTATACCATATGAATGCCTGCTGCCCATGTTGGATCCCCTCGGCTGGAGTTATAGATGGTTGTGAGCCACCATGGTTGCTAGGAACTGAACCTGGATCATCTAGAAGAGCAATCAATGATCTTAACTGATTAGCCATGTCTCCAGCCCCTGTATGCCTTTCATTGTGAGATAGCGAGGCTGGCCTGGCCTGCTAGAGGATCAGAGACTACCTGATAAGAGTTAAACCATTCCCATAGTCCCAGATACAGTAGGACCCTTTCTCCATAGAAGACATAGTCTGAGACCTCCCAGTGGGTATTACTAAACCCTGTATAGACTGTGTGTTCTCATGTGTGTATGTGTGGACATGTGTACACATATGATAATTAAAGCTATGTGAAATATGGCTGTCAGATTTTACTTCTTCCACCAACTACCCAGCTAGCTTCAAGCTCAGAGCTTCTGTTTGTAAATCTGCTGTAACAAAGCAAAAGAGCAGCATGTAGGCTCAACACTGTTAATGAGAGTGGCTGGAAATCAGCATCAGCAGGGGAGGTGTGAGGCCAGGACCAGGGGCTCCTGCACATATGCAGTTCTTTGCCCCTTTACAATCATCCTGTCAGATAGTTCTGTGTAATTTTGGGAATACTTTTCCAAATTCACAAAGGCTTTCCACTTGTTTTAAACACCATCTCTAACCTTCCCCAAGAGCTAAATGGTTAATTTTGAAAACAGACATAATAAGCATCCACATGCCTCCATCCTTCCCACTCAGCTGGAAAAGCATATTTTTCTGACCTGCTTCCCACCCTATGGGGCTGTCCCATGAATACAAGAAGAACAGAGTAGGGGGTTCAGAAGGAATGTGACCCTGCTTGGCCTATTACCCCAGCTTTCAAGTCCTAGCCTACTCAAACCATCATTGGTCATGGATTCTGCCTGTGCCAACCAGCAGAGTGTGCACAAGAGTGCATGATTTCCAGCACATTTGCAGTGCTGGTATTAATACATTCAAATGCTTCACATCCAAAGATCTATACAGTTGCCAATTCCAATTTTTATTTATTTTATGAATGATAAGGGATTCTATTCCTTTACTTTGCCTCTCCTACTGACCTCTTCTGCTGTGGGATAATGCCCTTGTACATTGGTTTAATAAAATGCTGATTGGCCGGTAGCAAGGGAGGAAGTATAGGCGGGGCGAACAGACAAGAAGAATTCTGGGAAGAGTCAGGGCTGAGTCAGGAGTCGCCAGCCAGACACAGAGGAAGCAAGATGACAAGGCAGAACTGAGAAAAGGTACCAAGCCACGTGGCTAAACACAGATAAGAATTATGGGTTAATTTAAGTGTAAGAGATACTCAGTAATAAGCCTGAGCTAATGGCTAAGCAGTAATAATTAATATAAGCCTCTGTGTGCTTATTTGAGGGACATGAGGGGGAGAGATTTGTCCCGACCGAAGGCCAAGCGAGACACAGGAAAACTTCCAACTACACTCCTCTACTCATAACTTATTCTATTAAATTCATTCATTTCAAAAACATCTATCTTTTTCAAATGTCATCAACACTTCCATTCAAAGCTGCCTTGCCTGTCACCTCTGGGTGTATATCTACACCACCTTCAATTTGTTCCCACTTCAGTTCCAAGAACTACACAGTGCATCTCAATGCCTTTAATTCTTCACTCATGGAGAACATTCAAGCCAGCTCCTCCATTTTATCTTCAGACACTAACAATAGCTACTTTGCTCTTTAAAGGAAGTTCTTAGTTTAATGATATGGGCATTTACCAACTAAATTGATTTCTTTTTCCTAAATCACAGGTCTTTCTTAAATAGAAACCTACATTTTTTTTTTTTTTTTTTTTGGTTTTTCGAGACAGGGTTTCTCTGTGTAGCTTTGTGCCTTTCCTGGAACTCGCTTTGGAGATCAGGCTGGCCTCGAACTCACAGAGATCCGCCTGGCTCTGCCTCCGGAGTGCTGGGATTAAAGGCGTGCGCCACCACCGCCCGGCGAAACCTACATTGTAAAAACCAAATATTTCACTAAATGTGCACCACATCATCCTCAACTGTATTACATGCAACAGTTCTTACTTTCAGGAGACACAAAATAGACATGAAATTTAGACCCTACATAATGACATTTCAAACTATTCCCAAGCCATGTATCTCAACTGTTTTCCAGAATAAATGAAAATGAAGCATTTTTCTTAGATACCCAATGTCATAAACTTGCAAAACAAATATGTATGTGTTCCCTACCTCTATCACAGTTAACAGCTTTTCAGACAAATCAACTCATAATATCATAAGCCTACAAAATAGGCACAAGAATTATCCTCTACACTTTATACAGAGGAAACATTAACAGGATCCTCTTTATCAAAGTAACATGGTAACAAAGGTACGATCCTCAGCTTCTTCTCACTTCACTGCAGTGGCCAATGCCCTCTGGCTTATCAGACAGCTTCTGAGCAAATAGAACTGGCCGGGAAGGACTTACATCATGTTGTACACTCAATTCATGAGTTCCTATGTGGGTGCTCACAATTAGTACATATGATTACACACTTTCAAATCTCAGCAAGGTAAGAAAAATAATCCTTAACTAGTATGTTAAAACAGACTGACAGTAACGTATGCATATAATTTACAATAAATATATATGATAAAAGTACATACAGGAAACTCTCACAAAGTATTTACAAACCAAAATACTTTAAAGACCTCTAATAAGCCAAGTCAAGTAGCCTTAACACAAAAATGCAAATACATATATAACATGAACCAAAACAACCAATGAAGAACTCAGGAGACACACATGGAGCAGGCAATTTACAGATGAGGTTCAAGTAGACATTGAAAATTATGCTAATGCATTTGCAACAATATGGATAACGTTGGAGGACTGTCTTAGTTACTTTTCTATTGCTACAATGATATACCATGGCCGAGACAAATTATAGAAGAGTTTATTTGGGGTTCACAATTTAGAGTCCATGACCATCATGATGGGGAGCATGATAGCAGGTAGGCAGGCATAGTGCTGAAGCAGTAACTGAGAGCTCACATCTTGAGACACAACCACGAAACAGAGAAAGACACTGGGAAGAGTCTTTTGAAACCCCATAGCCTGCTCCCATTGACACACCTCCTAATCCTTCCCAAACAATTTCACCAACTGGGTACCAAGTATTTAAATGTAAGGGCTTATAGGGGCCATTCAAACCTTCACAAGGATGCTAAGTGGAATAAGCCATACACTGAAAAAAATGGTGCACGATGCCATTTACATGTGGAAGCTTAAAAAAGAGAAGAAACAGTAATGATCAAACATACAAGACCAAAGTGGACAGGGAAGATACAGGTTAAAGGAGAGAGATGTAGTTATGTAAAAAGTCTAGATGCTGAAAGGCTGCAATTAACATTGTATTATCTACTATAGATCTGCTAGGAGAAGAGATGTTCAGTTTCTCAACACAAGTATCTGCAAGATGATATATTAATTTGCCTACTTATAGTAACCATCTCACTACGTAATCAAAAGATGATATATACCTCAAATTTATAAAATAAAAATCATCATTAGGCTACACCTACATTGCGTGAGGAATATTTAAGAGAAAAATATTTGCTCTAAATTTAACATGTTATTTTATAACATTTATTTATTCTATAAAAACCCAGCAAGGAATTATTTCTTTTCAAGATTTTGTGCTACTGCTGTTTTTACTGCATTTTAAATTTTAGGTTGAATAGCTTTATTCTTAATATTTAATTAGTAAAATTGATATTATATACACCTTAAATGAACTTGAGCAAAAGCTGTTGGGATTAATTCATTGAATAAAGATTAATGCCATATTTTTATCTCAGTGATTAATTCTTACACACCCTCTCTCTTTGGACCATGACTATTCAGGGAATAATAAATGTAGATTTCAGTCATAGAAGTGGTTGCACATGACACATACACAGTTTAAAAAGCAAATGAGAGTTGGTAGAGGTTTTCAAGTATTCACACTCTTTGGAATTTTATTTTATTTAAGTGGTCAGTATCTTCAAAAGCAGTGGAGGAAACTCCTGGCCCACCACAAATGCACAGGGAGACTTCTTCTCAGCATCTACTCTTTCTTCAGAACACACTTTCTCTACTCCATCCTCCCACCTGGGAAGAGAGGGTGGCCCCTGACACTTTAGCCTTCTGCACTCCAACTTCTCATGGCACTTCTAGGAGGCTTGCCAACATCAGCACCTCAGCTCCAGCTAAGAAGAGACAATGGAGGGGCTGGAGAGATGGCTCACAGGTTAAGAGCAGGTACTGCTCTTGTAGAGGACCTGAGTTCAGTTCCCAGCACCCATGCTGGGTGGCTTGCAACAACCTGTAACTCCAGCTCCATGGGATCTAGCTCCCTCTTCTGGCCTCTGCCAGCACCTGCACTCATGGGCACATACCCAAACAAAGGAAGGGGTGTGGGGGAAGAAGGCAAAGGAGACTAGTGGCCAAGCATGCAGCCCAGGAATGAACATGTGACTCTCAGTGGCCAAAGTCCAGGCTATAGATTTTTTTTTTTTGGACTAAAAAAAAACCTTGACCCTTGGGGTTAAAAACAAAAGGCTGTAATTCAGGAAAACAGGCAAACACTCTCTGGTTTGGTTGAAAGAAACCTTCAGCAGCCAAGAAAGGCAGGTGAAGAGGACCCCAGGGTTCACTGTGTCACTCCTGGAGCTGATGTGAAATAAGTCTCTTTAGTTACAGCGTCTGGCTTTGGGTCACTGACTTGGACAAGAATTACCCTGACTAAGTGATGGAGAAGGCACAATAAACTGTGCCCTGTGGTATTGAGACAAATGGCTTTGAAGGATAAAAAGCTTTTCTTACCATCTGTTCTTAGTTCATTTCACACATCTAATTGTCCATCACATGTGAGCACTGGAAATAGTCATCCACGATTCCGAGACCATGTCTGCTTTCAAAGTGCTAATACCACACGGATTTGATTGGGTGCTTCTGTACTTACTGGCCACTCCAGAACATAAGTCTCAAATAGCCAGAGGCTATTCCTAAGTAGCCCAGAAATGTCTATCATCTACAGCCCATGAAGACCACTTTCTATTTCTTTCAGGCTTCTCTGAGTCCACTGTTTTCCATATTTCAAGATCTGACCTACATTTGCTCTGTCTACCTCCTCATAGCAGCACAGACCTCAGCAGTGTGCGTTTTCCTGAAACTGCAGTGGTTCCACTCAGACTTGAACTTTGAGCATTGTGAACACAACTAGGATGGTCAAGGGCACGTTCTGGGTGTTGGGTGTCTCCCGAGGCCTCACAGGCTCCTGCATCATTTTGACTTTATATGGAGTAGATTATACATCAGATCTCTGGACAGATTCTCAACCCCCTTCCCACAGCCTGAGCAGAATCACACTTTCAAACTTGAGTGAACACATGGACAGAATATTAAAATTTCACAAAGACCCAAATGACAAGGTTTGTGAATGGCATAAAATTAAATACAGTGCTATGAGCAAAGTCATTTGTGCCATCAACAAGTAATGACAGACTACGAGAAAGGATAAGGTAAGGTACTACAAACAGCAGTGAACGAGATCACTCTCCATTGTAAGTATCTCTTGTCTGGAGTGAGCCTTTCAGTCTAACATATACTTTTTTAAAAAAATTAATTTTTAAAGAAGATTTAAAATTTTTACTTGTATATGTATACCCAAGTATGTGTACATGCACATGTGTGTGCCTGAGTATATATATATGTACATGCACGTGTGCGTTCAAAGGCCTTCTGAGGAGAGAAGAGGTTGAATCCCCAGCTGAGGTTGTTGTAAGCTTCCAGACATGGGTGCTGGGAACTGAACCCACATCCTCTAGGTGAGCAGTATGTGCTCTTAAATGCTGAGTTCATCTCTACAGCCCCATATTAATGCTTATTTAGTATGTAATTTAATACAGTCCTATGGCAGTTTGACTGAGAAATGTCCCTAATGGGTATATAGTTGAGACTGCAGTTCCCAGCAGGTGGCACTGTTCAGGGATGGTATGGAACCTCACTGCAGGAACAGTCAGTCACTGGTGACAGGCTTGAGGGTATAAAGCCTTGCTCCAGTTCCTAGTCTTCTACCTCCCGCCCCTGGATTTGCTTAGAGAAGCATTTTTTTTGTTTTCAGACAGGATCTTGTGGAGACCAGGCTGGTCTTGAACTTGCAGTGACTTTCTCACCTCTGCTTCCAGTGCTAGAATTACAAGCATAAACCATGACATTCAGCCCCAGAAGAAATAACAAGATAGATGAATATGAAATTCTTAGCTGGGTGGTGGGTCTCTGTGGGTCTCTGTCTCTTGTGGTCTACACAAGGACAGCCAGAGCTGTTACACAGAGAAAGCCTGACTAGAAAAATAAAAAACAACAAAAAAATTTTTTTTAGCTTGGGTCTGGGATTTGGGTGAGAAAACTTAGGATTGCTTGTTTGTAACTGATGAATAGAGGGAAAGTCTTTGTAAAGGCCAGATTTCAGCCACTTAAAATATTACTGTGTTCTCTCAACAACTCAAAAATCAAACCATCATCAGTATAACCATCCACCCACCCAGGGCTCCCCTCCCTACACCCACATACTGCCTCCTTCCAAGGGTACCATCATTTTGTGGCCACTTGTTTCTGACTTCTTCCTTTGTCAATCTCCTTGCTCAGCAGGATTCCCAAGGCCTGTCAACTCCCCTCTAATATCTTTGATCAATGGCCTCCTTCCTTCCCACTCCCTCTGCCACAGGCTTGGTTCAAGCAATCAACTTCTAGAGTAGAGCAACAAACCAGTCTTGCCCCTCTGAGTCCACCTTTGCCCTGTCTCATCCAGGCTGTTTAAATTAAAATCTCCCTAGAAACTTTGGCTTTATGAATGCTGTATGAATGACAACCGAAATAGAATGCCTAGGAAACAAACAGCTCTGACTAACCAACCCTAAGTGCACTGCCTGCCTGTGTCCTCCATCAAGCAGGTCAGAGCCTCCAGGCATTTAGATCACCACATCTGAATTCTACCACAACTGCAAGCTTACCTAGCTCAGGTCCTTTTACCTCCTGGCAGCTCCAGGACAGCACACCAAATCCACCTCTTCCTCCTGAGAATCGTTCTGACACCAACTGACAAGGATTACTGTCAACGGACAAACTCCAACTGACGACACACACAGAACACAACTTCACCACTGACCCTAACTTCCAAGAGGTCACACAAGAAAAGGACGTTACTAGGCTGTTTCCATCGACTAGTCTCTAGTCTTCCTACCATTTCTAGTCTGTCTCTACTTGTCACCTTCCACCATCCCAAACACACACCAACTTCGATAACTGTTGTGGAGGGAAGATCACTTAACAAATCTACATGTCATGGGCTAGCAGGCAAGATGGCTCAGCAAGAAAAAAGCACCCACAGCTGGAAGATGTAAGCCTGACAACCTGAGTCCAGTACCTGTAACCATATAAAGGTAATGCGAGAGCTGACTCCACAAAGTTGTCCTCTGACCTCCACGTTGGTGCACATGCATACACAATAACAATATTTGATAATAATAGTAATCAAGCAAAATGAAACAACCACCAAAAGAAATCCTTGCAGGCTGGGCATGAGCATTAGCATCATGGAAGCCACTTACTCAGAAGCTGACTCGACTCCAGGCTTTAAGCTTTATCAAGAGAAAAATGAGCAGGCCTGGTCTTGAGCAGAGGTCCCGAGGCTAATAGGAAGGGGAATGTTGTGGTGATATATTGTGTCCCCCAATATATTGTGCATCCTAATAAACTTATCTGGGGGTCAGAGAACAGTCATAATATTAAACATAGAGGTTAGGCAGTGGTAGCACACGCCTTTAATCCTAGCATTCCAGAGGCAGAGATCCACCTGGATCTCTGTGAGTTCAAGGCCACACTGTAAATAGCCAGGCATGGTGACTCACGCCTTTAATCCCAGGAAGTGATGGCGGGAGGCAGAAAGGTATTTAAGGCGTGAGGACAAGGAACTATAGCCTGGTTAAGCTTTCAGGCTTTCAAGCAGCAGTTCAGCTGAGATCCATTTGGATAAGGACAGAGGCTTCCAGTCTGAGGAGACAGGATCAGCTGAGGAATTTCGAGGTGAGGAAGCTGTGGCTTGTTCTGCTTCTCTGATCATCCAGCATTCACCCCAATAACTAACCTCAGGTTTGATTTTATTAATAAAACCTTTTAAGATTCGTGCCACAGAATGTAATCATGTAATCATCAAGGAGCTCAACTGTGGCTGGAAATGCTGGTAACAGAACCATGAAAGGTTAACTTATTTATAGTAAACTTTCCTAATCTGTCACAACAAACTATTCTGTCCTCATGAAGATGCTATTTTAAAATTACATTATCTGGTTTTTTTTTTTTTTTTTTTTTTCTTTCTTTCTTCGAGACAGGGTTTCTCTGTGTAGTTTTGGTGCCTGTCCTGGATCTCACTCTGTAGACCAGGCTGGCCTTGAACTTCCCGTGTGCTGGAATTAAAGGCTTGCCACTGCTGTCCAGCTGTTTGTTTTGTTTTAAATGTCTGTTTCTCCCACTGGGTCTTAGATTCAGAGATGGCGGGGTGGTCTCCACTCCCAACTTTATGTGCTCAAGCTCCTGGAACAGTGGATGAAACCGTAAGGCACCCCTAAGTAAACGTACAGGAAGGACTAGTCATAAGACCATGTTAATAGTAGTTAACAGGTTTCATAGGTTAAACAAGGTTTTTGGTGGGTTGCTTTATAACCTAACCACAATACTAGTATGAAATAATACCTTATGTTCCAAGTAACCAGCTTAGAGTCACATGGTGTAGAGCCTCCTTTAACTGCCATGCTCCTGTTTTATTTTTATTTATTTTTTGGTTTATGTGTATGGATATTTTCCCTACATGTCTGTCTGTGCACCATGTGTATACCTGGTACCACAAAGGCTAGAAGAGGGCATCAGATCTCCAGGGACCGCAGTTACAGACAGTTGTGAGCTGCCATGTGGGTGCTGGGAATTGAACCCCAGTCCTCTGGAAGAGCAGCCAGCACTATTAACCACTGAGCCATCTCTCCAGCCCCCTATCTTATATTTTGGCCCACAGACCTTGACTTGAATACTAGTGACTAAAACTAAGTCTTCTGATATATAAAATTAAATTAATTATAAAATAAAAATATTTTTTTAAAAAGATAAGTCTTTATAGCCTCTTTGGGAATCAGTTTAAAAACAAAACCCACAAAAAATGGAACTAACAAAAAAGTAACAAGGAGGCTGGAGAGCTGGCTCAATGGTTAAGAGCACTTGTTCTTCCGGAGGGCCCGGGTTTGATTCCCAGCACCTACCCGACAACTCGCAACCACTGCAACTCAGTCCCAGGGAAGCACTGATATCCTCTTCTGACCTTGGTGGACATCAGGCCATGCACATGGAACACATACATAAATGGAGGCAAAACAGCCATACATACAGTGTAATAAATTAATAAAAATTTGAAAATTGCTGATATATATTCAATCTATAATTTATATACATATGTAAAAATGTAAGTATGTTTAAAAAAGTAACAAAACATACTAAAGTTTTCCCTACACATTTTGCCGTTTTAATGCATGGCATATGTTCAATATGTTGTGAACTCCATTAGGGTTAATAGCTGTGTACCTAATGGACTGGAATAAGGGGGCAAATAGGAGGAAGCCGAGCACTATTTACTGACTGTTGAGAGGCATCACACTGTTCTAGTGACGAACAGCTGGTCATAACCACTCCTGTAATCCCAGCACCCAGGAGGCTGGGGTAGGAGCGTCACCTTGAGTTACAGGCCATCCTGGGCTGCACAGTGAGAGTTCGAGGCTGGCCTGAACTACAGTCTGAGACACTGTTTCAAAAATTTTGTTTTTAATCTGGTTATAATAGCTATAGTACCTAACTACAAAACAATTTTAAATATCAAATATAGTCGATATATTCTAATGTTCTTAGGGTGGATATGTACCATTCCCTGTTTTCCTATTTTCTTCCCTTTCCTTACAAGTTTAAATGACTATCTCACACCAGAAACTCCATCATTGAAGGTATTTGGGAATTCTAACCACATTTTAGAGTCTATTGAGGATATGGAAATGAAACCTCATTATCCCAAATCATACACTGTTCTATTTGCATATCTAAAAAAATATCAAAATTTATATTTAAGGAGAAAAGCAGCATGAGAAGCTACCCACAGAATCTGCATTCACTGCACAGTGGGCAAGTAGGTATGTGGTGTGCTCACTGCAGCCTGATGGCCTATAAGGAGCCAGCTAAGGAGCCAGCTGTGTCTCTAGGTCACAGACCACTGTCTCAGGATTCGCTTGCACTTGAACTTAACTGCCATAAAGCTTTGGAGCACAAAGGAACAGCCAATGACACATCCCATTTTAAGCTACAGTAACCTATCATTAAAGAGTCATTAAGCAATATTTGTAAGGCTTAAGCAGGAAGCTTAATAACATTCAAGTATATAAGATTATCTTCTGTACTTTGTGGGCTTGTGTTTGATTTTGTGTAAGGATATGGAATATTTAAAGCTTTAAGTTACAAATTCACTTATAATAATTTTTAGCCTTTTCCCTAAGATAAATCACATGAATTAAGTTTTAGAAAAAAATATGGAAAAGTAATACTCAAACTCTGTATAAGATAGATAGATAGATAGACAGACACGCAGACACATACATAATTTGAAGGCTAGCTCAGGGTACAATGAAAATCAGTTTTTCCATTAAAAAAGTCAAAGCATATAATTAAATACTTAATCTTAAAATAAGGAATTTTCATAAATTATCATTTTTGAACAAATAAATATAAAATAATTAATTCTTTTTATTATGAACCTTTTTTTAAACCTAAGTGTAAACTTGTGTATACAAAGTAAACCGGTGACCCTGTTTACATGCATATAACTTTCACTCTGCTTGGTTCTTGGTTGACATGACAACTATTTATCCTTGAAGCTGTCTCCTTGACGTTGTGCAGGGAAGATGACATGTACATAAACATTTTAGGAGGAAATGTGAGCGCAGACCCAGTAACAGAAAGTCAGTGCACCCTGGCATTCCACACTTGACTTATCTCTAGTTATCCATACAAAGCTTATGTATGGAGGCCACAGCAAAGCAACTAGAATACCACTCAGCTATACCAGGTCTCCCACATCCTCTTCCTGGTATTGCCAGTTTTCATTATTTTCTAGAATACCATAAGTTCCCAGAACAGCATAGAATAAAATTCAAAGAAATGTAAACACTGGGTGGAATTTAGAGGTTGTTTTTTTCCAGACAGTCTAATTTAAAGTTCAGAAGACTGACCTCCAAAATTTTTTTAAAGGCCAAACTCACACTCCAGCTTCTAGAACTTGCCCACTCCACCTGTCAATACCAGAGTATCATCCAAAGAGAAAGTTCTTCCCTGGACCCTGAGACTGTGAACAGGCACCAGCACTGTCCTCAGAAGAGGAAGGCTTTCGGATCTCCACACATCCCCCTGAGCATACAAGTACTGCAGGTCCTCACTGACAAAGGACACTTCCCACAAGAGGATTGGGAAGCAGAGGCCAGTGTCTCTCCTATGAGTTCTTTCCTTCCTCTTCCTTTGCTTTGTTCAGTAACTCCCTTTCTTCAAGAACTAACAGATGAAAAGATATCCATGAACATTGATCACTTTATTCCTTGAGGCTACTTTCCCTTGGAAGATTCTCAGCTGCAAAGGTAAGGACCAGACCAGTGTTCCTGTTGCATTCTTACACTAGGAACAAAGGGAAACAATGATTCTGACTGTTTCTACCATTAAAATAAGATATAGTCTTCACCATCAGAACAGGAAAGCATCCCTAATATGGGATGGTCTAGTATGTGAGAAGTTTCTAAGAAATTATAGCTGATCTTAGGGATGTCTTCTGGCACAGCCAGAAAAGTGAAGCCATAAGATCGACATTCAGCACAGCATCTATTTGTGAATGGCTAGCATCTTTGAAGAAGCTCAGTGTGTGATGGATTTCTAAGATGTGCCCAATTTTGAGTGCACTGCTCTTAACATATAATTACTTACATATAAGCAATTACTGGCTATCTTTCTTTTTAGCCCACTAGCTTTAGGATGGCTTTTATTTATAGCTTTCTAATACTGTCCTGATTTTCCAATGAAGGTAATATAGGCACGGTACTCAAATAAAATTCTAATTCTAATTTCAGAAATGAAAGAAAATATCATCAAAATGGCTAGCTAGTAAAATAAGATAAATTCTAACAGCTTGGTTTTAAATTAAAACATACACATTGAGCCTATGTAACATTTTGAACTATAAAAAAAATCACAATCATCCAAGAGCACACTCATTCACTGATATTAAAATATTATTGACATTAAAGTCTATTCTCAGATCTGCTAGGCTTAATGTACAGTAATCTAAAGTGTGTTGAATAAATGAAAAACATTACAAAGCTGTTTTTATGTCAGCTATGATGGCACACACCTTTAGTCCTGACACTTGGGAAGCAGAGGCAGGCAGATTTCCATGAGTTCCAGTCCAACCAGAGGAGCATAGTGAGACGCTGTCACACACACACACACACACACACACACACACACACACACACAAAAGCAAAAGCAAACAAACAAAACACCCTGCCTTCATTTACAGCATCAGTACTACATCTAAAAAGAAAACATTTCTTTTCACGACAACACAAGCTCACTTAAATTCAGAATGAAAAGAATTGCTAGGAAAACACTTGCTGGTCTCCTTTTACTGACGCCTTCACTTATTTTAGGTCATCTAACAACGTATGGTTTGACTGTCAAACAAAAAACTTGGTCAAAATAAACAAATAATCCAGAAGGACCACACTTGCGAAGATACTCAATTCTTGCACCTTACTTCTGCTTTTCCTGTTGCTGTATTCAAAAGTAACTGCACCTATAAATATACCTTGACATTTTACATAAAGCATCCTTTTACAGAAACTTAAAAAGCAATTTAAGTAATGGCATGATCTTAAAAAAAAAAATCACTTGGTAAAAATAACTGCCTGGGCCCACTGTACCTTTACCTAGGAATCTGTTACCATTAATAAACTATAAAATCATTACCGAATCTTGTGTTTAAATATTCTCTTTCAAGACTCAGTTCCTTAAAATTAACTAAAAACGTTTATACGAGAACAAAAGCAAAGTTCTTTTAGCAAACAGTTGTTAACTTAAAACAAGACAAAGCACCTTACTCCCCTTGGGAGAATGAAACCTTCCCTGTGCAATGAGACCTCCAACACCGCACTTGTGTGGAGTATTACCAACTTTAACAGGAATGGCAACCGGCTCTGGAGCCCATGGAACTGGTTTGCACCCACTAGTCAGCCGTCTTTCCCCTCAAGCTCTCTTCAAAGCCTTTCACCCAAACACAAGTATTAGTAAGACAATCTCGCGGACATTTTTAAATAAACTAAACAAGAAATATAAACATTGCTCCAGCACAGCTTGTGCAGTGTCTGGAGTTTACTCTTTCATTTTGTCACTACCCCAGCTTTACATCAGTTTTGCTACTTAGTAACAGCTCAGGCCAAAATACACCTAAGAGGACTCACCTCAAAACTAAGAACGGTAAAACCCCAGACACTGTTTGTGCAAGAGAGTGTGTGTTCTTACACAGATAGTCAAGAACCAAAACCTGTCAGGACCACACAGCTAAAGTCAGAAGGCTCTACAATGTTCTACCACAGAAACATGTACAGAAACACCAAGCAAACTAACGTGGCCTAAAGTGACCTACTTTGCAATCTGTGAATCCATGAATACCCAGGCAAATAACAAGATAATGAAGAGGGCCACCACCCTGGCCCTCAAAATCTCATAAGCATATAAAGGATACAATTAGTACTGTATATTGAACTTTAAGATATGATTGTGTCTAGACTCACAAGTATCCAACTTTAGGTTCATCTCAACATTTGAGTTACCAAGAAAAGAAATCAAAATTCACTCACTTTATATAGTATCTTGCACCTTCAAAAGTATATGCCTCTTCCCAGCCGGTGGGTAAATCTAAAAAACACACATTTCAATTAGTATTACTTCAGTGGGACTGCAAAATATGCTTAAATCCATCTTACCTGTCTTCAGGATTACCTATTTATTTAAGGAAGTGTCTACCCAAAATCTAGACTCGCCAAATCAATAGTCATTATTACAAATTAAAAATAAAACAACATTATTTGGAAGATGACAATTCAAATGTAAAGCCACCAAGAAAGTCCCAGCAATATTAGAGGTGACCTGACATGATTATTCCCTTTAATGATCAGGGTGGAAAAGGAATATGTTCTGGCACCCCCCCCCCAAAGTAAGTCTTCTAAATCCAGGTGAAATATCCACCACTTATTGGCAAAAACCCCAAACAGGAAGCACTTTGCATTTTTAGGTATATTCTGTCTATTTAAAAATGTGTTTTTCAGTGGCATAACCAAATCCATCTAGGGTTTCACCTAGTATGAAAACTCAAGAGCTTAGTGAGTGGAAAACTGACTGAATACTGACACATTGTGTTTCAGTACACTTGACCTTAAGAGATGTGAAGTTTCACGAGTAACGATGTTGGGAATGATTCAGGTGAATGACTGTATCTTTACGTGCCACATGGTGCTTATGATGACAAGCGGTTTGGACTTAATCATAACCCATCTCCAAAATGAAGTCATGGATGTGTGCACAAAACCGGACCCCAAGCAGAGTAAAGCAAACCAAAATAAATAAAATAATCACATCAGTGAATAAAATATTTCTGGCATGTGACTGTTATTCAATCTGTGAGAGTAATCAGAAGACATTGGTGTCACAAATAACCCAAATAAGCAAGAAATAATGCCACAAAACGATTGGGTTCAGTTACTTTAATCCCATATTGTCTTCCATGAAATAAACTCGTCCATATCCACAAAAGCAATGAGACTATCAAAGTTGCAATATGTGTATAAAACAGGCTGAAGCTAAAGACTGCACCGGGAGTTAGGAAACATGACGGTTTATTAGTCAGAAATGCCCTAAAAATGTAACCTCATCACGCTTGCTCCAGCAGCCTTCCCTTTCCTCCTCCACGTTTTTGCAAATTTGGACACATTATTAGTCACTTCACCGAACTCCAGCGTTTGACAGAAAAGGCAGGCTTGTTCACCCTTCTGGCAACTTTAATAGGAGATTCTCAGAACCTCGGAGTTGGAGAGGAAAGTACTGAAACCCGCCTCACCTTCGACCCAAACTGTTCTCAAGCCTTTGCACTAGCCTGGAATAGAGGCGGGCCGGCAAGAGAACACTGTTACGTTACAGGCAAACAAGTTGGGCGAATGTAAACAAAGAATGACAAAAGAAAGCCAGACCAGCACTAAAACACCCTCCTCCAGCTCAACTCACGCTTGACATTCAAGAAAGCTATCAAAGCAATCCGTGATGCGTCTCCCCGCGGAACTGGGGCCCGAATGCCCCCACGCGGGACCGCCCTGGCTCGCCCACCGCCTGCTGGTGGTACGTGGAGCCTAGCTGCGGCTGCCGGGGACTTTTGAGCCCAGATCACTGGCTGCAGCGCCCGCTCCAGTGTCCTGACTCGGGCTGCTCCTCCGGTAGCAGGAGAAGACGCACCGGCGTTTGGGTCACGGGAAGGGCTGGGGGGGGGGGGACCGCAGCACCCCTAACTCCTCCATCAGTCACCTACCCACAAGTCCCACCTAGGAGAAGTAGGAGGTGGAGGAGGAGGAGGAAGCTGCTTGGCAGAAGGCAGTTCTCTGGGGAGCGGGGCGAAGATGCAGGACCACCTCACCGCGGGGGTGCTGGGGTACGGGGAGCACCGAGGGGGAGCGGGTGAGGACACCCTAAAGGGTGCTGGGGGCTGAGACGGGGGCGATCCGGGAGAGAGGGGCGTCGGCCGTCCTCGGGGGGCGTCGGGGCAGGGATGGGGACCGGGGCGCAGGAAGGGGGCGCCGTCTCCAAGTGCTGATGAAAAGGCGGAGAAGAAAGGCGCCCCGGGACTCACTCGCGCGGAGCCCGGAGCACCTCCAACCCCGCCAGGTGGCCGTGAGCCGCAGCCCCGGCTCGCCCTACCTGTGCTCTGCCGCCGGTGCCCGGTGACCACGGCCTCGCCGGTGACCGGGTGCAGCCAGGTGGTGCTCTTGGCCTCCTCGCTGCAGGGGAGAGAAGGGACAGGCGCTGAGCGGCGTGAGGGGCGACCCACGGGGCCCCCGGCCCGCTGGCTCCCGCCGCCCCTCGGCCGCCCCGCGGCACCTCCCCCGCCCGCTCACTTGATGAAGAAGACGCGGCCGCCCCTGGTGATCCCGTACGTCCAGGAGCGCGGCAGCGAGCAGATCCACTCCAGGTTCAGGTCGGCCGCCATGTCTGCCGCCCGCCCGCCCGGCCGCCGCCGCCGCCGCCGCCTTGTGCTGCCGCCGCCGAGGAAGGAGGGCGCGAGCGAGCGAGCGAGCGAGCGAGCGGAGCGCAGGGCGCGCGGCCCGGCCCGAGCGCGCCCCCGCGGCCGCCCTACCCCCTCGGGCGGCGCCCTCCCCGCCGCCCCGGCTGAGTCCGGCCCGCGTCGCCGCCCCTCGGCATCCTCCGCGGCCGCCCGCCCGCCCGCGCGCGCCGCGCTCGGAGGCTGGGCGAAGCGGCGCCGCGCCCCCGCCAAAGCCCTCCCCCGCGCCCCGCCCGCGCCGCGCCAAGGTTCCGGGGTCGGGTCCCGCCGGCGCCCCGAGGGCTCGGCTCCCAACCCGAGCTGTTTTGCAACAGCTACTGCCTAGCCCCGGGCTTCTCAGAGAGACGCGAGGCTCTGCGGGAAAGCTGCTTTCAGGAAGGGTTTTTCTGGTGTGTGGCGTGCCAGATATCGGAGGGTCCACGAGTGAATGCCGACCGGTGAAATGGGACTGACTCAGACTTGAGGGTTTTTTTTTTTTTTTTTAATTTTCCCCCCCTTTTCTTCCTAGGCTCCTGAGTCATATAATAATTTAGAAAAACTTGCCTTTTCCTCTTCCATTCCTAAAAAGATTCACTTGATTATCAACGTGAATTTCTATTCTCCAATCTCTCTCATTTATTACAATAGCAACTTACTTTACGGAGTCCTTGGGATGGTGGACATTAAAATCCCAACCACCCTATTAGAATTATGATCGTCCCCATTTCAGAGAGGAGGAAAAAGAAATGTAAAGGAACAAAGGTCACTGCGCCTGGGGTTATGGTAGAAAATGGCAAAGCCTGGATTCGAATTGCCTGTAGGCTCTCAAGATGCTCATATGACTACGTGGCTGCATAGTATTTTTTTTTTTTAATGCCTTGACATCCCCCTCCCCTTGTTCTTTGAACAAAGGAAGAGTTCACTACAAGTGAGACCTCCCTTGGCACCAGTTGAGAGCACTATGCTTGCTTCTTACTGCCCCTGATCCTTCATCACACTTGGAATTGTTTCTGCGGCTTTGCAGCAAATGACTCATCCCAACAGGAGACACAGTTCAATAATAATAGTACAACTTGGCTTTCTCACAGCACCTTTTTTTTTTTTTTTCCTGACCAGTTTTGGGTGCTTCTGAAGCATTATCTCATTCATCTTCCCAGTAACTGAAATAAGCAAATGGTCTTTTTCATCCTGTAAGGAAACTAGGCACAGAAAGGATGAATGCCCTTGACCAAAGCTCCCGATGAGAATGCATTTTCATTGTCCCCCCCCCCCCCCCATCTCCTGATTCCCCAAGGCCATACGTCTCTGGTGAAATGGAGACTGCAATTACTGCTATAATTTCCCTGTCCATCTGCATACACAAGAGGAAAAAAATATCATCACTGTAATGTTTTCTCTTCTGGGTTCCTTTGTATTCTGCTCCTTCATTTCGCTCCTTATTACTTCTTGACATCTTATCTCCTGCCCAGTCTCTGGAAAATATTTTTTTTTTTTTAAATCAATGAATAGCTAGTAGGAAATGTCCCACATTAGCATCAGTGGTCACTGGCACAGCACTGTAAGAATATCAAGAGCTGTTGACTTTCTATTCTGCTATCATTACAGACTTAAAACTCTCCTAAATACCACAATGGCTTTATGGGTCTAGTGCTTGTTAGTTGAGGATCTGGAAGTTTCCATCCTACTGAGAAGTCTCTAAGTTGGCTTTGTGCTGTGCTGGGATTCTGTTGAGTTTTGAATCTTTTGATATTGCAAGATGCATTCATAGAAGGCATATCCCAAAAAGCAAAATAGAGTCACTAATATATCCTTAAAAATCACAACCAAGGGTTAAGGCTGTAGTTCACTATAGAGTACTTACTTACATGCTCTAGGTTTAATCACCAGCTTCAGGGTGGGGGAGGTAGAGAGAGGGAAGAGAAGAAAAGGGGAAGACATTCACAGTACTCAAATACTGACCTAGAATCTCTGATTTGTTTTGCTTTTTGTTTGTTGAGACAGGGTCTCACTGTATAGCCCTGGCTGGTCTGGAATTTGCTGTGTTGACCAGGCTAGCCTCTAGATCAAAGAGATTTGCTTATCTCTGCCTCCAGAGTCCTGGAACTTAAAGTGTGCACCACCACTCCCTGAGTAATCTAGAATATTAAAAATAATTCTATAATATGTCCTCAAGTTTAGGGAAAGCAGCAAATAAAAAACTTAGTGATGTATATACAAAGTGAGACAGGCTTTGGATTAGGGTAAATAATAGCTAATATGACCTTGAGTGATAGTAAAAGCAGCTTCATGGGTTACAATGCTGAGTACTCTAATTTCTCACCTTTAATGGACAAAATTTTTATTTTCTTAAAATCTTCCTAAAATGCCCTTTCTATGACCATTCTTTGTTGTAGAGAGCCATTCACGGCTGCGCCTCAAAGATGGCGCTGGCATCCGGTTTCCGCCTTCCCGATAGCAGGTGTTCTCTGGGATAAACAACTCCTTATTTGGCTTGGGCGTGGAATCTGGCTTGCTTGTGTATGTCTGGCCCTATCGGCATTGTCTACGTGGCACTACGGGGTTGGTTGCCCAGTGGCTATAAAGGGCGTGGGCTGGCTTTCCCCAGAATCAGAAGATGGCTTTCCCCAGGGTCAGAAGATTGTCCAAGGTTCCTGAATAAATGGCAGAAAGAAGAGCTCGGTGTTGTGTCTTCCTTGCTGGTCGAGGTGGTCGCAACACTTTGTATCAGGTCTGTTTGATCTTGCTTGTGTGTCTGTGTGTCTTCCCTGTTGGAAGGTAGGAATCATGCCTTTTCCTATCGCTGAGTCTCCACAGCCTTGAGTCACCTCTGGGATCATCAGTAGTTTAATTTTCTTCCTGATGCCTCAACCCCTCAATGGAGTTATTATCCAATAATATATCCCCTTTTTATCACCTTACACCTCTGCAGAACTGAGTCAGACCTAACTCATATCCAGTGTCTGCTTTTTATTGCCTTTCTTCATATTTCCAGCCTGTGAGACTATTTGATATCTTATTTCATGAGTTTGTCTTTTGAGAAGAACCATCCTGTGACTATTGCTACCTCAAAAGAAGAGGAGGCTTAAAAGTCCCGAGGAAAGAGCCAGTGACTGCAGGAACCCACGTGATGGAAGGAGAAACCAACTCAAGGTTGCTGTCCCCTGACCTCCACATGCACTTTGACAGTCACACCTCCCCAAAATAAATAAATCTAAAAAAAAAATAGTAAGTACTGAGATAAACTAAAAATAAAATCACCCTTCCCATTCACAGGGGACAATCCTTGATCTTAAAGAACACAACAAAAAAACCAAAACCAAAAACCCCAAACCTAAGATTGCTTCCTAAAATGTTTGAAAGGAAAGAGAGCAAAGTGAAGTCTTGGGAAACAACAGATTCGTGTGATGCCTCAGTGGTCGAGGGAGCTCTCTGCCAGGCCTGAAGGCCTGGGGTGTAGCCCCACACCCACTTGGTGGAAGGTCAGAAGCTGCGCCTCCAATCCCCCCCCCCCCCCCCCGACCTTCTTATATGGGCTGTGGCACAAACACCCACTACCCCTCTACCCCACACACAATAAGTAAATAATATATGAAATTAAAAACAAATTCATTTGCTTCCCTTTAGAAACCTTTAAAAACCATTTATTTGTTTTCATTTTACATGTGTGAGTGTTGTGCCTGCCATGTGAGTAAATGTGCCGTATGCGTGCTGTATCCACTGAGGCCAGAAGAGGGTGTCAGATGCCCTGAAATTGGCGTTACAGACATTGTAAGCTGCTTTGTGGGTGCTGGGAATTTAACCCGGGTGCTGTTACCCACCAAACCATCTCTCTAGCCCCTGCTTCCCTTTTTAAAGGGGATTTAAAAAAAAAAAGAGTTCTAGAAAGCAAAGAAAGAGCTCATGAGAGAGAAGTTCTTTTACTGTCAAGAAATACCTATTACTCACATATACTGTCATTTATTAAACTCTAATAAGGGGGCCCGGGGCACTATAGCTCAGTGGTAGAGCCTTTGCCTGCCATTCACGAGAAGGCCCTGGTCCTTACAAAGTCTACCAACAAAATTTGATGCTATGTATTTTGTTACATCATTGGTTCAGACTCAAGAATATTGTAAATAGTTCCTGGAACTAGTACCAGTGTAAGGTGGAATATATCAGGAAGGGTCTGAGATGAAGGGCAAAACACATAGGACCTAACTAGCCAAGTGAAGATGCAGGCAGAAAGGGTAGAGCCTTAAAGTCTGTATCAGTGAAGAACCGTAAGATCTGCAAGCCAATTTATTAGGGATTTCTTTCCTAAGAAGCAAGCTGGCCGGGGATGGGCTTATTGTTCAGTTGATTCTGTGTTTTTTTTGTAGCGTGCATGAAACCCTGGGTTCAAGCCTCAGCACCCAAAAAGCTGTTTGCAGTGGGGCATGCCTATAATTCCAGCACCTGGAAGGTACAGGCAGGAGAATCAGGAGTTCAAGGGAGATGGGGGAGGGGACTCTGAATTCAGGAGTTCAGGTCATCCTTGGCTACATAGAGAATTCAAGGCAACCAGGGAAACTAGAGACCTTGTTTCATTTTAAAAAAAGGGGGGGGGGGAGTTAAAAAGAACTGGATAACAGTTACAGATAAAATTATTTCACTCATTCAAAAACCATATATAGTAAGCAGCCTTCCAATGTGCCAGCAGTGTTGCTGGGTGATAGGAATTAAAAGGCTTGGAGAGGAGGAAGCAGTGCTGGAGAGCTGGCTCGTTAGTTAAGAGCGCTGGCTGCCTTTCCAGAGGACTTGAGTTCTGTTCTCAGCACCCCCGTGGCAGCTCACAACTGTCTGTAACTCCAGTTCCAGGGGGCCCGGTGCCCTCTCCTGCCCCCTTCAGGTACCAGGCACATACATGGCACACCGACATACATGCAGATGAAATACTACCTTAGAAGAAATAAAAATAAAAAGCTGGACGTGGTGGTGCACACCTTTAAGCCAAGCTCTTAGAAAGCAGAGGCAGCAGGGTCTCTGATTTCAAGGACAGCTTTGTCTACACAGCAAATTCTAGGCCAGCCAGGGCAATATAGTGAGACCCTGTCTGGAAACAACACAAAGCTATATTTCAGTGGACGAGCAATCATTATTTTGGTGCTTTGAGTCGGGGTCTCATTCTGTAACTTTGACTGACTTTGAACTTGAAATGATCCTCTCTCCTTAGCCTCCTGAATGATGGGTGTGTGGTGACAGACTTCTAATTGCAGCATCTTAGTATTGGAGGCAAAAGGATCAGAAGTTCAAGCAAGTGCCAGCTGGCCTGGGCTACTGTCTCAGTTACTGTTCCAAATGAAGGCTAGCCTGGGCTACTGTCTCAGTCACTGTTCCATGTGCAGGCTAGCCTGGGCTACTACTGCCTCAGTTACTGTTCCAAGTGCAGGCTGGCCTGGGCTACTGCCTCAGTTACTGTTCCATGTGCAGGCTAGCCTGGGCTACTACTGCCTCAGTTGCTGTGAAGAGACACCATGACCATGGAAACTCTTATAAAAGAAAGCATTTAATTGGAGCTGGCTTATAATTTCCGAGGTTTAGTCCATTATCATGGTGGGAGCACCACAGCAAACAGCAGACAGGGTGCTGGAGAGGTAGCCGAGAGTTCTCCATCCAGATCTGCAGGCAGCAGGAAGACAGAGACACTGGACCTAGCTTGGGGTTTTTGAAAACCTCAGAGCCCACTTCCAGCGACACACTTCCTTCAACAAAGGCCACACCTCCTAATCCTTTCAGATAGTGCCACATCCTGGTGACTAAGCATTTAAATCTGGGAGCCTCTGGGGGCCATTCTCATTCAAACTGCCACAGCTACATAAGACTCTGTCTCTCAAACAAACAAGAAAGAATAACAAAGAATATCTTGAAGGACCTTTCATCTGAGCCCCTGAACGTGTTCAAATTAAAGACTTTTTTCTTGCTGTGCATGATGGCACAATGCCTTTAAGCCCAGCACGTGGGAGGCAGAAGTCAGCCTGGTCTACAATGCAAGTTCTAGGATAGCGATGGCTATACAGAGAAACCCTGTCTCTAAACACCAAAACAAAAAACCAAAACACTTTTTTCTTTATGCTGGACAAGAAAGCTCCAAAGCTCCAATTATCTACTTCTGTAATAGGTACACACGGTTTGGGAGAGCTATGTTGATGCTGGGAATAGAACCTGGGTCCTCTGGAAGAGCAGCCAGTTAACAGCTGTTAACCACCTAGTCATTTCTCTATCCCCAACACAGTTATTAATTTTTTAAAGTACACATTGCCTTTTTGTTTGTTGGTTTTGAAACAGGGTCTCCATGTAGTCTCAGTTGGCCTGGAGTTGACTGTACAGCTGAGGATTATCTTGAATTCCTGACACTGGCATTCAACTTCTGTCTGCAAGGTATTGCTTTCTTAGACAAGCTCTGTTCCCCATGTCCATTTCCTCATGTCTACTACAACTGATGAGCCTCTCAGCCCTTCACTGCTCAAGTCAACAGGCTCTCCTGCAGGCTGTATACATTTTCTCAGCTCCGCGCTTCCAGGATTTCCTGCTAGATTGACAAGGCCACCACATTTTTTTGAAACCCTCCACTTCTGGGTTTTATAATACCACTTCCTTGCGTTTCTCCTCCTGTTCTCTTGGCAATCTCTCTCAAAATTGGTTCTGTAGTCCATCTACATCGGTTATTTAAAGTTGTTTCAAGATGGATTCCTGAGGGCTAGGGGGATGGCTCAGTGGGTAAAGTGCTTTCTGCACGAGCATGAGACCCCGAGTTTGAATCCTCAACACTCATGTGAAAACTGAGGCATGGCAGCATATGTCCTGTAATCCCAGAGCTGGGACTAAAACCAGCACATTCCTGGGACTTACTGGAAAGACAGCCAAAGGCTTGGTATGAGAGGCTGTCTTAAAAACTAAAGTGGAATATGACTAAGGGAAACCACCAACATCAACCTCCTGCCTCCACATGCACACACACACACACACACACACACACACACACACAAACACAAACAAATGTACACGCGCGTGCATGCACCTATCAACCAGGACTAGGGTTATTAGGGTGAGACCAAGGATGCAGGATTTAAACAGCACTTTGGTAATTCTTATATACACTAATGTCTGAGACCCATTGCTCAGTAAGATCATCATTCCTAAACCTGTATTTCTACCCTAGACCTCTCTTGTAATCTATTAACCATATCTCAGAATTTCTTTTAGACATAGTTGTTAAATACTTCAAACTCAGCATTCTAAATCTAAGTCACTTTTCCTTCATATACACAATTCCCATCCTTTTAGTGACTGTCAGAAGCATAGAACCAAATTCCCATATCAGGAACTTCAAAACCATGTCCCCCAACAACTTGTCCCCTCTATCAATACGATCTTCCTAAAACGAATATCTGAGTATGTTTCCTTCTTGCTTAAATTGTCTTGTGGCACCAAGGGCTTAAAGGATAAAATCCCAAAACAGTTGCTTATCATTTGGAGGACTTCCTAATCTGAGCTCTGCCCAGCTTACATGTTAGCTGTACAGACTGTTCTACCCAACACACCAGACTTTTTCAGGTCTCTGTGTGTGCTCTTCAGTCCCTCTTTCTAGTTTACCTGACGGTCTCCTGCGGATGTTTAAATTCTTTCATCATAAGTTACTTCAGGACTGGGAGATACAGCTCTGTTGGTAGAATGCTTCTCTAGCATGCAGCAGAGCCCGCACGTCCCTTCAGTCTTCAGTGTCACCTAAACCAGGCATGGTGCCACACACAGGCAATCCTAGCACTCCACAGGTGGGCCAAGAGGATCTCAAGTTCAAGGCCATCCTTTGCTGCACAGATCCAAGTTCTGGACTACTATTATCTTGTCTCAGACAAAAAACAAAAAACAAAACAAAAACAATAAAACAAAGATGATCCTCTAGGGACAACCTAGCTCCCTACTCCTTCCATCGTACTGCCATGTGGCGGTCTCTACTGGATTAATAGAGTAATCTGCATCCCTTTCTCCTCTTGAAACTTCCTAGATTGAACACTGTATTTATCCTTAGCAGCTGTCATTCAGGAAATGTTAAATGAATAAATACCGTGATGCATTTCCATTGTGCTCTGTATTGCAAAGCATTTCATCATTGATATTTATTTCTGTTTGTGTTACTGCAACTTACCATGAGTCATACTGCTAGCCTTGCTTGGATCTAGCCCTCTCTTAGCCTTTTATAGACTATCTCGTGTAGAATGGAAAAAAAAAATGGCAGAGACCCAAGAGCAGCATAGGAGTGTATGAAAACAGCTGCTTCTCCGACACTGTCTACCTGGCTTCAAGAATACTGAAGATTTGTAGTCATTTTGAATGACACATTGAAGAATAGAAAGAGTTTCATGCTTAACTCATTAAAGAGATCCATAGAGGCTTTCTTTGAGAAGAAATTCTTCCTAGAGAAAGTGATATTGATTAAAAAAAATACATAGTACCTAAAAAATTTAAATACTATAGTTGAGGAAGCTGGACGAAAAAACTCAGTAAATTTAAAACCACTAAAGACATATGTGGCCATCAGAGACACAAGTGATGCTGTGTTAATGAGTTTCACATTGCTAGAGTGAAAGTTCCTCTGACAATTGACCAATGTTATGGTTGCAACATTAATGTCTCCAGAAGTTCATGTGTTTGAACACTTGGTCTCCAAATGGTGATGTTACTATTTTAAAAAATGATTTATTTTTATGTGTGTGGTTGAGTGCCGCATGTATACCTGAGGAGCCAGAAAAGGGTATCAGATCCCTTGGAGCTGGAATTTTCCCATATGACATTCAGTTTTATAGAAAATTATATATGTTCATGTTTATATGTATGCATTTACTCTTTAACCAATCTCTTTAATTTCCAACTCAATGGTTAGTTCAGTTATCTGTGGCATTATATAACTAATAATCTAAAATAGATTATCTGTAGGTAATTGTTATATAAAGTCCAAAATAAGAAAAATGTAATTCCAGTGCAATGTTTTTACATTTTCATGGGCTCAGTGTTTGTGCCTAGTTTGTATTCAACAATATTTAGCAATTGAATGAATCACAAAATAACAGCACACAGTGATGGAGCGGGTGGTGAGGCCTCTTAACAAAGCTCTTCTGTTTTGTTGTGGTTTGATTTTTTTTTTCCAGTGAAGGGTAGAGGTGGAGGGATATTGAACTCAGTGCCTCACACAAGAGCTCTGCCACTGAGTCAGACCCCAGCCCCAGGTTTTTCTATTTTGGGTTCACTTGTTTTACAGCTGATCACTTGTGGATTCAGAAGTGTCCTGGCAGTTGAATTTCTAATCTGAGAAACATTGGTGTTTGACCTAAGAAAATTGAGAAAAAGCTATGAATAATTACAAAAGGAAATGTGAGTTGGTTTACAATGAAAAGGACTGAGAATATTGTATCGCTTCACGGTTCACTCTCTACAGTGCTGTGTTGGGTAAGAGGCAAGGACTGGGTGAAAGCCTTGCGTTCTGGAGACTGTCCTCCCAGATTGTGTATGGAGACATCTAGGGAAGAGCAGGAGTCAGAGAGCCAGCGTGCTGTTTCAAAGCATCTCATTCTAAGCCCAACTGTACAGTTGTAGAGTGGATAAAACTCACACTGTGTAATTTCTACTAAGACATTTTAAGGGAGTTAATTATTATTATTATTATTATTATTATTATTATTATTATTATTATTATTTGCAGTCGTGATCAAAGAATTATTTTCAGATGATATAGTGGTCAAAGCATTTATCATTGACAAAATACACTTAATTCTAAGTTTGCCAGTGATATTTAGCATAATCAAAAAATTGGATGAGATTCTGTCTTAGGGTTTCTGTTGCTGTGAAGAGACATCATGACTACGGCAATTCTTATAAAGGAAGATCATTTAATCAGAGTGGCTTACATTTTCAGAGGCTCAGTCCATTATCGTCCTGGTGGGGAGCATGGCAGTGTGCAGGCAGACATGATGCTGGCTACATCTTGATGAGCAGGCAACAGAAAGTAGAATGAGACACAGGGTGGTATCTTGAGCATATATGAGACCTCAAAGGCCACCTCCACAGTGACAGACTTCCTCCAACAAGACCACACCTGCTCCAACAAGGCCAACCAACATAGATTCTAAATGTTGATAAGTTTCAATTGTGTTCATAAGCAAAAAAACATGTTAAATATTTTGATAGGGGGTTGGAGAGATGGCTCAGTGGTTAAGAGCATTGGCTGCTCTTCCAGAGGAAGAGGTTCAATTCCCAGCACCCAAATGGCAGCTCACAACTTCAGACCAATGCACATAAAATAAAGTTAAATAAATACATTTTTTTTTGATAGTTGGCAAAGTTTTTTTGTATACTATTATTCTATGGCATCTTTGTTATGTTGGCTTAGAGACCCTGCATTTGTAATTTTTTTATTTATTAAAAATAATTCAGCTGGGCAGTGTTGGCATATGCCTTTAATCCCAGCACTTGGGAGGCAGAGGCAGGCATATCTTTGAGTTCGAGGCCAGCTGGTCTACAGAGTGAGTTCTAGGACAGTCAGGGCTACACAGAGAAAACTTGTCTTGAACAAACAAAAAACAAACAACAACAACAACAAAATTTAGCCAGGCATGATTGTTCATAGTTTTAATCATTGTAGTTGAGAGTCAAAGACAAGGATCTCTATGAATTCAGGGCCAGCCTAGTCTAAAGAACAGGCTCCAGTCCAGCCAGGGTTACATATTGAGATCTTGTCTCAAAAAACAAAACAAAACAACAGAAAGCAAATAGCAAACATTTTTCATGAATCTAATTCTATATGCATATATCAATCATATACTAAGCTAGAGAGAGGGAATATAAAAATTCAGATTTTGGCCCTTTAAGGCATTAAAGTCAACTTTGGATGAGAAAAAGTGGGGAAGACAGAAACAGATAATTATGGTATCTGCAGTAAATGTGATGATACTACACAAGCTGGTCGATGGAAGCTCGTAAGAAAGGCTGTCTGCTGGCAGCTGTGGGAGGTAGTGTTTAGAGAGCCCATCCTAGAGAGTGTGACACCTGGGTCCTGTGGTTAATTAACAGTATTCCTAGGCATAGTACTTGAAGTCAGTAAATTATACCATGTGCTCACTGCTTTCTCTTCCAGCTCACTCAGGGTGTTGTCTCCAAGAAGGAGGTCTGGGGCCATGCACGGCAGAGTTTGTGTTTGCCTCCGTAGCTCAACTTCACTATTAGATTCCTTTTGAGGTTTAGTTGAACACACTGATGCCTAAATTAAACAGTTCTCAGGCTCCTTGTACCTAGATGAGAGGCCTGGGCTTGGGTTCAGATATAGGAAAACTGAGAAAAGACTGGCAGATTAAGGGAAGTCTCCTCAAAAAGTAGCAGACAAGTACCTAGTCCCACTGCTCTCCCTCTGCCGGCCCTTGGTACGTGAGTGCATGACTCTAGCTCCATCTCGGATGATGAAGACAAGGCTCACCTCCTGAGGATGAGAGAACAGAGGTTGGGTGTGGCAGGCCACAAGAACTTCCAGCATCAAGGCCAACACAATAGATCTCAACTCCAGAATTCCAAAGATGGAGAAATCAATTGTTTTTGACAAAGCGATCTTGTCTGGGGGACATTGGCTGCTCCCACTGAACCTAGCTTTACTTGGTCAGTCATGATATTTCCTCATTCACTAGTTCTTACCAAAATGCTTAGCATCTGTTATGCACTCACAATATTTTTCCTGAATGTGGGTGCTGGGAATCGAACTCAGGACCTCTGGAAGAGCAGTCAGTGCTCTTAACCTCTGAGCCATCTCTCCAGCCCAGCTATTTTTCCTGAATGAATGAATCCCTACACATATGTTAAAAACCACATATGCAAAATCGACTACATGCTACAGTGACTCCTGATAGGTTTCTTAGATGAGCTAGATGTTCTCAGTGCTTGCCCTGTTCTGAGAGCAAGACAGACTGTTGTAGAAGCTGTGTACTTAATTCTTCTCTAAAGATCATGATTGATAGCTTTTTACATTTATATGTATGTATTTATTTATTTAGCTCACTCAGTCCTGTTAGTTAGGACTGATTAGGTTAGTCCTGACCTAGTATGCATGGGTGTGTGGTTATTCACTGGGATCCAGGAACTCTACTAGTGTCTGTGCCTTCAAAGAAAAGTGACTATCACCAGCAGTTATTAACTGCCAATGGCTCCTCAGATAGAGTCAGGGGCCATAGAACACCCCCTCCCCGCAACTTGGTGAAGGAATTTTCTCTTTGATTTTTTTTTTTTTTTCAAGACAGGGTCTCTCTGTGTAGCCTGGGTAGTCCTGGAACGCACTATGTGGTCTGGGCTGGCCTCTGACTCACAGAGATGTGCCTACCTCTGCCTCTGCTGGGACTACAGATGTGCGCCACCACTGCCTGGCCTGCTCTTTGATATCTTAATTGGAACTGTAGTAATCAATAGTTAGTTGAGCTGGGTGTAGTGGTACTTGCTGATAGAATTATTCTGAAGAGACAAGGGCAGGAGTGCCAGGCCAGCCTGGGCTGTCTAAACCTTTGGGCCAGTGAGCTAGCTCAACAGACGCAAGTGGTTATTGTTTAAGCTGAATATCTGCATGTGATCCCAGAACACATGGTGGAAGGAGAAAACAGCCTTCCTAAAGATTGTCTTCTGACTTCCAAATGAATACAATGGGATGTACGTATACACACACACACACACACACACACACACACACACACGAAAAGCTTAAGAAGGTCAGTCTTCCAAGTCACCACACTACTCTATAGTCTGTACAGATTGCATTTCGTCAATACGTTATTGCATTATTGTAAACAGAAAACAGAACTGACAGAAAAGTCAAAACAAAACAGATTCTTCCAGAAACTGTGCCCCGAAGGATGAAAATACTGTGGTTACCTCTGTCTACCCAACCCTCAGGGTCTGCAATAGAATACCAAGAGTTGCAGTGTTATTCAATCTTCCCAAACATATCCTCACCATTCACAGTTTCCAACAGGGGAAAGATGATATTGTCAAGGAGAATTATATCATATGGTCTATCCTATCTGTAATGAAGTCCAAGTGGTAAACATTTAAACAACATCTTAAAAATGCTTCCCAGTAGTTTCATTCCATTGCATGACAATGCCTTTTTATTAAACATTTGAAGATGTAGCAAAAAGCATTAGACTCAGAGATCTCAGCTCTAACATCTTGAAATAGCTTGAACTGCTCAGATAGAAACGCTTTAAAATAGAGATGGCATTTTTCTAAAGGAGAGAAGAAAGAAAGGTAATTTACATTAGTAGTAATTTGCATGCTGTTCTCATCTCTGGGCAGCTTGCTGTGTTTTTTTTTTCCTCCCTCTGTAGTCCATCACTTATTTTCATAATGATTACTCAAAAATAAACCTGGAGTGGCATTTGTTCCTTTCTGAAATGTTGTATATAAGAATTGTCCTCTGTGAAGTATACTTAATTTGAGGATGGATAGGAGGTACTTTGGAAATGGTTTAAAGAAGAAAAAGAAAGGACTACGGCCTGGGGGCTGGGGAGACAGTTCAGTTGGTAATGTACTTGCCTTGCAAGCAGGGGGACCCAAATTCTACCCCCCACAAAGGACATGCAGAAAATGGTGTGGTGCTGCAGGCTTATAATTCCAGCAGTGTGGAGGGGCAGATTCAAGAGGATTCCTGTAGCTTGCTAGCCAGCCAGCCTAGTTTAATTGGTGAGCTCCAGGCCACTGAGAGACCCCTGTCTCTAGGATGTGGACTATGTTCCTGAGGATGATACTAGAGATCGTCCTATGGTACACACACACACACACACACACACACACACACACACACACACACACACATACGAGAAGGGGAGGGAGAGAGAAAGAGAGGGAAGCAGGAAGGGGGAGGGGAGGGAAAATAAGGAAGAGAGGGAGGGAGGGAAGGAAGGAGAAAGAGAGAAATCCAAAATATCCAAATGACTAGGGAGTCAGTTCTTTCTTTCCATCATGTGAATCCTGTGGATCAAATTTTTTAAGCCTTTCAGGTTTTCTGTCCCAAGCCCTCCTTATAGGAAACTGCATTTGATAATTCTCTCTTTTTAGACCTAAAGAATTTGTCATCAGAAGGAGTTTCTCTTTTCACCAGTCCTGCCTTCCTATTTCAAGGTCAACGGTTGTGGCGTCTCAGCAGCCTGTAGAAGTCAGTGCAGTTCTGCGGCAGAATTAGCGAGCTCAGGATGGAGGACACCCTGCTGGAGGTGGGGTGCAGAACAGGGGCAGACGCTCTAGAGAAGGAGGACTCTTCACCCAGCAGTCGGGAGGCCTCTCAAATTGTCCCCCTCTTAGGTACCTCTGCTTCTTGTGCAGCATTCAGAAAAAAAAAACAGAATTAAAATCGTCATGTCTTAAGTTGGCCTCATTCTCTGTATCTTCACTTGCAGAGTGAGTCTCAGGACGAGCACAATATGGAAATATTGGGAACGCTCTCAAAACATATTAAATATGTCAAGATGGTGACAGTGGGATATTCATTCCACAGCAGGGGCTCCCTGAGCACAGGACCCTGCTGACCACACAGGAGTCATGCTCACAAAGCAGGTCCCAACAGGTCAGACAACTTAAAATATTTGCCCAAGGGAATCAAACTGGTTAGGACCACAGCTAGTCCATGATTTCTTGTTTCTTTTCTTTTATCTTTCTCTCTACATTCTATTAGAGGCATATATATTTATTTTTCATTCTTTAATATTTATTGAACAGACTTTCTGACAGGACTGCAGTAGGAATGAAGGAAACAAGACATAATTCTTTTTAAAAAAAGATGTGCGTGCGTGCGTGCGTGCGTGCGTGCGTGCGTGCGTGCGTGCGTGTGTGTGTGTGTGTGTGTGTGTGTGTGTTCCTGCTTGCATGTCATGGCGTATCTGTGGAGGTCAGAGGACAACTAGGGAGTCAGTTCTTTCTTTCCATCATGTGAATCGTGTGGATCAAATTTAAGTCATCAGGCTTGGTGGCAAACATCTTTAGTTTGTTTGGTTTGGTTTTTGGTTTTCGAGACAGGATCTCACTACATAGCTGTGGCTGTCCTGAAACTCACTATGTAGACCAGGCTGGCCTTGAACTCACAGACATCTGCCTGCCTCTGCCTCCTGAGTACTGGGATCAAAGGCATGTACCACCGTGCCCAGTGGTGGTGAACATCTCTACTGCTGAATCATCTGGAAGGTCCCTAAAAAAAAAATAAAAAATAAAGGATTTTTTTTTTGTCTTAGTTGTTTAACTTTATTTTACTTATTTTTATGTGTGTGAGTGTTTTGCCTGAATGTATGTTTGTGCACCCTAAGTGTTCCCAGTGCTTAAGGAAGCCAGAAAAGATCATCAGATCCCCTGTAACTGGAGTTACAGATAGTTGTAAGCAACTTCATGGGTACTGCGGATGAACCTGGGTCCGCTGGAGGAAGAGCCAATACTTTTAACTGCTGAAGCATTTATCCTGCCCTAAGACATTTGTTTTTAAAGACTGTTTTAAGTAGGGGCTTGAGAGATGGCTCAGTAGTTGAGAGTACTTACTGTTCTAGGGGGACCTGAGTGTAGCAAGTTTTTTTGTTGGACTACCTTTGGACTGTCAGCTCACAAATAATGACACAGAGACTTATTATTATTTATAAAAGCTTGTCCTTAACTTGGGCCTGTCCCACTAGTTCTTATAACTTAAATTAACCTATTTTTATTATTCTACATTCTACCATGTGGCTCGGTTGCCTCTACTCTGTACTGAATGTCCAACCTGTTCAGTGTCTCCCTGGTGTCTCCCCACCTCTCTTCTTCCCAGAGTTCTCTCTCTCTCCCTGGAAACCCCACCTACTCTCTCCTGCCTAGCCATTGGCTGCTCAGCTCTTTATTAAACCAATCACAGTGACACATCTTCACACAGTGTAAACAAATATGACACAACATTTTCCCCTTTTTGTCTAAATAAAAAGGAAAGGGTTTAACTCTAACATAGTAAAACTATATACAATAAGAACAATTATCAGGTAAGATTACATTCACAATGTCTAGTACATTTGTATTTGTCATATTCAGAGAAAATACTCTACTGTCTATCCTATCTTGATGAATCTAAAGTTTTATACCTAAACCATTTTTTATCATAACTTGTATTATCATCCTAAAAATATCTTTTTAGACAAGGAAAACTGTAACTATGACTATCTAGTCTTCAACCCCATCAGAGACCTGAAGAGGATATACTATTTCTTGAATAAACAGGAAGTGTGGGATAAAGGACTCCCCAAACTATAGAAACAACAGAGGTATCTGGCTGCCTAGACAGTCACCCATGGTTCCTCTGCAAAATTGGGGCATCTATTATCAACCTACAGGCCTAGAATATCTGGCAGTCTTTTCTGTGAAGCATGAATTTTGAAGGACTGTCCTACTTTGTCTTGGCAAAGATCAGTAGTCACTTTCTTTGGTGTCCTGCTTGTCCAATTTGACAGCATACTGTCAGCAGTCAAGGCAAGGGCAGTTTCTTGCCTAGTGGCTAACTTTGTCAATGAAAGTAAACTCCATATGGAGGTTCTTCAATGCCCGTCATCCATTTTTGAAGTCAATTGGTGCTGCCAGAAGCAGACATGCCTCACTGTCATGAAAAGCCTTAGGTTATTAAAAGATCTTAAATGCCATATTCTGTAGGTCTCTGAAGTGTTTGAAGACCATAACTACATGACTACATATTTGATTGTTATAGATGACTAACTACTAACCTATATTTTTAATTATCCTAAATAGTTTGTAATAATAGCTTCCAAGGACTAGAAATTTACATTACATTGTTAAATGAGGTGCGTAGGTATAGTACCTTAAACAATAGTAGAAACATATATACAGTATCACAAAAATAACCTTAATTTTGTATCAATATATAAAAATCCAATTCAATGTAAAATATTTGAGAGTAACAGTTGTTTTCTAGTTTAGAAGTAGATCCAATAATCTATCCTTTAATCCTATCATTTTATATCCCTCCATTTTTTTTATCTTTTTAGGAAAAGATCCCTGAATCTAACCTCCTTTGTTTAGTTTCCTCCCTGACCATGACTAATAACAACTTACAACTAACCCTCCTAAACAATGACAAACATCTACCGAACAACCAAAAACCATTTCCCCCTTCTCTTGGGAATGTGGGTATCATGTTCTCTAGACTGCTTCCTGTTGTCTGGGGGTGATGGCATCATTAGAGGACCCTGAGAAAATTGAGATAATGGTCAAGTCCTAGGAGAGCTAGCTGTTGACCAGTCTCAGTGTGATGGGAAAATGCAAGCTTATCTGGCTGGAGTAATCTGTGAGGCTGGACCATCTCAACTAGCAGTTTTGAAGTTGTTCTTGATGCAGAATTTTGAGGAAATTGCAACAGAAGTATCCTGAGGCTGAATCACCTGGTCTACTTGTCTTCATTGGTGTCTGGTCCTTTTTTTCCCTGAAAACACACAAACTTTTAAAGGTTTATATATATTAACACAAATATGGAATGTGTGGTGTGCACAAATCAGCTAAAGAAGACTGTATGTTCTATGTCTGAGTAGGTAAAAGGCATCCGTTAACTTTATAGGTCCTTTGGACCATGTAACCAAAATATAATATAAATCTCTATCAATGCCATATGAAAGAATGGCATATAATAATAAATCATGAGGACTCTGTAACCAATAAGATTTATCATGTCTCATCTAGTCTTAAGGCTGTTTCCATGTAGAGGGATAAGCATACATGTCACCTGTCTTAGTTTTCCTTGTTTTTTTCTTTATATCTATAGCCAAGATTTCAGGAAATCTCCCTTGATAAAATTTGGTCTTTATTAATTTTAAAGAAATCTATATTTTTTGTTTCCTGTGAAAACAAAAGCAAAACCTTTTCCCTAATGCAACATATTTTCTAACTTCCATTTTAAAGTTAAGACATCCTGAAAATATACAGGCTAGTTCAATTCAGCAGCTCTCTCCACATTCCAATGTCTCTCAGCAGCTGTTGCTTTTTCTTCATTAGCATTTAAAATATTTAAAGTTAATAAAGCACAAAGCACTGTATATGATCCACATGCCTTGTGTTATGGAATTTCCATCCTTATGTGGCTTATTCTTTTTATATTACTTTATTCTCTCTTTAAAGACTTTATTATTTTTAAACTATTTTTTTTTATGACTGTCTATATCCATTTTCTTTTCTTTCTTTAGCATCTAAGCACATTTTTAAGTACACTATATCTGTTCAGAGGTTTTCTCCATCTGGACTGGACTTTACTAAGCACTTGCAGTATTCTCTGACTGCAGGAGTCAAACCTTAAATCGCTAGGCTACCACCATGTGACTCTGCCCCCCACCCTGGTTCCCTGAGAGCCTACCCTCATGCTAGCAGTACTAGTGGAAGCCCTGTTTACCACCCCAGCTCTGGGAAAGTTGCTGAGTCTGAGATACAGCAGGTTTTTTTACTTAGTGAGCCGGCTGCTCAAGTGTACTGTTGCACAGCAGGGCCGTTTAAAGGAGCTGTGTCTCTGTATACTGTGAGCAGTGAGCCTGCCTGAGAGACCATGGTCACCAGAACGATTTCTCAGGCCTTATGTGGATTTATGTGTTGGATGTTGGGTGCCAAATGTAGCAAGCTTTCTTGTGAGACTATCTTTGGACCACCAGCTTGCTTATTATTAATTATGAAAGCTTGGCCTTAGCTTAGGCTTTTCCCCAACTTGCTCTTGTAACTTAATTAACCCATTTTTTAAAAAATCTGACTTGCACATCTGACTTGCTCCAAGTTTGCTGGCAAAATCCATACGCCTAGATTCCTCCTCCCAGTTTCTCTCTCTCTGCCCCACCTATACTTTCTGCCTAGCTATTGGCCGTTCAGCTTTTTATTACACCAATCACAGCAATACACCTTCACACAGTGTACAAATACCCCACAACACCTGAGTTCAGTTCCTAGTACCCATATTGGGTGGCTCACAACTGCCTATAACTTCAGTTCCAGGGGACTTAGTGTCTCTGACCTCAGAAGGCACTGTACTCAGGTACACCTGTGCTTACTTGGACACACAACACACATACACACACAACTATACAAGTATTTTAAAATAAAATAAGATCTGTTTTAAAAACCATTTTTTGCTTGATGTTTGTTTTAGAAGTTACATTTAATGCATACCTATTAATATTAATATCACCTTTCAACTTAAAAATTAAACTAAGGCCCTCCTTGGGGTAACTTGGTGTTGTAACTCAGTGGTAGAGCCCTTGGCTAGCATGTACAAGGCCCTAGGTTCAATCTCCAGGACTGAAAGAGAAGAAAAGAAAAAAAGAAAGAGAACCAGAACATTTTTGTAATCTCTTTACATGGGAGGTAGAGATAGAAGAGTCACTTCAAGTTTGAAGCCAGCTGAATTTAAACAGTGATTTCTCCGCCAGCCAGAGATATGCATAGGAGGAACTTGTCTCAAAAAATATATATATCAAAAAATAAATAATAATGAAGGCTCTTCTTGTCTTCTAATTTTTTTTAAAGATTTATTTATTTATTATGTATACAGTGTTCTGTCTACATGTATACCAGATCTCATTACGGACGGTTGTGAGCCACCATGTGGGTGCTGGGAATTGAACTCAGGACCTCTGGAAGAACAGCTAATGCTCTTAACCCCTGAGCCATCTTTCCAGCCCCTCTAATTCTTTTTTAAAGGGCCATTTTACTATTTTTAATTATGTATATGAGGCTGGGGGGTGGGGTGTGAGTTATGTGCCTGAGTGACGTGCCTGGTCAGGGGTGTCCGATCCCCCTAGAGTTAGAGTTGTAGGGGGTTGTGAACCACCTGGTGTGGGTGGTGAGAATCGAACCCTGGTCCTCCGCAAGTGCTGCAGTGCTCTCAAGTGCAGAGGTACCCCTCTAGATCTTGGACTTCTAGCATTTTGTATACTGACTATCATTAATGTTGCTTTCTTGTCATAACTGGGCCTTCCTGCCCTTCAAAGTATCCTGACTTTCAGAATTAATTCTCCCTTCTTCCTAGCCCAAAGGATAGTACCACATTTTCAAGCATAGCTAGCAACCCATCAGCTTCTTCATAAGTTCATGATAAGGTGTGAATTACCAGCAATCCTCCTTAAAACTCGAAAAGGAGATTGTTTATTAATAAAAAGAACATTCAATTAACAAAGTTTCAGGCGGAGGGCAGATGTTTTAGGATAAAGGAATCATTTGACAGCTTGTGGGTGAAATTAAGCTGTCTAGCCATCTGTGTTGTGTTTAGGTTTAAGAACCTCACAGGCATAGTCCCTCTTAGCCCCTCCTCGTCACTACTCCTTGAAATATACTACCAAATGTGTGTACGCCATGCTTCAGGTCATCCCACCCCCTCCACAGAAGGCCACTCTCAGCTCTGTTCCGGGAGCTGGACCAGTGCCCTGCTGATTATTGAAGCTAGTTCCTGTGCCCTTCAGTCTTTTTTCCAGCTCTGCTCTAGAAAAAGCCACTTTGGTCCTAGCCACCGTTAGTGGAAGGGGATCAACAGGCTTTTCCTCAACCGAGTGTGATATGTGTAGTCCATCATCTAATGTTGATTTAATCTACATCTCCCAGTATGGGGGTTACTCTTCCCAGCAAGCTCAGAAACGTTTTGTTGGCTTTCGTCTCCCCAAGAATTCTACCACGCAGATACTCTGTGACCAGCACTTCCAGGCGATATACACTGAGGAAACAGTGACATTTTCCCTCCTCTGTAGTACGGAAGCTGGGAGGTTAGAGAGAGGAAATGACCAAGAGTAGGACAGAGGTCATGTCGGAAAGAGGAGACTAAGTGGAGTTGAAACAGCTGACCCAGAAATTCTCACTTTACCCTGCTGATAACTTTTAAAATGTATTTTCAGTTTAGTGTGTTCGAGTGTCTGTGTACCACTGGGTGTGTCTGGTGCCCCCAGAGGCCCAAAGGCATCGAAACCCCTGGAACTGGAGTTACAGATGGTTGTGAGTCACCATGTGGATTCTGGGAATCCAACCCAGGCCCTCTGCAAGAGCAAAAAGTGCTCTTAGCCACTGAGCCATCATTCAGCCCTCCTGGCTGATAGTGTTTTTCCTCTGGGAAAAAATATACTAAATGAATTTGCCAAGTTGAAAGTATCTCTAAGGAAAGGAAGAAGGAGATCTACTGTGAACCCCAAAATTCCAAATGCACAGTTCTGAACCAAGTGTTTCCTTGTACTTCTTACAGAAAGGCAAGATTTCCTAATTCTAAGATTTAAAAATTACATTAATTTATTTATTTCATGTGTGTACATGTGCAAGTGTGCACGTGGCCACACTTACGACACAGAGCACAGGTATCGCTCAGAGGACACTGTGAGCAAAAGTTCTCAGAGAGAAGCTGCCCTTGCAAACAGAACCTTCCCCGGGGCTGGTTAACTGATTAGAACTTCAGTGAGTGTGGAGAGGTTGGAATGTTGCAGATCCGGAGCCTAACTACCTTGGGCTATCTTTATCTCTCTTAATAGCTGTGGACTCCAGACCTCTGTGCCTGCCCACAGCTTTGTGGCCATTAGGTAAATCATTTGGAATACTAGCTTCCTTTGAATGGAATAACTCAGCAGACCACTAGCTTCTGACCACCCAAAGGCTAAGACTGTCATGCCTCTGAGGCCTATAATACACACTTCCCGGCTTTGCTGGAACCTGCGTCTCTAATGTTTCTACCAATATGTTTGAAAAGCGTCTTGAGTTATTACTGGCTGTGTTCTGTTACTTTAAAAACTTCTTGAAGGGGATAGAGAGACTGTTAATATTCTGACCCACCCCTTGAAATCCTACCCTATGTCTTGATGTAAAAGCCTCATTTTAAGGAAAAACTCCTCTCCTTCTCTCTCTTCCACTCTCTTTCTCCATTTCCACGAGGTGTGCACACTTCCGCTTTCTCTCCCTTCTCTTTCTTCCTTGTCTCCCCCTTTCCTATCCTTCTCTTCATCTCTCTATTATAATAAACTCTCCACGTGGATGCAGCGCCTGGGTGTGAATGACTTTCCATGCGACGCTGTCCCCACTGTTTCTGCCCAGCATGTTTTCCCTCACGCATAGGATACCCCGGCCCGGCCAGCTGGGGGGGTCCCCACTCATGCAAATAAATAACAGAGATGTCTCTGTGGTTAAGAACACTGGCTGCTCTTTCGGGAGGACCCAGCTTCAGTTCCCAGCATCCACATTGCACTCACAATTGTTGTTACCTCCATTTCCAGAAGATCTGACGCACACCTCTGACCTCCATGGGCACCAGCATACATGTGCTGCACATACCTACATATGTATGGGTCAGATACTCATACACGTAAGAAAATTCTAAGACAAACAAAACTTCATGAAACTGCTTCCATGTCGGAGCATGGAGTTTGGGGTAATCTGTGTTCCCAGGCCACTGTCACTAATACTTGGCTCCATAGTAAATCATCTCTCATCTGTTTTGAGATGAGAGCTATATTTTTGTGTCAACAACATCATAGAGGAGTCAGTTCTCTCATTCCACCGGCTGGGTCCTGGGGATCGAAGTCAGGTGGTCAGGCTTGCTGGGCAAAGGCCTTTTAGCCACTTTGGTTACTTTGATAGTCCAAGACTTCCCAGGCCGAATCTACAGGAGACAAGTTTTCTCACAGATTTCACGAATTATTTGAAGGTTGGGAAATAAAACTTTTTCTCAGAGTGTGACAGCATTATACATGCCTGGGGACGTGTTTTACATAAAAATCATCTCCTCTGAGCTCTGTGAAAGAAAAATGGGTCTCTTTTAAAGAAGCATGGTGTCTCACAGAACTCAAGGGCAAGAGGCACAGTGAGAGCTTCCAAGGGATGGGGCGGAGGACAGGACAGAAGGGATGCCTTTCTTTTCCTCCACCTCATCCCTCCCTGTACATTTGCTGCAGTGTATAATTTCCCAATTTTCTTTTATTATATAATATATACATGATTATATATAATGTAATTAATATAGCATTATACCACACGTAATATATAAATAAATGTGTTATATACATATAGTAATAATAGTATTATTGTTGTTGCTATTCTCTTAGTTAGGGTTTCGATGTTGTGATGTAACACTGTGACCAAAAGCAAACTGGAGAGGAAAGGGTTTATTTGGCTTACACTTCCACATCACTGTTCATCTCTGAAGGAAGTCAGGACAGAAACTGAAACAGGGCAGGAACCTGGAGGAGGCTGCTTACTGGCTTGCTCCTCATGGCTTACTCAATCTGCTTTCTTATAGAAGCCAGGATCACCAGCCCAGGGGTGGTACCACCCACAATGGGCTGGGCCTTCCCCCAACAAACTCATGAAGAAAATGCCCTACGGGCTTGCCAACAGCCTGATCTTATGGAGGAATTTCTCAGTTGAGGCTCCCTCCTCTCAGATAGCTTTAGTTTGTATCAAGTTGACATAAAACTACCTAGCATGGTTATTATTTTATGTATGGCTGTTTTGCCTGCATGCATATCTCTTCACCACACACATGCCTGGTGCCCACAGAGGCCAGAAGAAGGGGTTGAGTCCTCTGGAACTGGGGTTAGAGATGACTGTGAGTCTCCATGTGGGTATTGAGAATGGAACCTTGGTCTTAGGGAAGAGCAGCCAATGCTCTTAACCACTGAGCTATCTGTTTAGCTGCCAATTTTCTAATTTTCTTTATCTCTACATTTCTATTATTTTTGTTTGTTTGCTTTGTGTGTATATGTGTGTGCACCTGTGAGTGCATGCAAGTGTGTGTACATATGTAAAGGCCAGAGGTCAACTTTGAATGTCATTCCTTAGGATCTCTCACCTTGTGTTTTTGAGCCGGGGCCTCTCACTGGGACCTGCAGCTAGGCTGGCTGGTCAGTGAACTCCAAGGCTCCTCCTGTTTCTGCTTCCTCAGCACATCGCCATGCTACAATTTTATGTGGGTGCTGGAAATCGAACTCAGGTCTTGATATTAGCATGACCACTTTACCAGCTGAGCTGTTTCCCATCCTGTTTCCCTCCCCCACCCCCACCCACAGAGGCTCATGTAGCCCCAGCGGCCTCCAACTCACTACATAGTGGAAACTGGCCTTGAACTCTTAATCCTCCACCCTCTACCTCCCAAGGGCTGGGATTATAGGCGTGCACTACCACACCCACCTGCAGAGTTGCCTTTATAACTCTCCTTTAATACTGCATATTCTGTTGAGCTGCCAGATCTGGCAGGTAAAAGTACACGATGCTTGTATGTATTCTGGCAGCCCTAAGATAATGCCTAAGCCATTCAGTGCCCTTCATTTCCTGAGTTTTCCTGACCTATAACCCAAAGCTCATTTACAAGAGTCTTTATTCAAAGTCAGGAAGGAGAATCTAATCAATCCAACTTGGGCTAACGTCCAGCCTTGTTCAACTCCTCATCACTGGAACTAAAGCCAGGTAGTCCTAGGTCCTTCACTATAGTAGGGAATAGATGAAACATGGTCAGTAGCAAGGAACGTGCCTACAAGTTGACCCAAAATCTTATAGGCTGTATGTAAATAAGTGTGTGTTCTCAGCAAACACTACCAGATACACAGAAATCACTCTTGTGCGTTACCTGAATTCACAGACCAAGCATTCTGGTCTGCATATCTTGGGTGTCCAGCTTCTGGGACTCTGTGTATATTGGTGACTGGTGTAGACAACTTCCCAGAAGCAGCAGTCTGAGCTGTGTGCCATGTTGCTCTTAGGTAGCAAGAAAGTGAATGGTCACTTGGGAAAGTATCATGAGCTATTTATTGTAGGTAAAGAGTCACTGAAATACTCAGTGCCTTAAAAACGCTTTAAATATTTTCTCCTTGGCATATTTTTCTCAGTGGATACCTTTTCAAAAGGTTCTAAAGGGGAAAGGGATCTGGGAGGCATTGTGGGGCAGAATGGGAACTGATACCAAAATACACTGTATGCATGATGGGATTTGTAGCTAGAGTTTTCCTGCCAGGCCCACAGTCAGGACAAAACTCTCTCACCTGCCAGTTCCACAGCAGCTCAGACCCGACAAAGTAAACACAGAGACTTATATTGGTTACAAACTGTATGGCCGTGGCAGGCTTCTTGCTAACTGTTCTTACAGCTTAAATTAATCCATTTCTATTAATCTATACCTTGCCACATGGCTTGTGGCTTACCAGAATCTTCACATGCTGTTTCTCATCGTGGCGGCTGGCAGTGTCTCTCTGACTCAGCCTTCCACCTCCTAGCTTTATTCTCCTCCTTGTCCCACCCATACTTCCTGCCTAGCCAACAGCCAATCAGTGTTTTACTGACCAATCAGCAACACATTTGCCATACAGAACATCCCACAGCACTTCCCCCTTTTTTTTCTTAAAAAGGAAGGTTTTAACCTTTACACATCTCCAAAGTCAGCTTGGTATATTTGGGAATTTGGGCGTAGCTTCTCTTACTACTTCCTGCTGGAGGGGGGTGCTGTATCTTATGGGGACACAAAGAATATTTTAGGATATGGAGTAGTCCATGAGGGTGTATCGTCTGAGCCAGTTGCCTTGAAACGGTTCTGGATGTTGGATCATCTGGGCCATGGTGTCATCGGAGACCTTTCAGGTGGTCTTGGCTGGTCAAACCTGATGTATCTTAATCTGGAACAAATCCATAGCCTCTGGCTTTCTGTGGAAACAAAAGCAGAGCCTCCTTTCCAAAGCAACATATCCTTACATCCAAATTTTGAAGTCGAGGTACTTTAAAAATATACATTTTGGCATAACTCAACAGCTTTTGTAATCAAATGTTTTTCCTCAGTTATGAATATTAAAGAGAACATAATCCAGATTCTCTGTGTGGTAGCCATCTTTACGTGGCTTATTTTTTATTAGCTTGAGCCTATTCCTTTAAACTGTAGCCTTCTAAGCCTGAAAGGGCGCTGGCGCTGCTGGCTCTGCCCACTTCAGCTTCCCAACATGGTGGTGGTACATTTTCCACCAGCTCTGGGAGCCATCAACTCTCAGAAATAGTGGGTCTATGCTTCTATCAAAGCAGCGTGTAGCCCAGAAACCTTTTTTTTTTTTTTTTTTTTTGTACTAGCAAAGGCTAAATCCACCACACAGCTTAATGTGCCACTTGCAGAGGCCTCATTCCCACCATACTGCAGGTCGAGCGCATATGCTAGGAACCTGCCATAGTAGCTCAAACACGCAGGCTGCCACTAACTTGAGAGAAACAACTAGGAATTGTTTTTAGCTCTGTTTTAGAATCTTTTTTGTCAGGTTTTAGGTGGAAACTCTTGCCGTTGGGCACCATTTGTAGCTAGAGTTTTCCTGCCTGGCCGACCTCAAAGAATTAATAAAAAATTGTATATATTTTAAAGTTTCAAAACATTGCCACAGATAGGGGCTGGCAAAATGTCTCAGTGGGTAAAGGTGCTTGTCACCAAGGCTGACAACCTGAGTTCAATTTCCTGAACCTAAGTGGTAGAAGTAGAGAACAAACACCACAAGTTGTTCTCTGACTTCCACGTGTGCATTGTGGAATGTGCAACACACACACACACACACATGCACACACACACACATGCACACACACACACACACACACATGCACGCACGCACGCACGCACGCACGCACACGCACACGCACACACACACACATAAACAAACAAACAAACCCTCCAGAAGCCTGAGGTGTAGCTTAGTGGTAGAATGGTCACAGTATGGTATGCATGAAGCTATGAGTTGTATTAGTATCCAAAATAATTAAGCCTCTCCAAAGGTTCTTATATTGACTTTATTATTTCTCTTTTGGCCATTTGTAATATTCTTTTGTTGTTGTTGTTGTTTTTTTGAGATAAGGTTTCCTTGTGTAGCTCTGGCTGTCCTGGAACTTGCTCTGTGGACCAGGCTGGCCTTGAACTCTGTCTGCCTTTGTCTCCTGAGTGCTGGGACTAAAGGTGTTTGCCACCACACCTGGCTCATAATAATCTTTAAATTTAGAAATTGCTTATCATTATTGTGGGTGTGTGAGTATGGGTATGTGCATGCTTTGGAGTGTGTGTGTGAAAGAGGGCAAATTTCAGGAGACTGCTGTGGATGATTGATTGGTAAATAAAACACTGATTGACAAGTAGCCAGGCAGGAAGTATAGGCGGGACTAACAGAGGAGAATTGAGAGAACAGGAAGGCAGAGGGGGACACTGCCAGCCGCTGCCAGGACAAGGAAGATGTAAAGTACCGATAAGCCACGAGCCACGTGGCAGAGCATAGATTAATAGAAATGGGCTGAATATAAGAGTGAGAGCTAGACAATGGTAGGCCTGAGCTAATGGCCAAGCAGTTTAAGTAATATAAGCATCTGTATGTTTATTTTATAAGTGGGCTAAGGGACTGCTGTGGCTTAGCGGGACCTGGAGAGAAAAACTCTAGCTACAGGAGTCAGTTCTCTCTTTCCACCATGTGTTCTGGGGACCAAACTCAGATTGTCAGGCTTGCACAGGCAAGTACTTTATCTGCTGAGCTATCTCACCCCCTGGCCCACTCATAATAATCTTTCATGATAGTTTAATCCTTTTTAGGTTCTTTTATGCACAGTAGTAGCTAGTGATTTTTATTTATTATCCATGCCTTAATGATGCTAGTTAAATTTGGAATAAAATGGTCTATCTAATCAGCCTTTATAGCACTGATGGTTAAAATCATGCTACCATTAATCCAGGTGGATTCATAGTAATATCAGAGATAAAGCATGAAGGAAATGAAATGTAGCTTGAGTCATGTGACCTAGGCTTTCGGACACATTTAGATGTAAATCCTAGCTCTTCTTGCTGTTTACTGTGATACTTCAGGTCTTGGTATCTATAAAACCTATTTCAAACTTCATATCTATAAAGCAGGGATAAACATCCTGTCCTGGCCATCTGCCAGGGCCATTAATCAAAGGAGATAATGTTTGTGAAAATATTTTGTAAACTGTAAAACATTTCACAAATATAAGACTCTTGTTATTGTTGTAGCCCAATAAAAGGCGCTAACGATTCATATTAATTTGTAAGAAAATGTATCATTACTATATTAGCATTGATTATCATTAGGAAGTACAAGCTATAAAAATAGAGTTACTCAAAGACAAACTTCCCGAAAGGATTATGACTATATGTACCAATCAGGGCCAAAATTATTTTTATTGCTTATTATTTTAAAACAATTTTAGATGATCAGAAAGTACAGCTGGCAGGCCAAGGACATGGCTCCCTGGGTAAGGAAGTTGCCACACAAGCATAAGGGCCAGAGTTTGAATTCCTAGAACCAATGCAATACCAGGCACATGCATCTGTAATCACGGGGCCCCTATGGGGAGATGGGAGGCAGAGACAAGAGCGTCCTCACAAACATGGGGCCCACTAGGTTGGCACAGGCATTAGTGAACAGAGCCCTTGTCTCAAACAAGGTGGAAGGTGAGAATTGATCCCACAAGCTGTTGTCTGACCTCCACAGGCACACCCATGCACATGCATGCCCATATTCATAGGCACACGCAAGCATATAATAACAAATACAATAAAAATTTACAACAAGTCTTCGTGGGTTTGCTCTTTAACATACTTCCTCAGTGTTAGAGTGGACATCTCTGGAACTCTCCCGCTCAATTCCTTGGTTGTATCCGTATCTCACTTCTTATTCTCTCACTTTGTTGGACTCCCCAGAAAGAAGGACATAAATAACTGTGGGCACCCCTTGTTCACACATAAACTTTAGGCTAATTATACAGTCCCTCCTTGTTTCGTTTTTTCTTGAGCCTAAACCTCTTCCTACGGGGAAGTGGGAAATAAGCCCTCCTCACCAAACGGTAGGTGACAGGAGGAGACACAAAGGCTCTGTGTTGCAGCCCCTTCTGCTTCCTGTCCTGTGGTGATTTCCAGGTCTGTGGGGGCCCAAATTACCCAAGGGCAGAGAACCAGAGCTTGCTGTACCCAGCAGGGCTGCATAAAGGCATGATTTGGCCACGAGCGTGGTTGCCAGGTGTTTGGAAGGGCCCACACTTGGCTGTGCAGTGTGCTTTGATCTTGAAAGGGGAGGTCTTCTGCCTTTCCCCTTGGCACTGTACAAAAAGCCCTTTGGAATAATCCTTTAGGAGACTCGGTATTGACCCAGGGCCCTTCTGAAGCTATCCTGTGTCGCTGTCTTTCTTATTGTCTCTTTTTTTCTTTCTATCTATCATTTCCTCATTCCTCTCTCCTCCCAGGAAGAACCTTTTTTTTTTTTTGGTTTTTTTTTTGGTTTTTTCGAGACAGGGTTTCTCTGTGTAGCTTTGCGCCTTTCCTGGGACTCACTTGGTAGTCCAGGCTGGCCTTGAACTCACAGAGATCCACCTGGCTCTGCCTCCCGAGTGCTGGGATTAAAGGCGTGCGCCACCACCGTCCGGCAAGAACCTTTCAACAAGTTGGAGCTGGACTCCTACAGACTCCCACACAGGTTCTAATTGGGAGCTGATGTATGGTAATGCCCAATCAATGGTTATTAAAAGGAAAAATTGACTATAGCTTGCTTGAATTACTATATATATTACCAATAAGAATGATATTTCTGTTAATTAATTTATTTAAACTTAAAAGATGATATTTCATGGGTTGGGGATATAGCTCAGTTAAAACACTTCCTCCCAGGCACAAGGTCCTAGGTTCAATTTCCAGTACAGGGGGAAAAGATACAATTACATGGATTTGACCTTGATACAATTTGTCAATACAAAGTCATGGATGAACAGAATAATGCTATTAAATATGTATTATTTGCCTTGTTTGTGGGACACATCAATATCTGTTTTTAAAAGTTTTGCTTAAGATATTAAAGACAGCTGGATTTACACCTAAGCAAACTGACTTCAATTTCAAGTGTGTGCTGTTAAGTTTTAAACGATGAGCCTTTTACAAAGGAAAAAATAGCAGTATATTTCCAGGTAAAATGTATGCTTACAAATTGTGGAACCAGTGAGACTGATGATGGGATGATGAACTTGAGAACAGGGTGGATGCTGGTCATTTCAACTAGAGACCCAGAAACAAGAGTTATAAAACCCAGGAGGACCCAAACTACATGGCTGGCAGGGCTATGTGACATTCAGGACCACTTTCTCTTTCTTTTGTTGGTGTCGGAGATGTTGCAGTCAGAGCATTTGACCTAGTTAATACATCACGTACTGTGGAGTACTGACTGCTTGACTTTTCATGTCTAATTTGTTTCATGATGTCGTTGTTGTTTGCCATTGCCACCCAGGTTTATAGAATTCTGCCCCTGGAGAGTGCCAGTTTTCTTTCCTCATGCCTGACAAACTCATCTGGACTTTGTGGCTTTCCTTCACGACTAGTCTCTTGCCTAGGTCTCCAGGTTTCTGCCTAACTGGTTGGAGGAATACTTCTGGACTTGCCACTGTAATTGGTTTAATCAGGTCCAGGTCATGGGAACAGGGCGATGCTTCTGAGAACTGTTTGCCCTATGCTGAGGTCTGGCCACCCGAGAGACGAGACTTTATGTTATGGGAGCCACAGCATCCTGTCTCTCATAGCAGGGGACACGTACAGCATCCTGTCTCAGAGCAGGGGACACGTAGAGCTGGAGATCATTCTAGGAGGAGAAATCTGGAAGTTAACTTGAAAGTGAGAGAAACTGATGGAGAGGCTGAGAGAAAAATATCTGCAGTGATTGAATATGCACTGTGGTGGTCATTCACATGCCGTACCTCAGCTGGCTTCCTTTAGTTAAATGAACACAGTGAACAATTTTGGTGTTCACATTCTTACATCTCATTCTTACATCAGTCAAATCTTCCTTCTGGATGCTGCTGAAAATTTTTTATGTCAAACTTTACTAGGCTGAATTTTAATTTTAATTATTAATTCATTTATCAAAACCAAAATTTAGCACAGAAACCTATAACTTAAAACTATACATTATGAACCATATTCACATTTCCAAAGAGAGTACTGCCAAGCATTGAAAATGAAGACAGAATGAAGCCTGTTAGAATGAAGGCTGCACATGAGATCTTAGTGCAAGAAATTATTTTTTTTTTTTCCTGGAGCTAGTTAGCCCAGCAAAGGCTCATATTTCCTGAACTTTTCCCTTCCACTTTGCACTGACTAACCAATCTCTTCAGATGGTGACACTCCCATCCATAGGAAGAGTCAGAAGCCACGTTGGCCAAATGTGCTTGCTGGTCTGGTTTGGGTTCCGGTGCATCCTTTTTGCAAAAAGAATTTCCTTGCCAGGCTACTTTTGCTTTGTTCGGGTGTTCCTTTGTACGACTGTGAGGTTATTCTTTGTTCCTAAATTAGCCAAAAGGCTGAGAAGAGATGGGAATAATGGGACAAGAATGTAACAGCTCGGGCTGGAGAGATGGCTCAGCGGTTAAGACTGCTCTTCCAGAGGATCTGGGGTTCAACTTCCAGCACCCACATGGCAGCTCACAACTGTCTATAACTCCAAGATCTGACACCCTCACACAGACATTAATGCAGGCAAAACACCAATGCACATAGAATTAAAAAAAATAAATTATTTTTAAAAAGAATGTAACAGCTCTACCATTCTGTGCTCACATTTGCCATGGACTTTGTAATTGCATAAATGTCTTTTGCTTCAATGTGTCACTGAGGTTCAGCAAAATTATATGAACCCACTCTTATCCCATTTAAAGCAGAAAAGCTTAAAAAAGCTGTAAAGTAAGTAAATTTTCTTATTTTTACTTTTTAATATCACAAATCTTTTCTCAAAAGATGATTGCTGGGCTAGGGAGATGGATTAGGGGGTAAACAATTCCTGCTGCTAAGCCTGGTGACTTGAGCTCAGTTCCCTGGGATTCACATGATGGAAAGGGAAAACAGAGTCCTGTAACTTGTCTTCTGACCCCACAGGCTCATCCACACATTTACATACAGATAAAAAATACAATACAAAATTTTGTTGTTAGGAATGTTGTCTCATGCCTTTAAGTACTTGGGAGGCAGAGGCTGGTGGGTTTCTGAGTTCAAGCCTAGCCTGGTCTGTGTAGTAAGTTCCAGGCCTGCCAGAGCCACTGTGAGACCCTGTCAAAAACAAAAACAAAACAAACAAAAACAAAAACAAAACAAAACAAAACAAAAAAACATTGACCTTAATGGAGGACATTAAACAGTGATTTCTTGAAATGGGTGCTGTGAAACTTTCAAAGAAAACCAAACCAAACCAAACCAAACCAAACCAAAACAAAACAAAACCCCAAAACAAAACAAAACAAAACAAAAAACTATTGGGGTGGGCCAATATTCTTTGGACTTAACTATTATTTTAAATATGCTTGCTTATACTCAGTTAAAATACTGTTAAGACAGACCTTGCTGTATGCCCGGGATTCCTCATGGCCAACTTATGATTACTTACAAACCCAGCTCAAACACAATGTTTGGAAGAATCTGGTCTTTATTGGTTAACCCAGTTAAGAGTGAGGGGTTTGTGTGGTAAGAGATGAGGTTCTCAGAGCATTCTCCTGAAAGCTCAGTGGCCCAAATTTAAAAAAAAAAAAAGTCTTTGTGTCCTTATCATGTTTGTGCAATTAAAAAAAAAAAACTGCTCTAAAAATTGTGCAATCGAAATTAGTCACAGCAAGAGCTACAAGGTTGCAATACACAGGACAGGATACACTTGTCATTTCACTCTGTGCTGACTTACCTGTTTGGACATGTCTTTTTGTCCCTGGGTGTTCGTCAGAGGTTCATTTATACTTGCAACTAAGATTTAAAGGACTTAGTAACATGCACAGATTGCATTTATAGAATCCCATTTTGGTAGTTAAAATAGGACAGTAATATTTTCTCCACAGCAAGATACTGTCATATAAAACAAATGGCATTTTTCTACTATCATTTGCGAGAGTAATTTTTCTTTTCTTATCATTTCTTTTATTCTTTTGAGATTATAATTAATAGTATCTCCCTTCCCTTTCCTCCCCCCTAAGCCCTCTCATATACCCATCTTTGCTCTCTTTCAGATTCATGCCTTCTTTTCATTAATTGTTGTTACACGTATATATGTAGTGTATATACATATATATTCCTAAATACAACCTGCTCAGTCTGTGTAATGTTACTTGTATGTATGTTTTCGGGGCTGACCCTTTGGTGTTGGATAAGCAAAGGTGTGCTCTTCCCTGTGGAAGAATATTCCTCTCACTCTCAGCAATTCCTTAGTTGCCTGTAGTTCTCTGTGTAGGGCTGAGGCCTCCTGGGCTTCCTCCATCTACTCTGGCATGTCTGTGGTTGTCCTTGTTCAGCTCATGTTTAGGCAGCCATGTTGGTGAGACTTCCTGACACAGCACAGTGTCAGGAGTCACAGTCTCACAGCAAACTCCCCGGTCCTTTGGGTCTTACACGCTTTCCCTCCTTTCTTCTTCAACGCTACCCAAGCCAAGAGTTAATTAAAACAAATCAACTTTGCCAATAAGTATGTTTTAATTAGGCAATCAAATTTTATGAGAATCTATGTAAGTCAACAGTTTGACTGACTCAAGAGTTACCCATAAACTCTAAGGTAGAGTTTTGTGTTTATTAAACACAATAAGCGTCTGGAAACCACACACATTTTTTGCTCTCCTGTGACAGTCCTTGAAGGATTTCTAAACCCCAGCTCTCCATTTACCTCTTACTTAACTGGCTCAGGTTCACAATTTTAGGGCATTTACAGTAAACAGAGATGGCAGACCAAATCATTAAGTAATGCTTCTGCTTTGCAGGAGCAACCATGATTGAAAATGAGGACACAGAAACTTCTAGAAGCCTCCTTTCTTTCTGACTAAGCCTACCACACCCTACAAAAGAGGGCAAAGTTCAATGGGTCAAGAAGCTTTCTTTCAAGTAGTGACTCTCAGATAATTTTCAGTGGCTCTTTGGTTAGCAAAATGCCACACACCCCATCCCGTCCCCTGCAATAACAGCTTTTCTGTAGACTCCCTTGTAAGTGGCTCATGTCCAGGCAGCTTCTTAGTTTTTATTCTTAATTTCTCCAAAGCCAAGTAGACGGCTGTCCTCAGAGCACACATATGAAGGTTCTTGGGAATGAACCAATGAACTGTAGTGTGCTAGGACAGTGCCTGTCTAAAAGAAAACGCAGAAGCACAAGTTTTTATTGTCCTTCTGACCACAAGAAAGGAAAAAAATACCCATTTTCTTTTTATATTTTTAAATATTCTAATAGGAACATATATTTCTTTTCTTCCCTCCCTCCCTCCCTCCCTTCCTTCCTTCCTTCCTTCCTTCCTTCCTTTCTTCCTCCCTCCCTCCCTCCCTCCTTCTCTCTCTCTCTCTCTCTCTCTCTCTCTCTCTCTCTCTCTCTCTCTCTGCATGTGTGTGTGTATATGTGTGTGTGTACGTGTGTGTGTGTGTGTGTGTGTGTGTGTGTGTGTTTACAGTGTGGAGAGTGCACATGGCACAGTAAGTACATGGAGGGATGAAGATAACTCCGTGGAGCTGGTTTTCTCCTATATTTATGAGGGTCCTGGGGATCCTACTGAGGTCATCAGAGCTGCTTAGCTAGAACTGTTACCTCCTGAGTCATCTCACCTGTCCCCAAAGCCAGTCATTAACTCCTGATCCTTCCGCCTGCACTTCCCAACTATGAGTATTCCAGGCCTGCACCACCACATCTTGCAACAATAACAATTTACCATCATCATCATCATCTTTATTATTATTACTATTATTATTTTAGACAGAGTCTTACTGTGTAGCCCTGGCTGGTCTTGAGCACACACAGATTCACCTGTCTCTGCTCCCAAGTGCTGGGATTAGAGTCCTGTGCCACCAAGCTGAGCAATAATTTGGTTTTTCTAATCCAAAAGAAAGGAAGCTTTATGAATAACATATTAACAAGCAGGATATTTCTAAATTAAGTACTCATCATGACCCTGAGGGAAGCCCATTGATAAAGCCATCCAAAAATAGATCTCTCAGTCTGTTGTAGATTCTTTGGGGACTACATGTCTTTCGGAAGAGATTTTAATTATACTGAATTGGCTTGGCTTTCTCTGGCTGACCTTGAGATGAAGAATTTGGTATTTTTGAGACAAAAGAGTGGAAGAGACTTTTGTTTAGACATGATTAAGAGGATTCTTTGAGTGTGCCCAGATAGAGCACCTGGAGAAGCATGGGCTGAAGGCACAGAAACTATCGTCATAGCTCCTTGGGAGGCTGAAGCAGGAGGGTCATAATCATATTTCAAAATAAAAATTCAGAACAAAAATAGCATTGCAGATATGGCTTGGTGGTAGAGCACCTGCCCCACACCGTCAGCTCCCAAGGCTAGTGCCTAGCACTGCAGGGGTCACCAGGAGATGTCAGAGCAACACACGTTGCTGTTCTGTTTAATCCTCTACAGCTTCTTCAAGCCTTTGGAAAGTATGCTAAAACATTGCTTTGCAGTGCTCTCTGCATTTAAAATGAGGGGATTCTATTGCTATACTTCTGAAGGTATCTATGTCTTTATGGAAAGATCTGAAGCAACAGCCCAGAAGGAGTTGACCCAAAACATTCAGCATGGATTTGTGAAATGCTCAAGGACTTACTGTGTGTCTTCATGAAGTCCAGGGAGGGGCTGTATGCTTGAAATCTCTTGGGTGGAGGCTCCATCCATCTTGTTTAGATATGAAAGGCAAGATTGACCGGGAAAGGCTAGAGAAGCAGTGATGTAATTCATATATGAAATGAAATTCCGTGATGGGCAGAATTACTTAGGGGATGAGGAGAACCTGGTTTTATATTTTTAACCAAATTGATTGTATTGTTCTACACAAGCTCTCACTACATGTCCCTGGATAGTTAGGAACTCAACATGTAGACTAGGTTAACCTCAAACTTGTGATTTTCCTGCCTCTGCCTCTGGAGTTCTGAAACAAAGGCACAATGGCTGGAGAACTTAAAACTTTTTTTGAGATCGTGTCTCATGTAGCTCAGGCTGCCCTTGCCCTTGCTGTGTAGCTGAGAATAATCCTGAACTTCCAATCTTCTTGTCTCAACTCCCCAAGTGCTGGGACGAGAGGTGTGCCCCACCATATCTAGCTCTTAGTCCAGACTCTTATTGGGAAGACTACCCAGACAGAACGGATCTTGGCTCTATGCTTTTATAGGGGCTACTGCAAAAACCTGAATTTACGTTCTACTGCTTTTTCTGGAGATCGGTGGGTAAATACAGACATTAGCAACGGTGACCCTCAGGGCAGTGCCTTTATACTGGAAACTCCTGATTTCCACTTCCTTGAGCCCCTTGGAGCTATAAAACTTGTCTGTGGAGAAGTTCCCCCACCATGTGTGATACCTATGTCCAGAGCTAATCTGTAATCCTGCCGTCACGATGACCTGAACCCACCAACAGAACCCACAGGCTGCGGTGAAAACCGGTCTCTCTCTGCTTCCTCTTCCTCAGCGCAAGTGTTTAATGGACTTGGAGCAGTAGGTAACTGGAAGTCAGAGTCACCTGAAGGACTCACTAGACACAAAACACTCAGTTGTCTAACTTAAAATCTCAGGCCAGGCTGAGAAATACAGGGGGCAAAAAAGTCAAAATTACCTTATGCCCTTTCAAATTTCAAAGGTCTATGTCCTGAGTGTTTGTTTCTTTGGCCTGTGTAAGGAACACTGGGCTCTGTGGTGAATTGCAGCAGCTGGCATCTTGTGGTTCCTCTTAAACACTCCCATGGCTCATGTATTCGTATCTAAGATTCACAGTGGGGAGTTGTGCACACTTTTTCAAATCTTCATTGATCCCTGAGGGTTCTCATAGAAAAATACATGTAAATACTTGACTCCATAGATCAGGAGTTCAGGGTCATCTATGACTACACGTCCAGTTTAGCTGGCCTGGGCTACATGAGCTCCTGCATCAAAACAAACAAATTAAATAAATACAACAAACCAAAAGTAAAGCCACTCTAAATCGTGGTTTCCATAGCACCTGACCCAAGAGCTTAGCTCCCAGTCTGTCATAGACAAAAGCCTCGGCTTGTTGGACAAACAGCTTCATAAATGCCAACCTCTACAAACCATCAAGTCCAAAGGGTCCTACTACACACCACAGTCTAGAACTTGTCCTGACCCTATCAGGAGCCACTCCCTTCAATGTCTTAGTACCTTTCGGTCTCCTCTTGTTCTACTTTTCAGTGTTGGCAGCCAGTTTATCCATTTTGTGATCTTTAGTAAGGAATGTCAGATAATGCCTTTTTTCTCCTTCTGGACTTAAAAAATTACTTATTTTATGTGTGAGTGTTTTGCCTCTATGCATGTGTGTGCATCACATGTGTGGTGTACCCTGTGTCTGAGGAGTCCAGAACAAGATGTTGGATCCCCTAGAACTGGTGTTTTATAAATGGTTGTAAGTTGCATGCCTGGGCACATGTGTGCTGGAAACCAAACCCAAACTCAGGTCCTCCCTAAGACCAGCAAGTGCTCTTAACTACTGAGCTTCACCTATCTCCAGCTCCTTTTGGAGATTTATTTTATTCATTTGTTAGTGTGTGTATAATATACACATATGTGTTTGCATGCCAATGGTGAAGGCCTGGGCATCCACAGAGGCCAGAAGAGGGTGTCAGATCCCTTAGAACTGGAAATACAGGCATATGCGGACACCTGGCCTGATATGTGGGTTACGCCTGTTATTCTCATGGTTGTACAGCAAACATTCTTAATGACTGAGCCATCTCTCCAGCCCCCTCCCTTCTGGATTTTAAGTAAATTAAGAAATAAAATAAAAGAACAACACAAACAGAATGTCCAAACATCATTGCTATCACCCATAAAGTCTTAACCCAAGAGCCAAACAGAGGGTGGGGTCATAGGTCAGTAGTAGAGCACTTGACCAAACATGTTCATTTCCTAGTCCCAGATCCATAACCGTGCAAGAAGCAGAAACAAAACCAAGTGGATTTTTAAAAAATGTGTATGAGTGTCTCGCCTGCATGTATGTCTGCCCACCACGTGAGTGCCTGTTACCCTGGGGGCCAGAGGAGAGTGTTAGATCCCCTGGAACTGAAGTTACTGAAGGTTGTGAGATGTCATGGGGTGCTTAGACTTCAACGTGGGTCCTCTGCAAGAGCAGCTGGTGCTTTTAAGCGTGGAGTCATCCCTGCAGCCCCTCGATGCTATTCTTTCTCCTGGATCCCGCAGCAGAAGTCAGGGCAGTGCTGGGTTTATGTAGATGAGGCATGCCCTCACCCGCCACACTGGAAGTGAGGGTGGTAGTCCTGGCTTTCCTCAGGCATCAGGGTCTGGGGCTGCAGTGGTAGTCGTTCTTCTCAGCATGCGTGAGCCCCTGGGATTGATCTCTAGTACTGTAAAAATCAAATCTGTAAGTAAATCCATAAAAGTAAAGGAGGAAATTTTTATAAGAGCAGGTTAGGCTTATCATAATTCAGACTAACTCGTAATTCAGAAAAAAACCAAATTTTTTCACTTAATTTCAGATCCAACAGGAATTCAAGAGTGCTCCTTGCCTAGGAAAAAACATGGGGAGGGTGAGAATGGGGAGAAAGTTCTTGCTGCCCAAGTGTGTGTTGGGATCCCCAGAAACCATACGAAAGCCAGTAACTCCAATGTTTGGGAGGCAGAGATGGGCTTCCGTGACACACATGTGAAGACACATACACACATGTCCGTGCTCCATACACATTCACACACATCAAAAAGACACAGGGACATAGGTCAACAGGATCCCAGGTTGGCCTCAGACTCACTGTATAGCCAAAGATGACACTGAACTCTGGATTCTCCTGCCTCTATCTCCCAAGTGCTAGGATTAAGGTGTGAGCGACTATGCCTAGTTTTTGTTTTAGTTTTCTAGAAACACTAGTTAGGTCTGTTTTAAATCAGCAGCCAGTCAGCTTAGTTCATACTGGGAACACTGGTCCCATTCTGCTCCAGACCGGGCTAGGCTTCTGGAGCAAGATGAGTAGCGTTTCAGCTTGGTTGGCCTGGCTGTTGCTGTGGTAATGGTGGTGTGTGTAACGGCAACCAGGAGTAAAGAAGGTTCTGGCAAACTCTGTATTTGAGGAGCCAGAGCACCTGGGAGTTTATCCTTGGCTCGAAAACCCGAGTAACATGAAAGACCCTGGCTGAAGGCTTACTGAGGAATGAAGGAAAGAGGGAATAATGGAGAAAAATAATACCCTGAAACAGAAGAACACGTGGGAAAACAAATGTCTAATGCTGGAAATTTGTAGTTTGCTAAGAAAATGTCACCTGATCTCTAAATAGAGAGAAAAACTACAAAAGAGTAGAAATTTGGACATGTGGTGTTGTGTTTAAGAAGAAAAAAGTCTGCAAAGAATAAAGCTACAAGCAGTGTTCATTTTGCATAAATGTTGAAATATATATATATATATATATATATATATATATATATATATATATATTTTTTTTTTACCATGGTGAATGGCCTTAGGGATTTTGTATTATTGTATAACTCTAAAAAACAGCTTCTTCTTTTTAAAATCCTGTAAAACACATACACACACACAAACATAACACACATACATATATACACATATACACATATATACATATAGCTTTATAAAAAAAAAGCAAGGAAGGAATAAATTTTCCAAGTTGTAATTCATTGAAACTTCCCATCTCCATTGATAAAATTTTCACAAAGAAAAGTTTTCAGCAACATGTCCGTAATTTAAGTGTTTCTGTTTGTGGAAGTTAGTTCATTATGCAGTTCAACATTTTTGAATTTTTTAGAAACAGTCACTGCTAAGTTTGAGTTATCTGTGGGAAATAAATGACAGCAAAATCACAGAGGCTGCAATGGTGGAGGAGGTTAGCCTTGCTTCCCTGTGGCTCCTCCCCCATCTCCCTAAGCAACCTGAGTTCTGTTAAACTCTTAGGTGTAATGGTCCCAAGGTAGGGTGGGGTGAAAGAATTAAGCTTCTGGTTGCCCAGGATGCCCAGGCCTGAGGCAAGCTGAATAAAGGCCTCATAGACTATCCAGCACCTGTATTCAAGGGTTGAACTCAACACACCTCCCCTCTGATGCCTGAAAAGCAAGGAATTTCCTTTATTCTGAAGGTGGCTGTTGATTGGACCCCCTGTCCCAGTGTCCCTCACTGTGGGTGACTTGTGTTACTAAAGGGTATTTCGCCTGAAATGTGTGAGCATTATTCCAGCAAACCTGAAAATAATCTTTATTTCTTATTTAAAATATATCCACAGATTACCAAAGGCAATGGTTTCATTTTGTTTCTATATTAAATCTTTTAACGAACCAGTGAATAGAAAAACAAGTTTTAATCCTTTCTTATAGGGTTGTAGGGCAGCTAAAAAATGCAAAGTAAAATTCACCCACATATTTTCCCACAGGTTAGTAGTAAGTTTTAGTAAGGAAAAAAATACAGTAACGAAGTTAGGTAGTTTGGATTGAATAAAACCAAAATATTGCAGAGATGGAGCAGGAGAGATGGCTCAGTATTTAGGAGCAGCTGCTGCTCTTTGCTTTGTAGAGGCCCAGAATTCACATTGGGCAGCTCATAAATTCCTGTCCCTCTAGCTCCAGGAGACACAATGTCTCTTCTGGCCTCCATCCCCCTACCCCAGGCCATGCACACACACACACACACACACACACACACACACACACACACACACACACACAATATGGCGGGAGATTTGAGATGCTAACACTCATTACATGACTATTGAGAAGGAAACATTTTATTTCATTATAGAATATTCATTCCTGGAGTATTTCTCAGATTTAGCAACACTCTGAGGTTATGTTATTTTAGTCTAGAAATCTGTGAACAGGAAGGAAGACCTTGATAACACGTAAGCTAAGCTAAATAATCATTGTCAGAACCAGGCCTGGTGGCATATGTGTGTAGTCCTAACACATGGGAGGTGGAGGCAGGAGGATCAGGAGTTCAGGGTCATCCTCCTACACAGTGAGTTAGAGGCCAGCTGGGATAATAAGACCCTGACTCACAAACAACAACAAACACAGTCCTTGCCAACTATGGAAGCCATGAGCACCGCTCTCCTGCTCAGGGAGGCAAATGTGGGGCTTCCCAGCCAGCGGGTGGAGAGTGGACGTGAGGTGAGTGTCTTGTGGGCCTGAGCACTCACAGAGCAAAGGCCAGGCTTGAGGCTTTTGTCCCCACTCCCGCTCTCGGCAATTTCCAGATGCCCTAGGTCTCAGGGAGAGCCGAAGAAGGGCAAGTAGACCTTCAGAACAGACTCTTAACTGATACCAGCTGATTAAGCATAATTAAACTCTCAGTGTTTGGGGGGATAGGCACAGGATGTTCATCTCCCCACCACTACCCTGAGGACTTTCGCTAGAGTTTTGGGGACCCAATCTAAAGCTAAAACAGAACTGGAAAGGCTTCAACAAGACGAGGAGGAGGGGAGCTCTGCTTCCTTCTCATGACCCTGTCATGTACATGCCTTTCTATTCTGCTTCAAAATACAGCCTAAGATAGAAAACTTGTCTCTTCTGCCGCTGAGCTGTGGAGTTGCATGTCACCACAGCATAACTTTGCTCACACTGACAGGATGCCAAGTGATCAAGAGTAAGTCTGGTATTTAAAAATGGAAAATGGGGCTAGGGATGTAGCTCAGTTGGTAGGGTAATTGTCTGCATGCAGAACCTTGGATCTAAGCAGGTCTGATGTCACAAACCTGTAATCTTTGATGCATATAAGAGGGACAGAAATTCAAGGTTATCACTGGCTACTTAGTAAGGTTGCCACCAACCTGCACTACATGAGGCCCTGTTTTAAAAGCAAATAGATGTACAAAACTGAAAAATAAAATGTCCACAGTTTAGTAGAAAGGTAACAGTTCCTGGAAATTTGGGAGAGTCCCCATATTTACTGGGCAAATTTAGGTTCCCTATCAAGATTCTTAGCTTTGCTAGTAAGAAAAAAATAAGAATGGGCTCAAAAGGAATCTAAGAACAATTTTGTTAGGGTTTAAAAAGAAAAAACCCGGGCTAGAGAGATGGGTCAGTGGTTGGGAGCAGTGGCTGCTCTTCTGGTAGACCCGGGTTCAATTCCCAGCACCCACATGGCAGCTCACAACTGTCCCATTTCAAAGGGAACAAAGACTACTCACCCATCTCTCTCCAGTTCACCAAAAAAAAAAAAAAAAAAAAAAAAAAGAAAGAAAGAAAAAAAAAAAAAGAAAAACCCTAGGGCAGGCAAGCTGTAAATCTCCACAGCTGCCCAGATGTGGAACAGGGAGAAGAGAAAGGAAAGAGGTCCGGCTGACTGTGTTAAGCTAGCGTGGGGGTCGGGCACATGGTGGACAAGCAGCCACACGGTAGGGAAGCTCCCTAGAGGAAGAGTGAAGCCCAAAGAGTCAGAAGGAAAGGAAAAGTCACGCTTTCGTTGGGTAATTCAGAACAGTGGGAAGACTTGCAAAGGGACCTGGCTGCTGCTGCTCTGCCATCAGCTGTGCTGGGGTGGGGACACTGGGAAGGAAGAGTACACTGTCTCATCCAAGGGATCATTATTCCTCCTATTCTTGGTGTGGCTTAAGGTGAAGGCACCCTGCTGGAGGGTGGTCCATTGCCAGGTAATCGTCCGGCCCACCTGTATTAGTTTTGTTTCAGGTAACTTGGTATGTTGGGTCTCTGCTCAGGCCAGACATGTTGTTCTCTTCATCAGAAAGAACTAGATTTGGCCTAATGAGCCTTGACTGCTATTGTGACATAACTGGGTCAGAATCGGGGTTTAGTCAGTGGCTAGATAGGTGAGAGCAGAGAAGGCAAGGATCCAGAACCTGGGCAAAGTCACCAAGCTGGCACACATGGCCAGGACAGGTGCCAGCCATAGAATAAACTACCAGGAAAGCCATGCGATGGTGTCTTCAGAAGGTAGACTTACGGCTGCCAACATGACTTGGTAGTTGGGTCAGACCCAAAAAGTGAGGTTTTGGCCATTAAAAACAAAACAAAACAAAACAAAACAAAAAACCCACCACCAACAAAAATATCTCATTTAATAGAACAGTGTTTGATCATTGTCCAAGCAGATTAGATAATTAACCCCACGGGAATAGAGATTCTCATAACAGAAGTATCTTAAAATTTGGTGCTTGGGGTGGAGCTGAATGGACGGATGAAAAAATAAATAGCTTGAGAATCATCGGAAAGAAGCCAAATGAGTCATTACAAGTGAAGATTTTGTGAATGGCTCTAGAGACTGGACTAGGAGTTTGAAATAAACAGGAGAAAAGTTCTTTTCTCTTGATCTGACACCCATTAATTCATAGATACAAACAATTTGATTTAGATATGATTAATTTTTTTCTTAAGCCTTGGGGTGCTTTGTAGCGTGTTCTGTCTAGAGGTTCTTTTATAGATTTCCGACTGCATTTCTATAGCATTTATGGAATTGAGCTAACAACCAAACAAGACCACGTATGGAATGGCTGTGAAGGCACAGGTACAAGTTTTCTAGGAAGCTGCGACCAACTAGTACACATTGGGTGACTTAGATGAAAGGAATTTATCCTGTCACAGTTCTGGAAGCTGGATGTCCAGGTGTCTGCAGAACTGGTTCTGCCTGAGGACTGTGAGGAAGGATGCGTTCCGTGTCTCCTCAGTAGATTCTGCTGGGTTTCTGGCAATCTTTGGTCTTCCTTGCTTTGTGGATGTATCAGTGACACCTCTGCCTTTGTATTCACATGGTCATAATCATCCCACCATGGGTAAGCATGTCAGCTGACCATCCTAATCACAACCAAGATGACCTCATCTAAAATACAGATATCTTTAATCATTCTATTTGACATTAAGGTCACATGTGAAGAGACTGACGATTAAAGCCCCAGCCTAGGAACTTGACCAACATCAGCACACATCTGGGGTAGTTTCCTTCAAAATGCCTTCCCAGGTCTCTTATGTGAATATTTGCACATTTTTATTTCCCCCTGGGCCTTGGGGGTCAGACATTACACTTTCAGCATGTCTATTTCCTGGCAAAGTACCTGCCACAAGCAGGGTACGCCAGTCTCTCTTAAGTTAGTGACTACAATAGCCTTCGGATTTCTCTCTTATCTTCTGACACTTCTTGTTTGTTTTCATCCTAGTTCATTCTGCACAAAATTATCCATCCTCCCTTTATTTTTGAGACAAGATCACGTGTATCTTAGGCTAGCCTCTGTCTTAGGGTTTCTATTGCTGTAAAGAGGCACCATGACCATGGCAACTCTTTTTTTTTTTTTGTTTTTGTTTTTGTTTTTGTTTTTTGAGACAGGGTTTCTCTGTGTGGCTTTGGAGTCTTTCCTGGAACTCACTCTGTAGCCCAGGCTGGCCTCGAACTCACAGAGATCCTCCTGCGTCCCAAATGCTGGGATTAAAGCATGCACCACCATCACCGCCCAGCCATGGCAACTCTTATAAAGGAAAACATTTAATGGGGTGGCTCACAGTTTCAGAGGTTTAGTCCATTGTCATCATGATGGGATATGGTGGTATGTAGGCAGACGTGGTGCTGGAGCTGAGAGTCCAACATTTTGATAGGCAGGCCACAGGAAGTGGTCTGAGGTACTGAGTATGACTTGAGCATCTGTGAGACCTGAAAGCCCACCTCTACAGTGACACACTTCCTCCAAAAAGGCCACACCTACTCCCACAAAGACACATCTCCTAATAGTGCCACTCCCTTTGGAGGTCATATTTTTTAAACTACCACATTCCACTTCCTGGTCCCCAAAGGCTTGTAACTATATCATAATGCAAAAATGCATTCAATTCAACTTCAAAAGTCCCCATAGTCTATCCTAGTCTCAACAATGTTTTAAAGTCCAAAGTTCAAGGTCTCTTCTGAGGTTCATGCAATCTCTTAACTGTAATCCCCCATAAAATCAAAATAAAAAACAGATCACATACTTCCAACATATAATGGCATGGGATATACATTACCATTCCAAAACATAGGGAAGAAAGTATGGTGATGAAATACTGGACCAAAGCAAGACCAAAAACCAGCTGGGCAAACTCCAGACTCTGCATTTCCATGCCTGATGTCAAAACACTCTTCAGATCTCCAACTCCTGTTCAGCTTTGTGAACTGCAACACACTTCTTTCGTCTTGGGCTGGCTCCACTGCCTGTTAGCAGCTTTCCTTGGCAAGTATCCCATGGCTCTGGCATCTCCAACATCTTGGGGTCTCCAAGGCAATCTAGGCTTCAACTTCACAGCTTCACACAATGGCCTCTCTAGGCCTCCATTCAGGGACACCCCTGACACACACCTGGGCTCAGCAGCTTTCCTTAGTCTCAGGGGCAAAGTCCATAGCCCCTTTCTTCTATTCTTAACTGTGAAGCCAGAACCATGGCCGAAGCTGCCAAGTTCTGCTGCTTGCTGGGGCTAGAATGTGGCCTCCTCGTTCAATCACATTTTCACTAGCTTTCTGTTTTCCATGGTTTCCTTCACTGCCTAAGCTTGGCTGTCTTTGAACTTGCTCTGTAGACCAGGGCTGGCCTTAAAGTCAGAGATCCACTAGCCTATGCCTTCTGAGTCCTAGGGTAAAAGGTGTGCACCACCAAACCTAGAACTAAACTTTTCTTTAATTTCTGTTCACAAATTGGAAACTGAAATGAGTGGGATCATGCCCTGAGGTCCTCAGTCCCCTTAACCCTTTTTTTTTTTTTTTTTAAAGATTTATTTATTTATTATGTATACTGCACATATCTCTGAAGGCCAGAAGAGGGCACCAGATCTCATTATGGATGGTTGTGAGCCACCATGTGGTTGCTGGGAATTGAACTCAGGACCTTTGGAAGAGCAAGCAGTGCTCTTAACCTCTGAGCCATCTCTCCAGCCCTTTTTTTTTTTTTTTTTTTAAAGATTTATTTATTTATTATGTATACTGCACATATCTCTGAAGGCCAGAAGAGGGCACCAGATCTCATTATGGATGGTTGTGAGCCACCATGTGGTTGCTGGGAATTGAACTCAGGACCTTTGGAAGAGCAAGCAGTGCTCTTAACCTCTGAGCCATCTCCCTTAACCCATTTCTTAATCTGTTCATCTCCTTGAACACAGGATTTAGCTCTACTTCCTGGTGCTCCTTTTCTCCTCAGCTTGCTCCTTTTCATTATAAATCATTATACACATGCAAACTAGTAACCACATGACAGAGTCTATACTAGGCTGTTTTGAGATTTTGTCTGCCAAAAGGAATTAATCCAAATCTTTTCATTTTAGGCAGACTCTTTCAAGAAGGACTAAAAGCAGCCACTTTCTTCACCAAAATATTGCAAGAAAGATCTCAAGCAACATACTAAAATTCTTCTCTGAAACCTCTTGAACCAGTCCCCCACAGTTCAAATTACTCTTAGCGTCTCTGTCTTCCATGCTCCTACTAGTATGGCCCTTTAAGCAGTGCTTAAAGCATTTTACTGCTTTCATAACCCAAAGTACCAAAGTCCAAATTCCTCAAAACAAAGGCATGGCCAGGCCCATCACAGCAATACCCCAGTTCCTGGTACCAACTTCTGTCTTAGTTAGGGTTTCTATTGCTGTGAAGAGACAACGTGACCATGGCAACTCTTATAAAGGAAAACATTTAATGGGTTGGCTTACAGTTTCAGAGGTTTAGTCCATTATCATCATGGTGGGATATGGTGGCATGAACAAAGGGAGGGAAAGGCCTGAGACTGGTGGGCCTAGAATGTCCTGGAACACTATGCTTAGTGATGTGCATCTATTTCTTAAAGATGGCATGTACATGCATATTATATATAATGTGTGTGTGTGTGTGTGTCTGTGTCTGCTGATTAAAAAGGCTATTGAGGAAGTGTTGTGGAATATTATTTTAACTAGGCAAAGATGTGTTACATTTGTTTCTGCTGCCTTTGTTAATGATATAAAGATGTGTTACATTTTTTATTCTGCATTTGTTTAATTATTTAAGGATGTGTTACTATTTCCACCTTGCCTGCCTAGATACCTGATTGGTCTAATAAAAAGCGAAAGACTAATAGCTAGGCAGAATAGGGATAGGTGGGGCTGGTGGGCAGAGAGAATCAATAGGAGGAGAAATCTAGGCTTGAAGAGAATAAGGAGAAAAGAACGAGGGAGAAAGAGAGAGACACACCTGTGGCCAGAAGCCAGGCATCTGCCAGCCAGGCTGACACCGGAAGCAGGAAAGTAGGACATACAGAAAGAAAGGAAGGTAACAAGCCCCAAAGCAAGATGTAGATAAAGAGAAACAGATTAAAAGAAGAGCTAAGCTAAGGCTGAGCATTTATAACTAGTAGTAAAGTCTCTGTGTCATGATTTGGGAGCTGGTTGGTGGCCCAAAAGAAAAAGCCTGGTACAAGGAAGATTCCCCGTCTTGCAGTCATTTGCTCTTCTTTTACTGTCATTTGTGATTTTTCTCAACAAGACCATTGTCATGTCAGCTGTGATGATGTGATGACTGAGAGAACCCAGAATAAGCAGTGTGAGGAGAGTCTCTTCTCCAAGTTTATAAATGCAGGAGGAAAATTTCCAATGCTCTGGTGGTCACAGCAGAGACAGGTGGCTGCTTTATTGCCACATCCAAGTAAATCACACCCGTGAGTTCCATCTGAAACTGTCAGAGCTGCAAAAACAATTGGACAGAAGGACTTGTCATTATATATGAATTAAATATTCATCTCTTAATAGTCACTTTACTAGCACTGAAAGGTTGGTAATAGACTGGCTTAGTGTGAATGAACTACAGTGATGATTTGATGTGACCCACTTACTGCAATTCTCACTGCTTTAAATCTGGACAGATTTATACAGTCTACAGGAGATGATACTAGAAGTCAATTACAAGATCTGATGGCATGAGACAATAGCATTTATTTCTTGTGCATATGTTTACTGCTCAGTTGGAGTTCAGCTAGTTCAGTTCCTGGGCAAAGAGTGCACTTGGGTTTTGTATGAATGTTGCTTCCTGCCTTGGGTCACAGGGTCTTCCAAGCAACACAGATGCAAAGACACAGGTCTCAATTTTGCACATGTTACTTATGCTGACATCTCATTGGTCAAGTAAGTCACATTGTCACATCCAGCACCGAGATGATATGGAAGTATATGCCTCCCAACACCTCCATGAAAAGAGGGACATTTGAAAGGAGATATTTGATTTGAGTTAGTTCATAGACACTGATGTCATGATCACTGAGTCTATAATCATGTTATCTAAGGTCTGTCCTCACTGTGCCTTTCTAGGTCTCTCTCACACTGTTCTTTTCCATCTCTTTAAAAAATAGAAAAAAACTTTTATTCTTTGACAATTATATATATATATATGTAATGTATATGAATAATGTGTCTTGATCATATATACCTCCAATTCTCCCTCCCACTCCTCCTAGACAACCTCGACACACCCCCTTCCTATCCCCCCCTTTTGATAACCCACTAGATCCAGTTGCTGTTGCCTTGTTGGCTTGATCTTGGGCAGGTAACCATAGCTGCAGTGAGTTCATGAGCGCGATGGACAGGTCACATCCAGAAGACATTTCACAGGCAGGACCCCTCCCCATCTTCTATTTTCTTTCCACTCCCTATTCCTCAATGTTCCCTGAGTCTTGTGTCAAGTGGTGAGGTGACGGGGTGGTGGGGTAGAGGGATGGTGCTTGTTGATACAGACGTCCCATGTAGGGCTGAGCACTCAACAGTCAAAACATTTTGACAGGTTATGAGCCTCTGCATTAACTGCTAACCACGGCAGAGAGAAGCTTCTCTTGACAAGGCAGAGGGTAGCACTAATCTATGTGCACAAACATATTCAAAAGTTTGTTTGGCAACATGTCCATTTAGCAAAACTATACATAGCAGGCTGCCTCATAGGGCCTGTAACCTCTCCAGCCATGGGCTTTTCTTTGAGACAAGGTCTCTTTTTTTTTTTTTTTTTTTTTGGTTTTTCGAGACAGGGTTTCTCTGTGTAGCTTTGCGCCTTTCCTGGGACTCACTTGGTAGCCCAGGCTGGCCTTGAACTCACAGAGATCCGCCTGGCTCTGCCTCCCTAGTGCTGGGATTAAAGGCGTGCGCCACCACCGCCCGGCCAGCCATGGGCTTTTAACTAGGCCTTTAGTACCAGACATGAATTCCCTTCTGCAGAGCAGGGCTCAAATCCAGTTCAAATGCTGAGAGTCACCCCTGTGTGACCTTGGTACCGCTATTGCACTTGTGGACCTATGTTGCTTGGCCAGTCAGGATTTGGCATTTGGGATTTGCTGCTGAGGGATACCATTGATAACTTTTTCCCCAAAGAAAGCCAATTAATAGAGAGGAAGTTTCTGGTTAGTTCCAGCTTGATTTCTCTGTGTCCAACAATCAAAGTAAGTTGTGTCTTCAGCAATAAGGTCTTACATCTGGTTCTTGTCGGCAATCAAGTACAATGACAATAGCCTGTGTTTTTTTTTTTTGGGGGGGGGGTGCTGGTACTGAGATTTTTATTTAATAACCATGGGGGGAAATTTTACTCATGCAGGGTACCTTTGTTAAAATGTCTTTATTATTTTATCTTTTAGTTAGCCTACAAAGTAGTGGGTTTCCACACATCCTTAGATTTGGCTAATCTATTTCAATCCCCTTCTCTCTCCTGTCTGCCTTCCATCCCAATCTCTGATTAAGCTTTTCACTAACTAACTCCCACCCCCATAGCATATGTGCTCTGCTATCCCCTCATCTCTTAATACCTCTTCCCCTCCCCCCTCATGAGTCCTCTCTAGCTTTCTGACCTTTACAGATGCTCCAAATTAAAGATACAACTCTGAAAATTCAAAGCTGGGACCACATATGAAAAAGAACATTCAGCATTTGTCTTTTTGGGCCTGGGTTACTTCACTTAGTATAATATTTTCCAGTTCCTTTCATTTTCCTGCAAATTTCATCCTTCTTTATAGCTGAATAAAATTCCCTTGTGTAAACACACCACATTTTCATTATCTATTCATCAATTGATGGACATCAAGGCTGATTCCATTTCCTAGCTATTGTAATCCCATTGTGATCAGACAGAATACAAGGAACTATTTCAACTTTCCCTATTTGCTAAGACTTGATTTGTGCCCTAATAGAAGACCTATTTTGGAGAAAGTCCCATGGGCTGCTGAAAGAAATGTATGTTCTTCAGCAATTTGATGGGACATCTGTAGAAATCTGCTAAGCTCTTTTGGTCTATGATGCCCTTTAATTCAGGTATCTCTCTGTTTATCGTTTGTCAGGATGGCCTGTCAACTGCTGAGAACAGAATGTTAAAGTTGCTCATTGCTGCTGTCCTAGGGTTGACCTGTGACTTTACCTCTATTGGTACATTGTAAATTAAATTACATTTTATGTGTATGGGTGTTTTGTCTGCGTGTCTGCCCATCATGTCTGGTGCCGGTGGAGGTCAGAAGAGGACAGAGGATCTCTGTGGGACTGGAGTTACACATAGTTGTGAGCCTCTTTGTGGGTGTTGGACCTTGAACCTTGCTTGTCCAGAAGCCAGTCCTCTTGTCATCTCTCCAGCCCCAGACTTGTGTCTTCTAACCGGGTAAATTAAGAACATGAATATTCAGAGTTATTGGTGGTTCCTGCCATTTGTTTCCTCTTCTGGGGCTTGAGCCTCTGCTCTTCCTCTCTCACTTAGCGCTGATTCTGAGTAGTACTAATTCTCACACCATTTGTTCTTTCTCGTGACCTTGTGGACGTGTTTGAGTTTCTTTTCAGTCTGCAGGATACTTTCAAAAATCTGTAGATCTGGCTTAGTGGTCATAAATTCCTTTAGCTGCTTTTTATCATAGAAGGTTATCCCCCCAACACCTTCAATTATAATTGAAGCTTTGTTGGGTATAGTAATCTGGATTGGCCATTGGTATCTTTTAGAATTTTTAAAAATTTATTTATTTTTATTGCATGGACATTAATGTTTTGCCTGCATGTATGTCTGTGTGAAGGTGTCAAATCCCCTGAAACTGGAGCTACAGGCAGTTATGAGCTACCATTTCTGTGCTGGGAATTGAACCTCGGTCCTCTGGCAGAGCAACTAATGCTCTTAACCACTGAGCCATCTCTCCAGCCCCTATCTTTCAGAATTTGAAATGCATCATCCCAAGCTCTTTGGCTTTTAAAGTTTCAGTTGAATAATCTGCCGTTATTCTTTACATGTGACTTGATGTTTCTTTCTTGCAGCTTTCAACATACTTTCTTTGTTCTGTATATTTGGTATTTTAACTATAATATGATGAGGGGAGGTTGTTTTCTGGTTTTGTCTGATTGTTCTTCAATGCCACCTGTTCCTGGATTGCATCTATTTTCCTAACTCTAGAAATTTTCTGTTGTGATTATTTTGAAAATATCTTCCGTGTCTTTATAGCTGTGTTTCTCAACATGTGGGTTGAGACTCCTTGTGGGGGTCGGATGACCTTTTCACAGGGGCTGCATGTCAGATAACCTGCATATCAGATGTTTATTTATATTACCATTCATAACAGTAGCAAAATCACAGTTGTGGAGTAGCAACGAAAATAATCTTATGGTTGGGAGTCCCCACAACCTGAGGAACTGTAGCAAAGGGCTGAAGTATTAGGAAGGTTGAGAACCATGCTCTAGAGCAAGATGCTGTAGCTGTGGCAGCGGCTGCTCCTCCACTCCTCCTCCTCCCCCTCAATCCTCTTCTTCCACCTTCTCCTCCCCCTCTTCCTGATCCCCTTCTTCATCTAATAACCTGCAAATTTAATCTTTTTAGAATGTCAGGTGCATCCTGGGATTCCCACTGGTACCTTCCTATTGTTTTATCTTTGTCCATGTTGGATTGTTCCAAATCCTCCACCTTGTCTTCAAGCTCAGATATTCCGTCCTCTCCTTGAGTTACTGTGTTGGTGAGACTTTCCACAGAGCTTTGTATTTGATTCATATGTTTTTTATTTCTTATATTACAGATATTTTTCTTTGGTATTTCTATCTCTTTGTTGAATTCTTCTTTCATATCATCCATTGCCTTCCTTATTTCGTTTATTAGTTTGGGAATTTGAACATACTTACGATTATTATTTTGACTTCTCTGTCTGGTATTTCATCTTCACTCACTTTCACTAGATGCCATTGCAGTAGGGTTAGTAAATATTTGGAATTATTACATTGCCTTGGTTGTTCATGTTTCTTATGATATTGCTTTGGAATTTTCAAATCTGGTGTTATTTATTTGCTTGGTATTTTTTTTTATTTTGATTTGTTTTCTGAGTAGTTCAGGCTACTCTTGAACTCACAGAGATCTGCCTGTTTCTCCTTTCCAAGTGCTGGGAATAAAGGTGTGCACCGTCAGTCCTGGCCTTGGCTTATCATCTCTATTCTTTTTTTTTTTTTTTTTTTTTTGGTTTTTCGAGACAGGGTTTCTCTGTGTAGCTTTGCGCCTTTCCTGGGACTCACTTGGTAGCCCAGGCTGGCCTCGAACTCACAGAGATCCGCCTGGCTCTGCCTCCCGAGTGCTGGGATTAAAGGCGTGCACCACCACCGCCCGGCTCATCTCTATTCTTTCAGTTGAAGTATTTGCAAAGTTCAAGTGTACTTGGATTTGGTAGCATTGAGTATGTAGTTTAGGAAAGAATTCCTCAGACCCTTGCTCTGGGTGCCTGCTGTAAACTCAGTATATTCTTTGAGTAGGGTATTAACTAAGAGAGCTACTGCAGGTGTTTGGTATTACCTCTGTGCCTTTGTTCTGCCAGCCAATTAATAGTGACCTTTGGTTTTAATAACTGTCATGGGTAGTATGGAGTATGCTTGGATTTTGGTTACTAAGATTAGGAATGGGAGGGAAATAAGATGGGTAAGGATAGGATTAAATATTAGCTCAACTCTAAAAATAAAAAATAAATCTGAGGTGTGTAAAGCAGTGAAGAGGAGAAAATTAGAATCCTGGTAGGATGCACAGACTTTAGAGACTGTAAAGCTGAAGAAGGTTAAAACTAAGAAGTAAAAGAAGAGAGGATAAGAAAGAGAGAAAGAATACAAGACTCTGGAATAAAAGGGGAGAATGTAAGATGTGCCTGAAGAGTATGGTAAGGATGCCCTGAAGGAGGAACATAGGCACAGTTCTAAATCCTAGCTGAGCAATATGCAAGAAACAAAACCACCAGGAGACACGTGTGCAGAGTAGAAGGGAAATGAGAGAGAAAAGGCATACTTATGGAATGGATCGCTGCCATAGCTGTGCTGAGCCGACAGGTGAAGGGCTCTGAGCATCCTGTTCTAGTGGGTTCCATGTGTTGCTGTGTGGCAGAAGGAAGAGTAGGAGTTACTAGTCTCTGTAGCCTCAAGGGACTGTGTGGGGGTAGGGGATGTTATGTGTTTTCTTGGTAGTTCCCTCAGATTTGTGTGCTCGACCATGGCCTTTCTTGGTCCTGAGGTTTGGTGTATGTGAGGAGCACCACTTCTCTTGCCTGTATATTTCTTTTCAAAATTTATTTATTATTAAAAGTGTATCCACATGTGTGCACATGAACCGTTGTGCTCACGTGATGGTCAGAGGGCAACATGCAGGAGTCACCTAGCTTCCTTCCACCGTGTGAGTCCTGGAGATTGAACCCAGGTCATCAGGTGGCAAGTACCTGTGCTCACTGTGTCATCCTGTTAGCCCTCCCTGCTGCTTTCTTTTCTTTTTTTTTTTTTTTTTTGGTTTTTCGAGACAGGGTTTCTCTGTGTAGCTTTGCGCCTTTTCCTGGGACTCACTTGGTAGCCCAGGCCGGCCTCGAACTCACAGAGATCCGCCTGGCTCTGCCTCCCGAGTGCTGGGATTAAAGGCGTGAGCCACCACCACCCGGCAGAACCCTGCTGTTTTCTAAAATGTGTAACCTGCTTTCAAAGGTCAAGTAATATATATATATATATGTGTGTGTGTGTGTGTGTGTGTGTGTGTGTGTGTCTGTATACATACACACACACACACACACATATATATATATATATATATATATATATATATATATATATAGCTAGAGTTTTCCTGCCTGGCCCACAGTCAGGACAAATCTCTGTCACCTGCCAGTCCCACAGCCGCTCAGACCCAACCAAGTAAACACAGAGACTCATATTGCTTACAAACTGTATGGCCATGGCAGGCTTCTTGCTAACTGTTCTTATATCTTAAATTAATCCATTTCTATAAATCTTTACCTTGCCACGTGGCTCGTGGCTTACCAGCATCTTCACATGCTGCTTGTCATGGGTGTGGCTGGCAGTGTCTCCCTCTGCCTTCCTGTTCTCTCAATTCTCTTCTCTGTTAGTCCCGCCTATACTTCCTGTCTGGCTACTGTCCAATCAGTGTTTTACTTAGTGACCAATCAGAGCACTTTGACATACAGACCATCCTGCAGCATATATATATATATATATATATATATATATATATATATATATATATTTCTTGAAAGTGAATTAACTGTGCCACCTACATCCATCCTGTATTTTATCTTTGTGTCTATGATGGAGCCATCTCCATAGTGTGACCTTGTACTGGTTAGCTTTTGTCAACATGACACAAATTAGAGTCATCTGGGAAAAGGAAACTGACTGAGAAAATGGCTCCATGAGAGTGGCTCATAGACAAGACAGTGGGGCGTTGTCTTGGTTACTGATTGACATGGGAGGGCCGGCCCACTGTGGGCTGTGCCACCCTTGGGCAGGGGGTTCTAAGTTGTATAAAAAGCAGGCCGAGCAAGCTATGTGGAGCAAGGTAGTAATCAGGGTTCCCTCATGGCCTCTGCTTCAGTTCCTGCCTTCAGGTTCCTGCCTTGAATTCCTGTCCTGACTTCCCTTCATGATGGACTGTGATCTGGACATAGAAGCCAAATAAACCTTCTCTCCATGTTTGGTCATAGTGTTTTGACACAGCAATAGAAAGCAAAGTAGGACAGCCCCCACCAGACCCTCTATGTCCTTACCCATTTATTTACAACATGCTAAAGAAGTCACTTCTAGAATTCCACAATCAGAAGTGACCTGCATCTACTTTATGCAATTGTATGATATACTTCTTCTTTCCTTTACTAATCCATAATTCATGTATAAAGCACCTACTATGTGTCGTAGTGCTGGAATTCAATCATAACACTCATAGTCTATTGAGGGGCATTCATCAAATAATACTCTTCTTTTTCTTTTCATTTTTTTTTCTCTTTTTGAGAGAGGATTTTTCTATGTAGACCAGGCTGGCCTGGAACTCACTCTGTAGACTAGGTTGGCCTGGAACTCAGGGATCTAGCTGCCTCTGCCTCCTGAGTCTTGGGATAAAAAAATGCATTCCGCCATTCTTCTTAAGTGTGTACTTGTTTCCCATTAGCTTCTACTGTCCATCCTGGTTATCATTCCCCAAGGAGGGAAAGAAAATGGATCTAGAGGTTGAGACAGGAAGACTGCAAGTTCAAGCCTTGCCTGGGCCACAGAGTTCAGTGCCAGGCTGGACAACTGAGTGAGACCTGTCTCAAAATAAAAAAAATAAAACACAATGAATAGTTCAGTGGTGGTGCTTTTGGCCTAGTTGCCTTGTTATCTGTAGGCGTCTTTGACCCCAGCACTGTGCCTTTAGTTAAACAATGTTTACTGAATGGCTGTAACTGGCAGAGTTTTATTGACTGACTACCTTCCCTCAGGTGAGGCAATCAAAGAAATGATGTTGTACTAACTGCTGCACAACAATTCATTTGAATTCACAGCATACATTTTTTTGTGGTAGTTTTGTTTTTGTTTTTGTTTTTCTAAACAGGGTTCCACTGTGTAGCCCTGGCTGTCCTGGAACTCATTCTGTAAATCAGGCTGGCCTCGAATTTAGAGTTTCACCTGCCTCTGCCTCCTGAGCACTGGGATTAAAGGTGGGCACCACCACACCTGGCTCCTCACAGCACACATTTAAAAGTATGCACATGTATCTTCATAACTGCAGTGCTAGGGATAAGAACATCCAAGATGCAAATGGGGTACCTGCCATATTGGAAATGCAAACGTGGGACAATATGGGGCTGTGTGAATTTTAGGACTCTGGGTTTTAGATGTCTGGTCTGCAGGCTGCACACCCCACATAGATAAAGACTGATCTCCATCTGTCTCATCCATCTTCATTTGCCTTCTGTGAATAAATAATATTTAGGCATTTTAGAAATATTTCCAAAATGCCACAATCACTCTATGTTTCCTAGGCCCAGTAGCCTTTCCTTCACATTCTCCTTATTAATGTCTTCAGGTCTATGAAGTGAATTATAACTACCATATTATATTATATTATATTATATTATATTATATTATATTATATTAGGAACCTGCTCATTATTTCCCCCACTCTAATTCAGTTAGCCATTTGTTACAGGTGGCCTATAGAGTGGCTGTCAAATGCCAGCAATTACCAAGAGAAAAGAGAGAGTGGGACCAAAACTAAATATACACACATACATACATATTTATATTTAATATCATATGTCCTTGAAGTGAAGGGAACTCCTAATTGTGAAGCATTCAACAGAATTTTATCTAGCCGGTCATGGAAAACTCCGGAAATAGCCTTTCTTTCATACACAAGGGACAGACTACTGAGGTCATGGAGCAAAGGTTCTAGAAGAGAAAATGAGTAAATATGTAATTCTGTTTGCATTTGCCATCTCCACGATGAAGAGAAATCAATAGGTTTACAGAATATGGTAATTGTTCTTTTAAATGAGGGTTTTCTGAAAGGTGGTTTTCTACCGTAGAGGAGCTGATGATTCCCAATAAGTGATTTATTCTTCAGGGAGTTGTATATGCTTAATTAAGGTTGTGCTGGGTAAGCACCACAGTGAGGAAGCATGAGAAATTCACTATCAAATTCCTCTCACCTCAAAAAGTCAGAGTTAAATGTAAGCATTTGAAATTCAAAGCTGGGTTCATTCAGAACTTCTCTATGAAAGGTTGGTTTGTTAGAGGAAGTGGGTTGGATGTCCTGGGGGTTATAACACTGAAAAAGAAGTTCAAAGAGAATGAGCATAGAAGTGTGTCATTCTTGAGTAAAACCTTACGACGTAATGAGGTGGGCCTGTGAGGAGACGGACTGCTTTATTAATTTTCGACTGGCCTACTCATTCATGCTCTTTTCCATAGAAGAATGAACTGGGTTACAATGCGGCCGTTCTCCATTTAAAATGACACTTATTCAACAGCAGGCCTGCCTCCTGCATTCACTTCTTCGTAGTCTCTTACACAGCCAGCTCATTTTCCCCTGAGTTCTACAGAGAGCGTTTCTTCATGGTGTGCTTGAGTGCTTTATTCTACTCTAATTTAAGTGTGTCAAACTATGCCACTTCAAATCGTTTTCCCCAGGAGTTTCCTGTAGTCTGAAAAATATCTTCATTAAGAAACCCTCTAGTATTTAGCTTATTTTAAAATGCTGTTCTATCTGGCATCAAAAATAGGCTGTTCCCTCAACTATTAGGTTTGACTGTAGAAATTCATTCCAGAAGGTAGCAGGCATGACAACAAGAAAGGAGGGCATCTTTCCTTCAGAAAACTCACAGTTTGTAGTTCAGTGGTAATGAACACATTCAAGTTTCTATTGGCAGTGTTGCAGACATGGCTCAGTGGTTAAGAGCCATGGATGCTCTTACAGAGGACCTGGGTTTTATTTACAGCACCCCCATGGTGGCTCACAACCATCTGTAACTCCAGTTTCAAGGGACACATTGCCATCTTCTGGCCTTCATTGGTACCAGACACATACATGGTACCCAGACATACATGCAACAAAACACTCACACACATAAAAATAAGTTAATAATTAAAAAAAAAATCTAATTGGCTTGACATCTTTTGCTGTAGACAGATCTCTCTTACTCTACCGGTTTTGAAGTTTGGGTCAGAGAAAAGCTGAGGGTGAAGGGGAATGAACGTTTTAAAGTATAGAATACACTTTTTCCCCCATTATATTTATTTTTCACACACACAGACATGCATGTATAGTAACACTGTGGGGAGGGGGAACATCGATCTAGTATGGTTAAAACTGAAGAAACCAGTGAAACTCCAACAACTCAGATGTGACTGTTAGCTTTTCTTCCTTTTGAGGTTAGTGAACTGGGCAGGCATCTTGCTGAGAAGTCAGGGCATGGGTTTTGAACCTTTATGGATTTCAGCCATGGGGGCTGGTGAGATGGCTTTGTAAGTAAAGGTTCTTCCTGTCAAGACTCATGACCTGAGTTCAATCTCTGGACATGGTGGAAGGAGAGAACCAATTCCTACAAGTTGTCCTTTGACCACTCACATGAGCATGCCTCCCCTCCTCCAACACAATAAATATATAAATATTATAGAAAAAGAAAATTTAAAAATTTCCTCCTTTAATCTTTGCTTAGCATGCGTGAAGTCCCAGATTCAATTCCCAGCAAGGTCTAAAACTGGATTTGGTGGCACAAATCTGTGATCCTAGCAGTTTCTGAAGGTAGAGACAGGAAGATCAGGAGTTCAAGGTCATCTCCCACTACATAATGGAGGCCATCCTGGGATACATAAAACCTTGGTCTTAAAAAAAATTAAAAACCTAAAAACATCAACAAAACTAAATTATTTCACAAGAGCTACATCATTAAGCACTGTACTTTGATTTTACTTACTTTCCATTTTTTCTATGTGTGTTTTCATGTCTTAGGTATGTGAGCACGTTTGTGTGTATGTGTGTGTAGAGGCATGAGGCTGATGTTGGGGAGCATCCTTGATCTCTCATCCATCCTATTCATTGAGTCAGGGTCTCTCAGTCAAATCCAGAGCACCTCCATATCCACAAGATGCCTCCCCAGTTAACTGACCTCAAAACCAAACCAAAACAAAAACAAACAAAAAACCCAACAAACCCAGAAAACAAACAAACAAAAACCCCAACAGAAAACAACAAACCAAAACCAAAACCAAACAAAAAAAAAACCCTAAAGGTCATCCTTGTATTCTTGTAGCTTCTTTGGTTTCTTCATTTTTCATGGTACCACGTGGATGTTTATCCCTTCAATGCTATTCTATAGGCGTACCTGTGTGTGTGTGAATGTCTAGTCTCTACAGTCAGTCTGCTCCGGGGATATCCTGTGTCTGCCTTCTGAGACTGGAATTACAGGGCGACCCCCGTGCCCACCCAGCTTTTAAATGGGTTTTGGGGATCCGAACCCCTAGTCTACACTCTCGCACAGCAAGCACTTTAACCACTGAGCCGTCTCTCCGGCCCCTGCACTTTAATTTTAATAACTTAATTGGCGTGACAAAGGAGGGGAAGGTTGCCAAAGCCAGTATGCCCTAGATGCACAGTGTCTGTCGAGGGTGGCGAGAGGCTCAGCAGTACAGCGATAACTTACCGTCTTCAGGGCTTCTTCCAACTGTGGCTGCCACAGGGGCAGGATTTCTGCTGCTGGCTCTCCCTGTGCTGGATGCGCACCCAGCAGCTCTCCTTGCAAAAGCAGAGCACTCCTATGGAGCCCCCAGGAGACACACGAATGGAGCAGCTGATGTATTTTCTCTACTTAGGAAGTGTTAATTAAAACTACGTGTGGTTTGAAATGTTTGCTGTTCTTTCTCTTCTGAAACCCTCACAATTTGCTTTGCACAAAAGTCTGAGGTCTCTGTGTAAGTCACTGAGACGATGGCTTTAGCGAAGAATTCAGTTTCCCTTTAGCATAGGATGGTTTAAGGTGCAAAGGGCCAGGGCCGAATTTAACAGGTCATTTGCTAGAAGCAGCACATCTCTGGGCACCATCAACCGGTTTATGTCATACTTTAAGCTTTGAAAATTTGAAATTAAAATACATACAAATTGTACAAAACAAAAACATGTTGCCTGAATAATGACTGATGAAGTCGCACCCTGCATCCCAATCCTGCCTGCATCCCAAAGCCTCTGCTCGACCCTCCCTCCATCTTCCCTCAGAGACAACTATAGACATCTCTTACTTTTCTTTAGAGTTTTAACACTAGGCACACATTGTCAAACTCGGCAGTTAAATTTTTTTCTGCTTTGAATTTTATAGAAAACGAGATCACGTAGTGTGAATACTTCCGTGACTGGCTTCTATGTTCAACACATTTGCCAAATTTATCTATATTTCTAACAAAATTGTGCTTTTTTTTCTACACTGGTTTACAATCTTCCATTATGAATGAGTCTATAATCCATTTGTTCATTTTACTGTTAATAGGCACCTGAATGTTTCAGTCTGAGAATAGAACAAATACCCAAATAATACAAGAGCTCTCTCTTCAGGGCTGGAAGTGTGGCTCTGCTGAGGACCTGCTTAGCATGTGTCAAGGCCCTGTGTTCAATCCCCAGCACCATAAACAAACAAACCAAGAATCCAAGTCAAAACCAAGGACAAAAGCACATGTTAAGTGTCTCTTGGTCTTCCTGGGTACACAGTCATGCACACTTACACCTCAGTGCTTATTCATTTCTATAGACACTACGTGTTACCAAACTATTTTCTTTTTCTTTTTTTTAAAATAATGAATGTATTTATTTATTTTACATCCTGGCCACAATTTACCCTCCCTCCTCTCCTCCCAGTCCCTCCCACCTTCCCTCTGCCCCCCCCTCCCCACTTCTCCTCCGTTTCTTTGTAGGAAAGCACAGATCTCCCTTGAGTATCAACAAAACATGGCACATCAAGTTGCAATAAGACTAAGCACCTCCCTAAGTATTAAGGCTGGGCAAGGTGACCCAGAATGAGGGGTAGGGTTCCAAAAGCCAGTAAAAGAGTCAGGTACAGGACCTGTTCCCAGTGTCTTCACAGGAGGACCAAGCTACACAACTGTAACGGATATGCAGAGGGCCTAGATCAGTCCCATGCAGGCTCCCTGATCGTCGATTTAGTCTCTGTGAGCTCAGGTTAGTTGATTCTGTGGGTTTTCTTGTGATGCCCTTGACCCCTCTGGCTCCTACAATCCTTTCTCCTCTCTTCTGCAGGATTCCCCGAACTCCGTCTAATGTTTGGCTGTGGGTCTCTGCATCTGTTTCCATCAGTTGCATTTTTTAAGCAACTATACTATTTATTATTTTATTTATTGATTGATTTTTTTGAAATTAAGTCTCACCCTATAGCTCAGGCTGACTTGAACTAACAGCAATCCTCCTACCTCAACCTCCTCAGTGTTGCCTGTCTTCCTTTCTTCCTCCCTCCCTCCCTCTCTCTCTCTCTCTCTCTCTCTCTCTCTCTCTCTCTCTCTCTCTCTCTCTCTCTCTCTCTCTCTCTCTCTGCATTAGCAGGTCTCTTTCTATGCTGTCTGGGACCTTCAATCCCAGGTTGAATGCCGCACTGATTACGGATAGACTCGTTGCAGATCTCAGTGGGAAAGTATCCATCCATTTGTTGCTGTGTATTTCATGTTGATACCCTGTCAAAATCAACAACTCCCGTTACACCCGAGTTTGCTGAGACTTTGCAGTGTGCATCATAACGCACAGCATCACGGTGTTCTCTCCATTTGCTCATCACTTGGCATCTCCGTTACACCATTAATATTACAAATTGTTTGGATTGATTTTTTTTTTCAATCTTAGCCAGTTTGCTCTCCTGCAATGAAGTCAGATTTTTTTCTTTTATATGTTTTGCTACATTTGATTTTCTAGGATTTTGTTTAGGATTTTCCAGTCTGTACTTGGAGAGATGCTGGCATGGACTTCATCCTTCCCATAATGTTTCTGTTGTGTTTTCATATCAAGGTTATGAAGTTCACTCAGAAATAATGAGAAATAGACCCCGGTCTGCTGTTCTCTAGAAAAGTCTGTTTAAACATTGGGGGGAATTCACCAGCAGAGGCATCTGGGCCCATCGTTTTCTTGTGGGATGGAATTAGATTGAGAACACGGTTTCTTTAATAGACATTTAGATGATCTGTTCCTGTGGTAGCTTTGATGACATGTGTTTTCATCTGTATCACCTAAAATTTAAAATTTATTGGCATATTTTTTTCTAATTTCTTCTTGTGGTCATTAGAATGTCCTTGTCATCTAAATAGAAGTCAGAAAGTGAGGGTTCTTGGGGCAAATCTTGCCCAAGCCTGTTTTTGTTGAGGCCAATAAAAAGAATGATTTTTTTAGACTTTGAAAGAGTTGTTAAAAACAAAACAACAGAAACATGAGAACATGTAACAGAGGCCACAGTTTCTTCTCTTAACTTTAATATTTCCTTAGTTGAAGTTTCTTTGTAATTTAATTTCCTGTTCCTTTTCTAACTTCTTGAGAGAGCAATTCTTGTAAATATTCTGTGTGTCCTAGAAAAGGTCAGATTTGCTATCTTGTTATTTGAAATTTCTCTGTTCTTATCGACTTCCTGTCTTTTTATTCCAGCTGTTAAAATCTTCTTCTGTGGGACCTGGGAGATGGTTCAGTGGGTAGAGGCACTTGCTGCCAAACCCGATGATCTGAGTTCAATAACAAGGATTCACACAGTGGAAGGAGAGAACCATCTCCTGCAAGCTGTCCTCTGACCTCCACATGCATGTCATGCGCGCGCGCACACACACACACACACACACACACACACACACACACACACACACACAGGTACACATGCACACACGGGCATGTACATGCACACCAAAGAGGTAAATGGTTTGCTTTATTTTTGAGACAGGATCTCACTATGTAGAGCAGGCTGTTCGCAAATTCAAGAGATCAGCCTGCCTCTGCCTCCCAAGTGCTGGAATCAAAAGCGTGCACCACCATGCCTGGCCCTAAAAGTTTTCTTTAAGTGTCAGATGAAGGCTTTATATGTAAGTGACTCACAATTTTTTGACCTAGTTTCTCTCACCTAAATTCACATTTGTCACAATAATAAAAAAATGTTGATTTCAGCTTTTCATATCTTTTTACACCATTACCTAAAATTTGTCATGCCAATCATTTTGTTTTAAACATTCAGCTTTAACGACTATCTACCATTTCTGTTTTTTCCGCCCTCCAGAAACAAGGAAGCAGATTTTGTAAACAAAAATAACAGTATCGGTCATGGTTACTAACCCTTGTGTGGAAACATATGTGCTAGGTTCTCCGTTGCTTTCTTCTAAACAATGACTTTCAAAATGAAAGAAACTGATGGAAAAAAAAAAATCGAAGGTCTTGCTTCAGGTGCTGGCTGGGTGCCAGAGTTCAGGGTGCTTCAGTTTTACCCTAAGGAGTGGCCCACATGTGGTCCTGATTTGGTCAACAGTGCATCCACCTGTGTGCACGATGTAGCGGTGCTTTTCTCCACAGCGCCAGGATGCAACTGAAAGTGGCCTGGTGGGCAGGGTGGCTGTCCTTCATAACGCAGACCTGATCATCTAATGGAAAAAAAAACCCAAACACTCTGAACTTCAGCCTTAAGTCTGGGCTCATCCAATAGTCTCTGAATCCACAGCAATCATCTACAGTGATGGTTGGAGACTGAAGTATTCATTTTCTTTTCTCTCAGTAGGACCTCCCAATTTCCCAGCTTTCCATCAGCAGCACTCAGGGTTGGGAAAAAGGCTGGTCCCAGCAGAGGTGGGAGGGTGGTGTCCTTATCTGACAGAAGAGGTATCTATTACAGACTGGTCTGTTTCCTGCTCAACCACCTCCAGGGAGTGAGGCCACAGAGAAATTGCTTTATCTCTCTCAGCTTTCGTTTCTCTATCTGTAATCAGAAGATAATGGAGCCTGTTCCCTACACACTTCAGTGACACACGTGTGCAGATAAATAGGGTAGATTGGAATGTGACAGCCAGGTCTCATGAGAAAGGGGCTAAGGATAAATAAAGATGTATCATGAATGTCTGATTTTAATAAAAGATATCACAGTCCTCCATCATGGCCTCCTGAATACTTATAATTGTTGAATATTGAATGGATTTTTCTCTGCCCCCCCATGTTATTACTGCTTTAAATTTTTTATTGCATTTATTTGCTTTTTGTTGTTGTTGCATGTGCCTGCATATATGTGGGCATGAACTTGTCATGGTGTGTATGTGTATATATGTTTACGTGTATGTGTATATATGTACACACATGTGTCTTTCTGTACATATGTGTATGTATATATATCTATATGTGTATGTGCATGTGTCTCTGTGTATGTATGTGAGTATATGTATATGTGTATATGTGCATGTATCTCTGTGTGTATATGTGTATGTGTGTGTGTGTGTATGTAGGCTAGAGGACAACTTTCAGGAATTGATTCTCTCCTTTTTATGTCTGGGTCCTGGGGATCAAACTCAAGTACCTTTACCTACTTACTGAGCCTTTCTTGCTCACCTTATTATAGCTATTTAAAATACTCTTATGTGCAGTATGTGCTGTGAGATGTTCTGTATGGCAAATGTGTTGCTAATTAGTCAATAAATAAAACACTGATTGGCCATTGGCTAGGCAGGAAGTGTAGGCGGGACAAGGAGGAGAATAAAGCTGGGAAGTGGAAGGCTGAGTGAGAGAGACACTGCCAGTCGCCACAATGAGAAACAGCGTGTGAAGATGCCGGTAAGTCACAAGCCACGTGGCAAGGTATAGATTAATGGAAATGGATTAATTTAAGCTGTAAGAACAGTTAGCAAGAAGCCTGCCACGGCCATACAGTTTGTAAGCAATATAAGTCTCTGTGTTTACTTGGTTGGGTCTGAGTGGCTGTGGGACTGGCAGGTGAGAGAGATTTGCCCTGACTGTGGGCCAGGCAGGAAAACTCTAGCTACACTTATGTATTCCTTGACACTTGGTGTGTTTATATAATGTATCTTAGTCATACCCACCCCAGCTCCTCCCTCCCACGCTGTCTGGACCCCGCCACACCTGCCCCTCCCACTTTCGCATCCTCTCTTGTTTTGAACCCACTGAGTCCAATCAGCACTGTCTGCACACACAGACACACTTTTAGCAACCACACCCCAGAGAAAGATGGCTCCTCTCCTCCACCAGCTATCGACTGCAATGGTCCCTCAGTCGGGGTGGAGCCTCAGAGCCCCTCTCTGTCTACGCTGGAACTACTGACCATCTTGGTCTTTTGCAGATGACCATAGTGCTGTGCCTTCATGAGTGCAAGGCCATGCCATATCCAGAACACATTTTACACGATTTCTCCTCATCCTCTGGTTCTTACATTCTTTCCATCTCCTCTTCTACAATGTTTCCTGACCCTTGGGGTGGGGTGGGGGAGGTGGGTACAGATGTCTCATTTAGGGTCGAGCAGTCAACAGTCCGTTATTCTCAGCACTTTGGCCCCTTAGGAGTCTCTGCACTGATTGCTGCTCACTGCAGAAAGGGGCCTCTCTGATGGCGGTTGAGAGAAGTGCAAATTGATACATATAAACATAAATATTTAAAAGGCCATTAGAAACCATGTCTGTTTGACAAAGCAGCAGTAGTAGATCCCCCTCTGGCCCTGATCTCCCCAGCCACAGGCCTTCAACTAGGTTTAGGGTCAGGTGTGAATTCTCTCCCATGGAGCGGACTTTAAATACAATGAAAAAGCAACTGGTTACCTCCCAAACAGTCATGACATGTTGCCCCCGTTGGCACTTCTTGCCTGACAGATCCATACGCTGGAGTCCACCTCTGAGTAAATCTACCCATAATCTTTCACCTCCAGCAAACTGCACCAAAACATTATTTTGCAAATTGTCTGTGTTAGACCCTGGGAAATAACTATAATGGAAATAGAGTTTGCTTCTGTTTCTAGGTTAATTCTCTTTTTTCTCCCTCCCTCTGTCTCTTCCTTCCTTTCTTAAATATGGTCTCGTGTAATCCAGGCAAACCTCAAACTCACAATGTGGCCAAGGATGAACTTGAACTTTTGATCCTCCTGCCTTCAGTGCTTGGTTTTATATTATGCTGACTCTTCCAGCTCAACTGTATCCCAGCCTCAGGTTTTCCTCTTTATCCCTATTCCCTTCTCAGGATGATTCATTGAAGCCTCTGGTTCTTAACGAGAGGACCAAGCAGATGCCATAACAGGCTGCTCAGTCTTCTTTCTCTCAGAGATCAGGCCTCAATTTCAGTTTCCTGAGACTGAGCAAGCAGTTTCTGGGAGGGCCATGAAAAAAAGATAATCACTGATGCCCCTGTCAGCAGGGACAGGGAGATAGGATGCACCAAGCCTCACGCACTGAGCCAGCCCCCACAGTCAGTACGTGCTAGGCCAGCCAGCCTCCACAGCAGCTCAAGGACAAAGCCTGGAATTTGTCCAGGCCTGCCCCAAAATGGGTAACTGTAGCCCTGACAAACCCCCAACTAACCCTAGCCAATTAAAAGTTACTAACATAATCGCCACTGGCATAAACCAATCCTGAGCCTGTTCCTATGTAGTCTATAGACCCCAAGATCCCCACCCTCTGCTTTATCTCACCTAAAAACCCTGCCCCATTGCTACTCGGGGTCCCTCCTGCTCTGCTGCTGCATCAGACAGATGGAGAGGCCCGAGTTAACTAAAAAGACTCTTGGCTTTTGCATCAGATTTGGTCTTCTTATGGTCTTTGGGAGTCTGGACTTGGGGCACAACACTTAAGTGGGTTGTAGACCTTCCTACTCTTTCTAACCCCCATTAAGATCAACAAAGGACTTAATGAACATATGTATAAATGACTGGCAAACCTAGTGTGTATCTTTCAGTGTTTTGAAGAAATTAAAACAGATCATTCTTTAGCAAACACTTATTTTAAGATGGGAATCTTGGGCTTCAGTCTAAGAAGGCAGAGTGGTCAGTGGTAAAGAGAAGGAAAGAAAGCAAATAATAAATGGGAGCCCTCAAATCTCCACGCATAGGTGCAGACACTAAAACATTAACTCTGGCATTAAACATCTTGTGTAGTTATTATGTATATGTGTGAACATATTCATATATGTATGTTTGTGTGTGTACAGGTGTAATGTTTTAAATGAGTAATGGCCCCCATAGGCTCTGGTGTTTGAACACATGGTCTCCAATTGTTAGCACCATCTGGGGAGGCTTAGGAGATGCAGCCTTGCTGGAGGTAGCTTGTCACCGGACAGGACTGAAAAGCTTAGGTCTTGTTCTACTTCTAACTTACTCTCCCTCCTCTGGGCTGACAGTTGAGAACGTGAGCATAGCTTCCTGCTTCTGCCGTCATGATGCCTCCCTCACCACGACGGAGCCTTACCCTTTGGAACCATACTCACATAACCCTTCCTCCTGTAAGCTGCCTTGGTTCTGGTGTTTATCACGGCGATAAGAAAGCAACTAACAGGTATGAATGCACTGGTGTGGGGCCAGAGGCCACCACCCTGCGTCATTCCTCAGATGTCATTGTGCTTTTTAAAATTAAAAAAAGTGTGTGTGTGTGTGTGTGTGTGTGTGTGTGTGTGTGTGTGTGTGATAGAGGGTGTGGGGGTGTGGGTGGGTGTTTGTGCATGTGCATGTGTGGGGGTTTGTGCAAGTGAGTGCAGATGCTCACAGAGTTACAGGCAGTTGTGAGCTGCCTGATGTGGGTGCTGGGAATGAATCAAACTTGGGTCCATCTTAGGAGCAGCAATTGTTCTTAACTGCTGGCTGAGTCATCTCCCCAACCCCACCTTGTCTCCTGACCCAAGGTTTCTCCCTGGCCTGAAATCTACAACTTGCTAGGCAGGCGGGATATTGAGCCTGTCTGTCCCTCTCTGCGCTGGGACATGTCATCATGCCCACAATTTTTATGTGGATTCTGGGGGTTGAACTCAGGACCTCATAATTGCAAAGCAGGCACTTAACCAGCTGAGCCATCTCTCCAGACCCTGTGATTAACTGTATTTGTATTACAATCACATGCAACTTTCACCAAAGTAGACATTTACTCCATTCGCACAGGAAAGTACCGAAGCCTGAAGTGTCAAACAACTGCTCGGGGCCATATTCCTAGCAGATAACCGAGCTGAGCTCCAACTTGAAGCCATGCTTATTTGATTCCAATGGGCTGTGACGAAATACCGGACAGAAGCAACTTAGGGGAAGGGGGTTTGATTTACAGTTCAAGAAGGAACACAGCCTATCACAACAGGCATGCCAGCAGGAGCATGCTGCCGATGAGCACAGGAGACCCCAGTCAGGAAGCAGAGAGGAGGCAGAAAGTGGACTGGGGTGAGGAACTGACTCTGACCAGCCCACTTCCTTTGGTGAGGCTCTACTTCCTAAAGGCTCACAACAGTGCCACCAGGTAGAGTGTTCGAACACGAGAGCCCATGGGAACACGTCACACTCAGCCACAGTAGTGCTTTGCTTGTGTAGGATAATGAAATAAATTATAAGAATAAAAGCCAGATGGGGATGGAGGAATGGATCGGCAGTTAAGAGCACTTTCTGCTCTTTCAGAGAATCTGAGGTTGGGGTTCCTAGAATCCATATAAGGTACCTTACAACTGCCTATAACTCCAGCTTCAGGGGATCTGACACCCTTTTCTGGCCTCTGAAGGCATTGCGTGTGTGTGTGTGTGTGTGTGTGTGCGCGTGCGCACGCACACACACACACACACTTATAAAAATGTAGATTGTCTATGATGAATTTTGCCCCCTCCCCCACTTCTTTCTCAGCCTCATTTTCTTTTGAGACAGGGTCTCATTATGCTCCCCCAGGCTAGCCTCGAACTCACCTGCCTCTGATGCCTGGGTGCTGGATTTAAAAGCATGTACAATATCACACCTGGCCTTCCTTTTCAAAAATGATTTATTTAAAAAAACTTACATTGATTGTATTGTGTGTATGTGTGACAGTTGTCTGTTCACGCCTTCCACCATGTGGGTCCTGGGGACTGAACTCAGGCCATCAGCAAGCACCTTAACCCACTGAGCCAGCCCACCTGCAACTGTGTGTGTGTGTGTGTGTGTGTGTGTGTGTGTGTGTGCACAGAGGTGTCCAGATGCCCTCGGAGACTAGAAGAAGTTCTCAAATCTTCTGCAGCTGGAGTTATAGGTGGTTGTGAGCTGTCATGTGGGTGCTGGGAAAGAGCTCAGGTCCTCTGGTGAGCAACCATTGCTCTTGAGTGCTGAGCCATCTCTGCAGCCCCTGGACTTCCTGTCTTTTGTTTATTCCCGGTTGGCAAAACATCCGTGTGTGTGTGTGTGTGTGTGTGTGTGTGTGTGTGTGTGTGTGTGTGTGAATGGTTCTCCATGTCCCCGACTTTGTAATTTTTGTCATACAAACAGACATGCTTGTTCTCCAAAAATAATTGACTTGTGATGAAATGTCAAAATAGATCATTGGCATCTTCCAGATGCTTTTTGGCATTTTACCAAATTTAGTGATGAATGTGTTTTGTTTAAAAAAACAGAAAGCATGATTAATGCTATAATAATACGTTATGTACAAACCAGTCTGAATGCCTTTTCTTTATCAGAAGTTTTCTTTCTTTCTTTTTTCAGTGGGTGCAGTGAACTTTATTGATGGCATTCAAGAGAGTAGGGCTCCCTAAGCCCCTTCTGTTTTCTGGGGGTCTGGGATGGAAACTGAGGGAGATGCTTAGTGTCGGGGGCTGAGTTGGGACAGGAAGGGCTTCTTACTCCTTGGAGGCCAAGGAGACCATGAGGTCCACCACCCTGTTGCTGTAGCCGAGTTCATTGTCATACCAGGAAATGAGCTTCACAAAGTTGTCATTGAGAGCAATGCCAGCCCTAGCATCTAAGGTGGAAGAGTGGGGGTCACTGTCAAAGTCGCAGGAGACAAACTGGTCCTGAGTGTAGCCCAGGATGCCCTTTAGTGGGCCCTCCGATGCCTGCTTCACCAGCTTCTTGATGTCATCATACTTGGCAGGTTTCTGCAGGTGGCATGTCAGATCCATGACAGACACATTGGGGATAGGAACATGGAAGGCCATGCCCATGAACTACCTGTTCAGCTCTGGGATGACCTTGCCCACAGCCTTGGCAGCACCGGTGGATGCAGGGATGATGTTCTGGGCAGCCCCACGGCCGTCACACCACAGCATCTCAGAGGGGCCATCCACAGTCTTCTGAGTGGCAGTGATGGCATAGACTGTGGTCATGAGTCCTTCCACAATGCCAAAGTTGTCATGGATGGCCTTGGCCAGGGGTTCTAGGCAGTTGGTGGTGCAGGAAGCATTGTTGACAATCTTGAGTGAGTTGTCATACTTCTCACGGTCTACACCCATCACAAACATGGGGCTTCAGCAGAAGGGGCAGAGGTGATGACCCTTTTGGCCCCATTCTTCAAGTGGGCCTCAGCCTTCTCCATGGTGGTGAAGACACCAGTAGACTCCACAACATACTTGGCACCAGCATCACCCCAGTTGATGTTGGTGGGATCTCGCTCCTGGAAGATGGTGATAGCCTTCCTGTTGATGACAAGCTTCCTGTTTTCAGCCTTGACTGTGCCGTTGAACTTGGCATGTGTAGAGTCATACTGGAACATGTAGACCATGTAGTTGAGGTCAATGAAGGGGTCATTGATGGCAACAATGTTCACTTTGCCAGACTGGAAGGCAACCCTGGCAACCAGGTGTCCAAATACGGCCAAATCCGTTCACTTCGACATTCACCATCATGTCTCAGGGATGAGGCTGACACTGCACGAAAAGACACGGCTGTCTCTGGAACAGGGAGGAGCAGAGAGCCCAGAAGTTTTCTTGATGTGTGACATCTTCAATGTGTGCAGCAGTATGAAACCACTTCTTATTTTCATTGGAGCTGATGAACTTTCTAAGTCCTCTCCGTGTGTCTGTAAGTCCACGGCCACACTGGTTTTGGCTGCATTTGTGTTTTCTCTAGTTCTTATGCCAGAATTGTGGGATTTTTTTCCCCTTTAATTTTCAGCGATCATTTTTATGGTCATTTGTATGGATCATTTCTCATTTTTTCAATAAATATTTATTTATTTTGGAGACAAAGTCTCATGTGTCTACGCTGTCCTTGAACTTGCTATGTAGCCAAGGATGACATTGAACTTCTTGATTCTCATGCCTCCACCTTCAGAGTACTGGGATTACAGATGTGCACAGCCACAGGCCATTTGTGTGGTGCTGAGAATTGGACCCAGTGCTTCAAGCGTGATAAGCAAGCACTCTACTGGCTGAGCTGCATCCCAGGTCTCCTGATTAGTAGACAGACCTGGGCTTTGATTTCTTGCCAACATGAACTTTAATTTAGGCAGTTTAGCTTTAGATTTCTATTCATTTCTCTGTTTTTCTGTATTCTTCTCTCTGTGTGTGTCTGTCTGTCTCCTTCCATCCCCATCTCTGTCTCTGTGTCTCTGTCTCTGTCTCTCTTCTCTCTCATTCTATTTCATCTAAGCTCTGTGTTGTCCATGGTATGGTAAAATACTATAACACAGAATTCATCACCTTTAAGTTTGTTCCTGTGATATGGAAAACAATGAAATGGCAAAGATATGAATCACAAGTAATTCCCTAATAAAATCAGAGACATGGTGAGAGTTTTCAGAAGACAGATAGTGGCTATGAACAAGCAACGTCTTATCGAGTTGGGTCCTGTGTCCCTGAGGTGTCCTCTATCACCCTTGGTCCTCTCTCTGCTTCCCTCAGGTATGGCCCTTTCATGACTCAGCTGCCTGTCAACAGGAGGCTTAACTGGGGCCACTGATGGCAGGTCTGCTTGTCACATCCAGTCACTCGACTGCCATTTCTCTGATCCTTCCATTCAACAGTCTTTCTAATTCAGAGACATTTTAGAATTTTCAAGCTTCACTCTATGCCACATTTAAAACCTCTGGTTTTATCTATTAATAACTTCTCTTCTTCTGTCATAAATGGGAAGGACAGTCTTTCACAAAGCAAACTACCCGTGCTAGATAGTTTATGTCAACTTGACACAAGCTAGAATCATCAGAGAGGACAGAGCCTCAATTCAGAAAATGCCTCTTGAAGACTGCTGTAGGCAAGCCTGTCAGGCATTTTCTTAATTGGTGATTAATGAGGAGGTCCCAGCTCATTGTGGGTGGGGCTGTGCCTGGGCTGGTGGTCCTGGGTTCTATAAGAAAATAGGCTGAGGAAGCCATGGGAAGCAAGCCAGTAAGCAGCACCCCTCCATGGCCTCTGCATCAGCTCCTGCTTCCAGGGTCCTGCCCTGTTTGAGTTCTTGTCCTGGCTTCTTTCAGTGATGGCCTATGAGGTGGAAGTGTAAGCCAAATAAACCCTTTTCTTCCCGACTTGCTTTGGCCATAGTGTTTATCACAGTAATAGGAACTCTGACTAAGATACTACCTCTTTCTTTTCAAAAATTGGCTTCCATTTTCACAGAACGTACAGGAATTATTTAAAGATTTATTTATATTTAACTTGTGTATATCTGTGTGTCAGTATGTACTATGTGTGCAGGGGCCCAAGGAAGCCAGATGTGGGCATCAGATCACCCAGAGCTAAGTTATATACAGGCCAGCTGTGAGCTGCTCAGTAAAGGTGCTGAGAACTTGGGTCCTCTGGAAGAACAGCAAGCACTATGGACCACTGAGCCATCTCTCCAACCCCTACTGGAATTATTTAAAAGAGAAAGCAGTTGAAAATGTTTTTAACCAAGTGTGTGGTCTATATGCCCACACAGCTGTGTAACACGGTCAGGGTTTCTTCTCAATGTAGTTTTACTGCAATTAGAGTAGTCGCAAACTATCTTCTAGAGTGTCATTTTTGTGAGAGATTCGCAACTGTGATCAATAGAAACTGACCACTGTTACCTTGATTTAAGACTGACCGTCAGCAGGGTTGGTGATGGAGATGGTGTTTCTGAATGCAGGTACCACAGGCTGGGAGGCTCCAGGGGCTGGCTTGGAATGGAGGATTTAGAGGACCAAGAATGAGGAGAAACAGCAACCATCCCTCGACCAAAAATACTTAGTGCACCTCTTGTCTCAGTTGCCATGGAAACCATCTCCACAAGGTTCTCTCCATTTTACATCACTCACTGAGAATTCATAGTCTCGGGAGAAAGAACCTCGTTGGGTGAATTTAAGTCACACCTCTGACTCAGGTCTAACAGAAAAAAGGATCAGGGACACTTGTTTCCCCAAAGACAGTCACGCTTTTACCACGAGCATGTACAGTGAGGAAATCAGTGGACGGTGAATGATTGGAGCCACAAAAAAGATCTACATTCTCTAATAAACTGGTGTCATGGATTGAACTCCTTCTTTGTTAAAACAGCATAGTACAGTAGAATCTAAGGAGAATGTCACAAACGCATCCATCCACCCATCCATCCATCAACCAAATAATGTCCATCTAGTACTTACTTGTCATGAAAAATAATCTAAATAATAAGAATTTACAATAAGATACACAACAAAAAGGGTGTAAGAGATTATCTGTTTTCTCTTTGCCTTTATGTTATCAATATCTATCTGTCTATCTATCTGTCTATCTATCTATCTATCTATCTATCTATCTATCTATCTATCTATCATCTATCTATCTATCTATCTATCTATCATCTATCTATCTATTATCTATCTATCTATCTATCTATCTATCTATCTATCTATCTATCTATCTATCATCTATCTATCTATCTATCTATCTTGAGATGCGGAAGAGAGGGGAGGAGAGAAGGACAAGAGAGCTGCTGGGGGAACAAACTAGGAGGTGGCGGCCATTCTGTCAGCTGCAAGTGTGGGCGCTGTGGCTGTGGCGACTCTTCTAAGCGCACTGCAAACCCTTTAGGGGATACCCTTTGTTTTCTCACTGAGAACACTCCCACCCCATCCTCCTGTCTATCAGGTAGAATTTTCTGCATATTGGATCAAACATCCAGAGAGGTGGAAAGGCCACATATTTTAATTATCCTCTCTTAAGCAATTTCCTTCCCTATCAAGTCCATTTTATGCATGCTGCTCACGGGTTTCAGTAGTAATAATGGTTCTTTTGTTTTTCAGGAGGGAATGTCAAAATTAAGAGAATTGTAAAACCATTCACCATCCATTATTTTTATAATTAGCAAGGGATGGGCTGAGGGCAAGATCAAGCCTCTGTATTTCTGACATCTTTTCGGATTCTTTTTTTTTTTTTCTGCAGATGACAAGGCAGATTTGGCTGCTTCTTGTCTCATCTGACAAGCTGACTATTGTCAGGCAGATGTCTTCATTAAGTCTGTGTAGGAAGACGAGAGCATCAAAGGGAAGGAGCACGCGTTTTCCTTCTGGAACTCTGCATAGGAATCACATATTTTGTAGTATGATCTATGAGTACGGTAGCTTGTTCTGCTTGTGTGTGGTGGCAATTGTTTGGGGATGAAAAACACCTGTGCCAAACATCTGTTGGGTCCTGGCACCTTCATTTTGTCATCTTGGAATATGCAACATTATGCCCTACTTCAGAAAGCAATAACAATTGAGGTATTGAGGTTGTAATGCTTAGCAGAGGGGAGTTTGGGAATTACGTGAGATAATCAAAGATGGCGGAAACTGAAGACAGCAAGAGCCTGAGCTGCATGTTTCCTGGCAAAGTCCTTCCCATCAGCAGCAGCCATTTAATGTCAATCTTGAAAGGTAGATGAGATTAACTCAAAGTGAGTCCTTCAGACATTTACTATTCCTCCTTCTCCCAGCTGGAGGATCAAAATAGCCTCCCCCATCTCATGGCTAAGTTTGCGACTTTCATGTTTCTAAAAGCTTGTCAAGTGCCTCTTCGTGGGATTTAGTCCGATTTTGACTCTTTGGTGCTTTTCAAGTTACTTCATATCCTTGCACAGGTCATATTCTAATTTCTCTTTAAGTAGCAAAGCACTTCAGCAGTTCCTGAGGCAGAGACTCTTACCTCAGCAGGCCAGGAAAAGTGGAGCTCAGAATGAGCTCATGAAGCATCAGGAGTGACCAACAGAGCAGACCCTGGAGACCAAACCAGAGAGGCAGCTGTTCTTCAAATTCTTGGACTATTAGTTGACTTAAATATTCTGATAATGATGTTTGCTTGCTAGCTTGATTATTTCACTTATCTTCATCCAACTTTCTGTGTAGACAAGGGTAACGTCAAACTCCTGATCCTCCTGCCTCCCAAGATTTTTATCACCTTGTGCGACAAAACCCAGGGTTTAGTTTTTGGTGCTGGGGATCAAACTCAGGGCCTCATAGATACTAGGAAAAAATGTCCTGCTAGTGAGCTGTATTCACAGCCTTCCCTTTTAAAAATAAAACTCAGTTTATTTTTATTATGTATATGTATGTGTGTCTCTGTGTGGGTATTTGAATGGGAGTGTGGGTGATTGGGAAGGCCAGAGGTGCCAGATCTCTTGGAACTGGAGTTACAGGTTGTTTTGAGCTGCCCCATGTGGATGCTGGGAATTGAACTTAGGTCCTCTGCAAGAACAGTATGCCCTTTTAACCTGTGAGCCGTCTCTCCAGCCTCAGCCCTCACATTTTTGACAAGAAACTTCAGGGGATGAAACAATGCCTCTGAAGCCTGATGATAATGCAGATGGGCATGGTAACAGCAACAACTACAGAATGTACTAAGTGGCCGGAGTTGAGAAAGCAGTACTTGCTCTCAAGATCTCACCTGGTACCTCTCTCGTCTTGTGCTCGCTCTCTCTCTCTCTCTCTCTCTCTCTCTCTCTCTCTCTCTCTCTCTCTCTCTCTCTCTCTCTCTCTCTCTGTTTTTTCAAGACAGGGTTTCTCTGTGTAGCTTTGCGCCTTTCCTGAAACTCACTTTGTAGACCAGGCTGGCCTCGAACTCACTGATATCCGCCTGTCTCTGCCTCCTGAGTGCTGGGATTAAAGGCGTGTGCCACCACTGCCCGGCTAGAGACAGAACCCAGGAACTTAGGCAGGCTGGCAAATGCTCTCAAACACACAAACAAAACAGACTGAAAAGGAGTCAGTCAGAGGAGCAGCAGCGTTTGGGTCTCCCTGACCCCTGATGGTGGATACAATGTGACCAGCAGTCTTCCTGTTAGCGGGACTGTGCCTCATCCTCTAAACCCCCAACTTACCCATGTTCCCTGTGATGGCTGTCGCTGGTCTTAAACCCAGAACCAAAACAAACCTCTCCATCTTCAATTATTATCGCTTATTTTGTCAGAGCTACAAGAGAAGTACCTAATAAGTAAGTATGCTGTTGCAAAATTGTTACATTTTAATCTTTTGGTTTACAACTGTTTTTCTGGGAAGGCACTCTATTATAGGGAGAACTACATAGATTTTTTAATTAGTTACCATGTTCCACCCACAAGTCTAGAATCTATTGGTGATGATGGTTGTCCAAGTTATAATATCTACCATATGGAAGCTTTTCTACCCCGTGCTTTCTCCTCTCTCTTCCCTTTCTCTCTTCCTCGTATGATTCATCTTAATACGAATTCATGGGCTATCCTGGCCAGTGTGTTTGTGTTTAATACTTTTCTGAGCATATACTCACATTTGGCCACATAGTACCTTCACACGCTGGCTTCTGGGTTCTGTTGACGACCATGTTGGTTTTGAACCACTCCTGACTCTCTGCCTCAGATGTTCCAGGTTCATCCACGCTTTCTAAATTGTGGCTAGAGTGGGCCATTGCCCAAGAGCTTAGCTCATGTTACCTAGGCTACTGCATTCAGAGGCTTAAACTTTGATGCGTTTTCATTGCTACTGGGTAGATTCTGTCTGGTAGTTCCTGGGGTGTGCATACACATTCATCCCTTCCTTATTTCTTCATCTCTCTTGCTCATTCACAATAAATATTAAAAGCCACGTATTCAATATTTAACTACAGTCCATTGTCTTTAGAATGCAGGCATGGTGTCAAAAATACCTTGTTCATAAATTACTTGGATCACCTCTTTCTGCCTTCACACCCTCTGGTGTGCTTATGTTATCCTTTTGAAATGCAATAAGGTTCATTTGTTTTAGTTCGTATTCCCTTGACGGGATAAAATATATTCATTGTTATTTTATGACTGTTAAAACATTGACACGGTTCAGAAGTCCAAGTGATAAAAGTGAGAAAATAGCACTGCTCCCAACTTTTCCCTCTCATTTCTACCTCAAAAAGATCTTGCAGAAGTTTAAAGTGACCATGCTCTCTTTTGTTTCAAACTCTGTAATTACTTCCTTCCCCAATCCCCTGCATGATCTGACCTGCCTAATTTCCAGTTTCCTCCTGTGCAGGGCCCCTCCCTGCTCCCTCTGTTCCAACCACACACATTTCCTTAGTCCTTTGAATAAGTGATGTTTCTTGCTTTCTAAGACTTTCTCACACACTCTACCCCATCTCAGTCCATTTCCTATGGCAATATAAGACACTTGAGATTAGATAATGTGTAAAGAATGGAGCTGTTGCTGTGGGTGTGAGCATTTCAACCCAAAGATGGGTTCGTAGCACAAACATCAGGAAGCTCAGAACCACTTGTATATCTAACCAGTTCCAAGGGATCTAATGCCTTCTTCTGGCCTCTGATGACACTGCACACACATGCATATACACCCACATAGACAATATACACATACATTATTAAAAATGATAAACATAAATAAATAAGACCAGAGCTGGGCATGGTGTTTCCTCATAGTTGTAACTATTTGGGAGTCTGAGGCAGGAGGATGTCTCAGGAGTTTGAGAATAGCTTGGACAATACACTGAGACACCCCTCCCCCCATAATCAATCAATCAATTAATTATTCTTTAAAATGGAGATTTAGTTAGCTCACGGTTTTAGAGGTTGGGAAGTTCAATATCATGGTGCTAGTATTTGGTGAAAGTCTTCATGCTATATTATAATATAGTATTATAATATATACCACATTTAATACATATTGGTATAATACATACATCACATGATGGGATAGGATGACAAACTAGAGAGAACTTTATGATAAAGCCACTCCTGAGTAACTCACTAATCCATTCATGAGGACTGCTGTTCTGACCCAGACACTTGCCAATAGTCCCATCTCCAAATACCATTAACATACTAATTTAGACCTTAAGTTTTCAATCCTTTAAATCTGGGGGACACATTGGAGCCATATCAACTGTCAGGCTGTAAAACTTGGCTTTCTTCCTTCCTTCCTTCCTTCCTTCCTTCCTTCCTTCCTTTCTTTCTTTCTTTCTTTCTTTCTTTCTTTCTCCTTTTCTTTCTTTCTTTCTTTTTTTTTTTTTTGCCATGTGGATAATAAGTCATATTCCAGACCTCAGGCAGTCATCATGTTCTCAGGGAAGGCTTTCCTGTCTCCCTTCTTCCTGCCCCTGTAAACACAAACTGTATCAGGCCTCCTACTACTGTGTCCTCAGATTTCCTTCATTGCTCTGACCACAGCTTCCCATTGTAATGTTGCTTTCATTATTTCAATCATTGTTATCTGGTCCATCAAGGTACAGTTTTGTTGATTGTCTTTTGCTCTTTTGGGGGGCCTGCCACCCAGCTCCCAAATAAACACACGAAGGCTTATTCTTTGTTATGAATGCCTGGCCTTAGCTTGGCTTGTTTCTTGCCAGCTTTTCTCAACTTATATTATCCCTTCTACCTTTTGCCTCTGAGCTTTTACCTTTCACTGCTTCTTACTCTGTGTGGCTGTGTGGTTGGCCTCTGGCATCCTCCTCTCCTTCTCTTCTTGCTTCTTGATCTTTCCTTCCCCAATTTCTCCTCCTATTTATTCTTTCTGCCTGCCAACCCCATCTATTTCTCTCTCTCTTCCCAGCTATTGGCTGTTTAGCTCTTTATTAGACAAATCAGATGTTTTAGACAGGCAAAGTAACACAGCTTCACAGAGTTAAATAAATGCAACATAAAAGAATGAAACATGTGGTGGTGCATGCCTTTAATCCCAGCAGTCAGAAGGCAAAGCCAGGCAGATCTCTGTGAGTTCGAGGCCAGCATGGTCTACAGAGCGAGACCCAGGACAAGCACCAAAACTACACAGAGAAACCCTGTCTCAACCCCCCACCAAACAGCAACAACAACAACAACAAAAAGAATGCAATACAACTTTGCATCATTAAAACAAATGTTCCACAGCATAAAAAAAATGACACATCTTAAAATAATATTCCACAACAGTACAGATTCTTTTTTTTTTAACAGTACAGATTCTATGCATAGCAAATATTTGCCAAATTAGTGAATGAAGAATTGGAAAAACTGTGATGTTTATAGTTTTGGTAAATAGATAACTTCTTTTGAAAACTTTTAAGGGTATGTATGTGTGTGTGTTCACATGTGTATGATGTGTGTGTGTGTGTGTGTGTGTGTGTGTGTACATGCATGCCATGGTGTACATGTGGTGGTCAGAGGATAACTTACAGGAGTTGCTTCTCTTCTCCACTGTGTGGGTCTTGGGGCTCAAACTCAGGTCCTCGAAGTTGGCAGCCCACATTTTACCCACTGAGCCATCTTGTCAGCCCTAGATGATGTCTTAATCTTTTTCATCTATAGATGTTTTAACAAATTTATAGTTTTTTTTTGACAAGTCATATTCATTTATTTCCCTAACTCAGTTAATATATGAAATCAATATGTTAGATAATTAATGATGAAAAGCTGGTTCTATTAGCAGATTCTAGGGCATATGTTTTAAACAGTAAAACTCTAGAAAAAGGAGAGTTGTTGTTTGTTTTTTGAGACAGGGTTTCTCTGTGTAGCCCTGTCTGTTCTGGAACTAGCTCTGTAGACCAGGCTGGTTTCGAACACACAAATGTCTGCCTGCTTCTTCCGAGTGCTGGGATCAAAGGTATCCACCACCACCACCCTGCAGAAAGGGAGATATTTAAGGAAAGGAGAGCAGATAAGTATAGTGACTACTGCGGTTCTTGTTGCTGAGCACAGGATACAGATGGAGCAGCTCGATAGATCGAGTGAGCCATTGTTTGACATAACACAAATCCGTGTTTTGGTATTTGACTACCATTCCTTTTTATTATGCTTTTCAATATGTTTGTAAATACGTTTTACAAATCTGTCAGTTTAGTTTCTGTTCCTAGTAACAGAATGCCACAGGCTAGGTGAGTTACAAAGAAAAGTGATTTAGAGGCTGGAGAGATGGCTCAGTGGTTAAGAGCTAGTACTGTTCTTCCAGAGTTTGGTTCCCAGCACCCTTTTTGGGTGACCTCCAACCATTCGTAAATCTAGCTCCAGAAGATCCACCACCTCTAGTTTCTGAGGCCTCCACACTCATGTGTACATAAAGACACATTAGCACACATAATTATAATAACTTAAAATCTTTAAGAGAAAGAAAATAGGTTTATTTTGGTTCTGGAGTTGCAACATTGAGTGGCCACATCTGGTGATGGCCTTCCAGCTGGCAGAGACCTAGAGTGGTGCCGGACATCCCGTGGTTAGAGATGAATTATGCATGTCCTAAGACTCTTCTGGCCTTTCTTTTTATCTGGCCAACAGGAAAGTGAAGGGACCTTATCAAATCCTAATCACCTGAGGCTTTAGCTCAGCACCACCACAGTTGGGTCAAATTTCCATCCTTTTAACTCCCCACAAATGGGGATTAAATTTCAGCACATGAGACCTCAGAGGATAATCAAACCAAGAAGGATCATAATAAAGAATAAACAGCTATAATTTCTATGCTCTAATACAAGCATGGTCTACATACAATATTTTAAATATTAATACATATAAATCCACAGTAAGGCAACCATTCCATTTTATTTATAAAGATGTATCTGTTTATTTTTATATATGTGTGTTAGTGTGTGTTATGTGGGTGCTGGATCTGAACTCTTGTCTTTCTGATTATGCAGCAAGGGCCTTAACCACTGAGGTATCTTTCCAGCTACCATTTTTCTATTTTAAAAGATGAAGCTGAGGACTAAGGATGTAGCTTTACATCCTGAGTCCAATCCCTGACAACACACACACACACACACACACACACACACACACACACACACACACAGAGAGAGAGAGTAAATAAAAATAGATCCAGTTAAGTTAAAGACAAAACTTTATTGCTAGGCTAATGATGTGTCAAGGGCATTCCCCGCATGGCTTATTCCAAATCCTTGGGAACAGCCCCAGCAAAGCCTTTCCAGGGCCATATATTTGTAAAAATTTGCAAGCCTGGCATGGTGATTCATCCTTTTTCTAGGATTTTACTATTTAAAAGCTATACACTGGAATTTGCTGATGAAACTTCAGCTTGTAATTATTAACTATCTGAGGTGATGTTGGTTTTATATATTAACTGGGGTGGGAAAATAAGCAAATGAGTGTGACTTGTAAAAAGTGTTAACAATGAACCTGCTAAAATGTTTGTAGATAGAAAATCATCTAGGGCTACGTGTTTATAATATTTGCAAACCTGGTGTGGTGGTTCATGTTCAGAGTTCCAGGCCAACTTAGTCTACCTAGTGAGACTGTCTCAAAGTAAATAAATGAAGAACAGAATATGTAAACATTTCCTTGCGATTGGTTAAGACCATTGTGGGACTCAGACTCTCTGCTCTCTTATGTCTGCTGTGCAGTTTGGCAATTGACAGTGTGTTTAGGGAATGTGGTAGCTGACACCTACTTCTGGGTGTAACTAGGCATATCTTTGAAGGAACTGCTTTCAGGAAGTGTGCGCTGCCCACTTGGCACTGTGACACGGAAATGTGAGACCAAAAATCCTGATGTGATCTGAGTGTGTCCCAAGGCTCCAGACAGCCAGAGGCGATAAGGGTCTAGAAAGTATGGAGCCAGAAGCTGGACTGTGGGACTTGCAGACATGCAAGACTATAAGCAGAGCTTCCCCTTGTCACTCCCCTGTCAAGATGGATGCTCTCTCCTGTCAGGAGAATACAATGATAAATGCACTGCTTTCCTCCTCTTTTGGATGAGAATTGTGCCAGATAAAAATGGTCTAGTCCCTGTGTTTATACGCCACACATATGAGGACTGTCCCCACACAGTGGCGTGGACCTGGCGCACTTAGGCTTTAAACGTTAATTTGGTTCAAATGAAATAGCACTCACAGTTGGACATGGTGGTGCTTATCTGGAGTCTCAGCTGCTGAGGTAGCAGAGGCAGGAGAATTGCTTGAGCCCAGGAATTTGGATCAGTCTAGAAAATGTAGTGAGACCTTGTCTCAAAAGAAAAAAAAAAAAAAAAGAAAAGAAAGAGAGAAAGAAAAGAGCAAACTTGGATGACGAAGCATCAATCAATGGTAGTGTGCTTGTTTAGATGCTTGGGAGCCTGGATTTTATCCTTCCCCTCCACTCCACGTGTTGAAGGAAAGCTGAAATAACATATTACTAAGATGTAGCACGATAGGATTGGCAAGATGACTCCACAGGCAAAGCTGCTTTTTCAGCGATGACAGAATTCAATCCTCAGAATCTATGTAAAGGAGGAAGGGGAGACTTGACCGTCAATGGACACCATGGCATGTTCACCCCCTAAAATCAGGTGTATTACTAATAAATAAAACAAAATAAAAAATGTAGTAGTAGAGAAAGGAAAAAGCACTTCATGACACAATTCCCACACCACTTTCTCCACTATATGCAGTGTAATTTGATCACACATTTATGCATTTCAATGCAGTATGACAATGATTTAAGAAGATAATTGAGTTCTTAATTTTGTATTTTTTCTTTGAGTATAAAGAAAAAAGGGAAATTAGAGGGGTTTTAAGGCAATTGCTGAAACTTCATGCAATTTTCTGTTTTATATGGTGTTTAATATGCTTATTGGAGTCTTTCTTTTGTTTTTTTGTTTTTTGTTTTTTTGAGACAGGGTCTTACTTTGTATCCCTGATTGGTGATCTGGAACTCACTATGTACACCACAGAAATATGTTTGTCTGTGCTGGGATTAAAGGCATGTGCCACCATGCCCTGGGGGTTTTCAAATTCTTAGATTGTATTTTGTTGTAATTTATTTTTTTCCAAACATGTATTGTTCTTTGTTCCTGAGTTTATATTTGTGACTTCGCATTCTTTTTTTCTAAACAGTGGTTGCCTGTGTGTGAGAGTGCATGTGTGAGCATGTGTATTTGTTGTCGTTGAATGGATTCAAGACCCACGCTATGGAGCCCGGGGGGTGGTGGTGGTGGTGGTGGTGGTGGTGGTGGTGGTGGTGGTGGAGGGTGGTGGGGGTGGGTGGAGTGGTGGGGGTGGGTGGAGTGGTGAGTAGGGAGCGGACTACGTGACACTTTGACACTCTTGGCTAACAACCCAGGTATGGGGAGACAGCGGCCCATTCTGGGAATGTATTCTGAAGATTAAGCTGACATAACGATTGCCCTCTGAATACCTCTGCTTGTACCCATAGAGTGGGGGAGGCGGGTAGCGGGGAAACAGGACAGAGGAGGGGGGAGGGACGGACGGACTTACCAGATGTCCAGAAATAACTCGGTGACTTAAAAAAAAAAGAAAGAAAGAAAGAAAGAAAGAAAGAAAGAAAGAAAGAAAGAAAGAAAGAAAGAAAGAAAGAAAGAAAGAAAGAAAAAGAACGAAAGAAAAAACCCTAATCACTGAGCTCAATTTGAGAAGGTATGAGAATCATAGGCTAAAGTCTCTATTTAAAAAAATCAAAGGGAATGAGAAAACAAAGACAAACGGAACTGAATGGAGGGCGTGTGTTAGGTAAGAGGCCCTCTCGGACTTATTTGGGAGGAACAAAAGGTTCCCTCCCGGCCTATTGTGGTATGGAAAGCCAAGGCTCCGGGCCCCTGGCTTGCAGGGTGCTCGTGTGTCTATTGGGCAGAAATGCTATTGTTCTTCCATAATTCCCAAGGGGCCTTGTCGCTGGGGAAGCTCCCACTCGCCTCTCATGAGGCCTTGCTTATTTCTCCACTGGTGGGTCAGGGAGCTGGAATTTCTAAGGGGCAGTTCTGGCGTCGGGGACTCTTTGAAATTCAACTCATCTGCAGCTTATGAAACCATGCTGCAGGAGTTCACCAGAGAAGAGGCCAGACAAAACCCTGGACCTGAGTGCAGAGAACTAAACGCTGAAGTAGGCAAATGACCGAGGCCTGGACTCCAAAACCCAAGAAAGTCTGCAAAACGTAAACACCTAGAGTCTCTGCTCACTCTTGTACAAGGTCATTATCATTGTTATCTTCCTGTTTCTTGTAATTTAAAGGATCATATGAGCCAGATGTGGTGGTACAGGCCTTTAATCCCAGCACTCAGGAAGCAGAGGCAGATAGATCTCTGAGTTCTAGGCCTGGTCTACAAAGTGAATTCCAGGACAGCCAGAGGCTACATAGTGAGGCTATATCTAAAAAAAAAAAAAAAAAAAGGTAAAAGAAAGAGAATATTATAGGGTCCTTACTGGAATACAATAGAAAACTACTGCTAAAGGGTCAGGCATAGTGACCACAATTTTAATCCCAGCACTCAGGAGGTAGAGGCAGACACAGGTGGCCTATATAGTGAGAACATGTCTTGAAAAGGAAAAAAAAAAAGTCTAATTTTTCATTTTAGGATTTATTTTATTTAATATGTATGCTTTGCCTGCACGTATGTCACAGTGTGCCTGGTGCCCACTGTGGTGGTTTGAAAGAAAATGGTCCCCAAAGGGAGTGGCACTATTGGGAGGTGTGGCCTTGTTGGAGTAGGTGTGACCTTGGTGGAGGAAGCATGCCACTGTAGGGCGGGCTTTGAGGTCTCCTATGCTCAAGCTACACCCAGTGTCACAGTCTATTTCCTGTTGACTTCTGATCAAGATGTAGCCAGCACAATGTCTGCCTCTGTATCCCTGCCATAATGATAATGACTGAACCTCTGAACTGTAAGCTGCCGCCTCAATGAAATGTTTTCCTTTATAAAAGTTGCTGTGGTCATGGAGTCTCTTCACAGCAAATAGAAACCCTAACTAAGACACCCAGAGGCCAGACGATGGAGTAGGGTCCCCAGGAAATAGAGTTACAGATGGTTGTGGGCCGCCATGTGGACCCTCTGGAAGGACAGCCAGGGCTCTTAACTGCTGAGCCGGCACTCCAGCCTCAAAATATGGCTAATTTTGAGCTGTGTTTAGAAAGTGTTTGTATTTCAGTACAGTCCCGAAGTTTCCATTTGACAAGTTCTCTCCCTAGGACAGCCGTAATAATATGACTGCCAAGTATCCCATGGTGCTTGTTTTGAAAATAGTTTGCATGTTTTAGGCGAAGGGCACACGTTAGCACTTCAGATCACAATAACACAGGCTCACATTTCAGTGACTTTAATTCACATCCATCTCACAACTTGGCAGAAAGATTTTCTTCCCCCACCCAATCTTCATTTGCTCTGGTCACTCTGAGAATTCTATTTTTAGAAAAAAGGTACTTTGGAAAGAAGTGCCAAGGAAGATTTCAAAAGATATTATCTTGAAGCCTATGAATGCTTTTCAGATTTCTTCTTAGGCAATGAGATACTTGTTGATTTCCGTGGGAGGGCCCTTCTTGCCTGGACTAGAAAAGCAAAGAAGGGAAGAAAAGAAATGGAAATGCATCTGATCAATTCAGGGAATCTTTTCTTAGTTGTTTTCTTCTGGGAGGAAAGAACATGCATGTGAAAGGGAAGAATTATTGGCTGACTCCTGCTAGTATTATATTTCATATTTTAATTTAAAGTTTACCTGTATACTCAGAACTCTATATAAAGAAGGGGGTAGGGTCTGAATACTGAGACTGAATCCAAAGCACACCTGATGCAGGTGACTGCAGCGGCCCCTTCACCCTCCCGCGTCCTCTCTTTCTTGGTGGGAGTGCAGCGCTCTGTGGAGTTCCTCTATGTTGTTTTGATTAATACTTGAGGGGAACGGCTTAAAGCAGAGAATCTATGAGCTCCTCATTTCAGAAGGTTTAGTCTCTCCAGTCTCTCCACATCATGGAGGAGAGAGAGCAGAGTGGAGCATTAGCAGGAAGTGGCCAGGACAAGACATGGCTGACATAGACACGCCCCCAGGGACCTGCTTTCTCCATAAGCCCCCACCTCCCACTGTTCCACCACTTCCTGGTGTTTTTTTTTTTTTTTCAGACTTTGAATCCATTAGTGGATTAAATCATTTGTTAGGACTGATCCTTCATGATTTTTAAAAATATAAACTTGTTTTATATTTATTTATATATTTATTTGTGTGTGTATATTTTGTTTGTGTTCTGACAAATAAAGCTTGCCTGGAGATCAGAGGGTGGATCCAGCCAGTAGTTAACCATAGAGGCCAGGCAGTGGTGGCACACACCTTTAAACCCAGCACTTGGGAGGAGGAAGCAGGAAGAGCAGGAGTTCAAGGCCACCCTGGGCTACATGAGATTGAATCAGTCTAAACAAGAAACAGAGCACTCCTTTTATCCCAGCACTTGGGAGGTGGAGACAGGAATATAAGGTGGGTGGAGACAGGATCCTCTCATTCCGTCTGAGGATTCGTAGAGGTAAGAAGTGACTGTGGCTGCTCTGCTTCTCTGATCTTTCAAGCTTTCACCTTGGATATCTGACTCTGGGTTTTTATTGTTAAGATTAATTAGGTTCACACTTCATCCATGTGTATGTATGTGTGTGAGCATGTGGAGGGCAGAGAACAACTTGTGGGAAGTGCTTCTCACCTTTCACCATGTGTGTTCTGTGGCTCAAACTGAGGTTATCAGGTGTAGATGTAACCAACCGTCTTATTAAATAAGAAACACAGAACCAATGCAAAGAAGAAAGCCAAGAGATCAGAGCTAAGAGCCTTACCCGCCTGCTACAGCTAGTCTCTTAAGCCAAGAGACCTCTCCGAAAGAGAGCTACTTCCTGTCTGTTTGTCTTTATATAGACTTTCTGTTCTGCCTTCTCATTGGTTGTAAAACCAACCACATGACTGCCTGTCACTGTCTGTTGTACAGCCCTCCAGGTCTTCTATGGTATTGAGATTAAAGGCATATGTCTCCAATGCTGGCTGTATCCTTGACCACACAGAGATCTACCTAGCTCTGCCTACCAAGTGCTGGGATTAAAGGCGTGCACCACCATCGCCCAGCTTTTGCTATGGCTCTAATAGCTCTGACCCCCGGGCAACTTTATTAACATACAATTAAAATCACATTTCAGTACAAATAAAATAGAACCATAATCAGGCTTGGTGGCAATACTTTTACTCCCTGAACCATCTTACCAAACCCTTGTTTTTCAAACAGGGTCTCAATATATAACCCAGATGGCATAGAACTCACTCCAGAGAGGACACCAAGCTGGCTTCAAACTTGTAGTGGTCTTGTCTCTGTTTCCCAAGTGCTGGGTTGCAGGTGGGAACTCACCTACCCAGCAGATCTCACGTGACTTACTGTCTATGGAGATATACCCGGAGGTGGGGGTTACAAATCTAGGTGTTTCTCCATCTAGTCAAGCTGGTCCTCAGGCTCGGGCTCAGTTCTTGCAGTTGGTGAAAACTGAACACATCTGAATGGGTTAATTCTTCCCCCTTTGTACTTGCAAAGTCGACAATACTGGGTGCCATGGCACGCAGTCTTAACTTTCCATGCTAGTGTGCGACGAAACTTGAGGAGCATTGAGATGGCACTTCCTGAGGAGTGAAGAGGAAAAAAAAAAAAAGAATCTTAAAGACAGAGATGGGGGGAGGGGGACAGAAAGAGAAAAGTGGTGAAGAACACATACTGCTCTTTCAGAGGATCTGAGTCCAGAGTTTTCAGCACCCATATCAGGCAGCTCACAGCCACCTGTAACTCCAGCTCCAGGGTTTCCCTGTAGCTAGAGTTTTTCTCTCCAGGTCCTGCCAAGCCCCAAAAGTCCCATAGCCCACTTATAAAATAAACATACAGACGCTTATATTATTTAAACTGCTTGGCCATTAGCTCAGGCCTACCATTGTCTAGCTCTTACACTTATACTCAGCCCATTTCTGTTAACCTATATGTCGCCGCATGTTGCCTTTACATGCTGTTCCCTGGACGGCAGGCTGGCGTCTGCTGACTCAGCCTTCTTGTTCCCAGAATTCTCTTCTCTGCATGTCCCGCCTATACTTCCTACCTGGCTACTGGCCAATCAGCATTTTATTTATACAGAGCAATATCCACAGCATTTCCCACACCCTCTTCTGGACTCAGCAGATGTCTGCACTCATGGACACATAGAAGAGACAGAGACAGAGAGACACACATACACACACATCCTGTGTACTCTCCCCCTAAAAAAAAAAACAAAAAACAAAAAACAAAAAAAAAAAAACCAAAAAAACCCCCAAAACCTTGTTCTATTTCAGCAGCCTCAGCTTAGAGGCATTTTTGGAGCATGGAGAGGAGGAGCCAGGTGAAAACTCTAGCTTTCAAGCTGAATCCAGGGAATGAATCAATTTCTGAAATGAAAATAGTTGGTGGGGAAGAGACCAAAGTTAGATTACAGTTGGAATACAGTAGGAAGTACTGAATAAGTCAGAATACAGTTGGGATACAGTAGGAAGTACTGGATAAGTCAGAATACAGTTGGGATACAGTAGGAAGTACTGTAGTTTATTAAAATAAACAAACCGGCAGTGATGGCATACACTTTTAATCCCAGCACTTGGGAAGCAGAGGCAGGTGGATCTCTGAGTCCGAGGCCATCCTGGTCTACAGAGCAAATTCCAGGACAGCCAGGTACCCAGACAAACTCTGTCTCAAAAAACAAAAAACTGAAACAAAACAAAACAAACAAAGAAGAAACGAGGAGTGAGAGGCAAAGCAGAGAGTCTCTGCTGCCTTAGAGGCCCAGCCAGTGTGTGAGGAAGGTTGGAGTGTCTAGGGGCTGGTGCTATGAGGCTGAAGGAAGCAGACTTCAGGGAAAGCCTATGCAGAGAACCAGTTAACATGGCTGCAGTGCAGGAAAGATATTGGTCTTGTGGTCTGGGTCACACCAGGCACAGGCCTGGAACCTGGAGCATCAAGCTAAATCCTGCTGCCTAGGATGTCCCCGTAAAGCAGTAAACGTAACCTGTTCCAGTTAGATTTCTCTCTTGATTTAAATCGTTGGTATGAGGATCTGCAATTGAGAGTGTATGAAGTTCTGGTAAATCTATTAATGTGGTTCACATGGTTCCTCTTAATCCATCTCTGTCTTATTCCAATTTATTTTTTTACTAAGATTCAATGTGATCCTATGTTAACTTACATCTCTTTTTTTTTTTTTTTTTTTTTTTTTTTTTTTTTTTTTTTTTTTTTAAGGCAGGGTCTCACTGTGTGGCCTTTCCTGGCCTGGAATATAGACCAGTCTGACCACACGCTCACAGAGATCTGCCTGTCTCTGTGCCCCGAGAGTGGAATTAAAGATGACCCATTCCCCCATCCCGTTAGTCTTGAACTCATAGCACCTATGACTAACTGCTTGAGACATGGACAAGATTGGGACTGTCAATACTCTGCCATGGATGGGGAGGAATTCACCCCATCCTGAGGATCTGTAGGCAGCTGGGGGAGGGGAGACATTTCCTTTAGTGGTGTAGCCACTCATGAGGTGCCCACACTCCTGTAAGCTCTAAGGAAACTCACTGGGTCACAGTAGAAACAAAATAAGCAAAATAAAATGACATGAAAGCAGGGGTGGGGTGAGGTGGGGTGGGGTGGGGTGGGGTGGGGTGGGGTGGGGTGGGGTGGGGTGGGGTGTCGGCAAGAAAGGGTCAGCGGGAGTAGAAGGGGGTTGAGAGAGAGTAAAGGGGGTGAATATGATCAAACTACATTGTATACATTATGAAAATGACCGTGAACTCCGTTATTATGTATAATTAATGTACTGAAGTAAACACAATTTAAAAAATGTAACTGACTATTTGCTTCCTGTTAAGTTCTCTCAGCAGTGTAGCCTCGGGGCAAAACCCAATCCTCAACATACCTGTAAATCCTTACGTGGTAATCCTTGCCTAATCCATCTAGCCATTTCTGCCCTCCGGGCACAGTGGCCTTTGTGCAGCTGTACAGGGTCTGCGCACCTGCTTCCCACTGGCTTCTGCTTCCATCTCTCTGCTCCATTTGTTTACAGAGGCAGGAGCTTGTCTGTCAGCTCACAGGTCAAAACTCACTGCTTCATGCAGCAGGATCCAGGTGAAGTCTCCTGTCCTGTGCTCTCCTGTAACTCTCTAGTCATCTTCAAAGCAATGATCATAAGAGTTACCAGAATGCTAAGTGTACAAAGCCCGTGAGATGGCTCTGTGGGTAGAAGTGCTTGCTGCCAGGCCAGTGACCTGAGTTAGGTCCCTAGAACTGATTTTGGCAGGTTGTCCTTTGACTTCAGCACTTGAAATATGGCACAGCTCCCCCCGCACCAATAAAATAGATACAAATATAGAGAAAATGAAGTGCACAATTAGTTATCAGACAGTAGTCTCCTTGTCTAAGAATACAGTTGGAATACTAGGCTCAGGTCACATGCAGATCACATTCTTTTGCCTCCTTGATACCTAACAGTCATGAGACTTCTTTTGTGCAGAGGTATTTTGCAAATGATGGAGTCCATGGCATAAAGGCTGGGCATCTCACCACCATGTCCTAGATCATGATGGAGTCAGGAGTCAGCTCTGTCCTCTTATGACAGTGTAGTATAAGAGAGCGTCTTAGCAAAGCATGTGTCACACAGAATAGAATAAAAATGATGTAATGGAAGAATAATGCTAGTATCTGTGGCTCATTCAATTCATTTTCTACTAAATTCACTTTCCCAAGTTTCTTATTTTTATGTCTACTAGAATTTGAACCTAGGGGCTCATGCCAGACCAACATTCCTCAATGGAGCTCTATCCTCATTCCTTCTACCCTACCCTAGCCCACCCCACCCCATTTTTTTTATTTTTTTATTTTTTTTTTTTACTTTTTATTTTGAAACAGTCTCACTAAATTTCCCTGGCTCACTTTAAACTTACCCAGTAGCCCAAGCAAATCTTGAACTCAGATTCCTCCTTCCTCAGCTTCCTGAGGATAATGAGACTACAAAGAGAAAAGACAATATACCAGTCTTCTGGAAATGATAAAGTCATGGTCAAGTTACTAAATTTAACACAATCTACAAGATCTCATTAGTCAACAAACTAGGAGCTTCCACACCCTAGAAGCTTGGGAGTGTTACAAAAAGTCCTGTCTTATCTCTTCATAGTAACCATGGTAACCATGGTTGAAGGGAAGCAGCTATTCTTAACTACTGAAGGCCCCCAGTGGAAGAGTAAATATGTATTGGTTTCCAGCCTACTTTACTCAATTGTCAGAAACTGCTGCACTTGTAGACTGGCGGCAAGTCAAAGCTCTATGTGCCTCTTGACTGTTGTCTTAGTTACTGTTCTATTGTGATAGAACACCATGACCAAGACAACTTAAAAGACATTTAATTGGGCGTTTGCCTATAGTCTCCGGGAGTTAGTTGATGATCCTCAAAGGGAGTGTGGTAGCAGATAGGCAGTCCAGCTCAGGAGCAGTAGCTGAGAGCTCACATCTGATCTGCAAGTTGCAGGCAGAGAGAGAGAGAGAGAGAGAGAGAGAGAGAGAGAGAGAGAGAGACAGAGAGAGAGAGAGAGACAGAGACACAGAGACAGAGACAGAGAGAGAGAGCTGAAACCTTTGAAACCTCAAAGCCCACCCCCCAGTGACACATTTTCTCCAACAAGGCCACACCTCCTAACCCTTCCCAAACAGTTCCACTAATTAGGGATCAAGCGTTCAAACATATGAGCCAATGGGGGCCATTCTCATCCAAACCACAACTGTCTTCCTCTCCCTCTCTGTCCACACTCCCACTCTCACCATCTTGACTTAGACTCTTTAAAATAGGCCCTTTTATAAGTTCGGCAAATCCCTACTCTGTTCTGTGTCTCCTTCCCTTACTCCTCATCTTACTTTCCAGCCAGAGTCAACTTTCTAAAACATAAACAGGGTCATTAACCTTCCCTCATTGAAGACCTTCTATGACTGATTCTTGGTGGCTTGTATAAATGATTTTAAAACTTAAAACATACAACTGGGTCCTGCTTTCAAGCTATAAGTAGAAAAGAGAGGAAAACTGAAAACATGTAAGATAGAATGAGGTGAGAAAGGTGAGTAATAGTCAGGGTCTTGACCATGTGGCTTGGTCTGTTTTCTGTTGTCTTAACAAAATACTTGGTAATGTATAAAGAATAGAGTTTTATTTAGTCCGTGGCTCTGGAAGCTGAGAATCATGACACTAGCAATTGAGGGCTTCCTGGATGCATTGTATCAGGGCAGAAGAAATCACATACAGAGGCAGACCCAGTTCCCTAGCTTGAGTCTCCTCCCCTTTTAGAAAGCCAATAAAGTAACCAAAGGCAAAGTTTTGGAAACATAAAGTTTTGGGGGACACATTCAAACCACAGCACTGAAATTTCCTAGGATACCACTTTGAAATCTGCAGGACTGTATGATAGAGTGGCTCACCTTGTACAGGCCACTCCCTTCAGGAAGGTATCCACATTTGTATAGTATCTGACTATACTGTGCATCCAATGCTGGTCCACCCAGTCTCTTCACTTTGGACTTCCTACATCCTCTAACAGGCCTGGAAATGTCATTCCCCTGCTGGATGATTTTAGTACCGATGTGAATGAAAATTCTCCAGAAAAGTTTTCAGATCTACACCTGCCTGCATAGGCAGCACACTTGGCATGTGGTATTATTGTCTGTCTCCCCTTATTGAAATCAGATAATAATATTTCACTGTGGAGACATCAGTGCCTTCCCCACACTATGCCTGGCTCATAGTTAGGTGTTTCCTGAATGTAAGATGATTTCATTAGCCTATATTAGAAAATAAAATTCAACTTGCAGATTCAACATAAAATCTCATTTGTCATCACCTCTTCCCCACTGCAAAGCACACCTACATATTTCAGACATATTTCCTCCTGATTTGAATAGTGTGATATTGTAATTTGTAATAATTGCCGCAAATACAGTCTTTGCCCCTGCTTAGTGGCACACAGATCCTAAAAACATAGACTCTCTAAAGTGATGGATCTTTTCATATGACAGAGAGGACTGATGGCTGGGGATGCCTGGGTAACCTCATGATGGTTGCCATGGGAACCAGTTACTGATTAAAGGGCTGGAACTTTCAGCCCCCCTCAACCCCCTACCAAATGGGGAGAAGAAGGGCTGGGGGGTGTTGAATTAATCACTAGTGATTAATGATTTAATCAACTCCACCTGTGTAATGAGGCTTTCACAAGTGGCCCAAGGGCAGGGCTTAGAGAGCTTCTGTTTGGTAAGAGGCTCCATTACAGAATGGCTTGCACTCTGGAATCTCAGAGCTTCTGCTCAGAGAGAGGCATTCCTGGATCTGACTTGGCAGCTCTGTGTCCTTTGCCCTTCATCTAGCCCTGTACATCTTTTCTGTTTTCCTGCCCCTGAGTTGGGCCTTTTTATGGTAAGCCAGGACTAGTGTATAAAGTACTTCCCTACATGCTCTGAGCATCTCTAGCCAAGGAGGGAATCTCTGATTCACAGCCAGTTGGCTGAAACACAGGCAAGAACTTAGATTTTTTGGTAGATGCATGCAGTGGTGGGGTCATATGAGATCTGATGCTGTCACCAGGTGGATAGTGTCAGAATTGAGTTAAATTGTGTGACACCAGTAGGTATCTGCAGAGAATTGGATTATTGCTTGATATGGGAAAAATTCACATATCTGATGCCAGAAGTGAAGAGAACTTCTCCTACAGAAAAGGACCTTTCAGCAAGACATTAATATCCATCTCTTGATCTTCAGACTAGACTTCGGATCACTAAGAAAAGCCTGGGGACAATGAGGTCACTCCTTAGAACGTCTGGAGGGGGAAATGTGTCAGGGTTGGTGTCAAGTCTTAAATTAAAAGATCTCTGAGATTAAATTGAGAGAGACCTAAAATTGTTCTCCTTGTTTGGAATGGGAAAAGTATAACTTTCTCAGAACGGAAATTCTAACTCAATATCCACTTGGAGAACCTATTCTTCTTGGGGTAGTCGATATAATATCAGTCAATTGTGGACAAGGTCAATCCCTTAAGTTTCACTCCTCCTGACTCAGTGATCAGACTCAAGTACATTAAAGGTCAAATCAGGTGCTTGCTTTTCTGAAGGTCAAACTCAGGTGCTTGGTTTCCTTCAGGGTACCGATTCCAGGCCTGGCTGATTTCACATTTTGTTCATTACATAAGACATCTTGTATTCCACTAATTTCCATAAGGAGACTCTTTCTAACAGTCGTTACACTAACACAAAATCTTCTAGTAATGATGGCAGCATGGATGACCTAAGGTGTGTATATTTACATTGATGGTCTCCCGTAGTTGATTCATACTGACCATCTTCCTGCTTTGAACCCTGCTCACTGTTCCTGGTATTTCAATTTGTGATTTAGGTAGCTAACCAAGCCTTAGAAAATTGCCAAAGCCAATATGTTCATGGTGTCATGTTGGTTATGTCAACCGGACTTCACATGCTGTAGACATCTGAAGGCACAGGAAAATGTGCCCGTCTCTCAAACAATTCTGGTCACTGGATTTGTTTTGCCTCAGTCTTCCTCTTCTTAGCGTCCAAATAACCCTTTCTCTTGCCACCCTCCTGCCAGAAGTGCATGGAGATGTTGCAGGTTGTACCTCCTAAAGGTCCCAGAGGGAGGGCTGCCCAGATCTCAGCTCTGACCTGAGGCTGAAAGTTCTGTTTCCTGCCTCGGAGAAAATGAAGGCAAAGTATCAGGAAGCAGGACTAGGGCCTCTCTGCAGTGTCCTCTACCACTGTGCTGCTGTGTGATTTTCCTTCCACACAACCCAGAAGGGGAAAACAAGCTTGCGTTTAGTTAGAATAAGGCCACATTACAGCATAAGGAAGCCGGAGCCACACAGCTGGGGCTAGGAACATAAATATGACAGTGGAGCCACTACAGAGCAGGGACTAGGTCCACTGACCACACAGAATGACCTCAGCCGATGACAGCAGGCAGTGTGTCTGAATTTGTTGTTTACATCTAGACGATGACTCAAACCCAGCCAAGAGTTTGTCATTTCCGAGCTCTGGTTCTGCCATATTAGTGGTCCTTTGGGACCATAGTGGACTTCGCTAAACTGTCTGGATTAGAGGAGGGTGAGGAGGGAGGGTGAGGAGGGTGAGGAGGGAGAGGAGGGAGGGTGAGGAGTGTGAGGAGGGAGGGTGAGGAGGGTACTGAAAGAGCTGAGGACACATCACCCTGCACTTCAGACATCATGTCCTGTAGGAGCACTCCTCTTAAGCCAGGGGACAACAAAGATCTGGTTCCTCAAAAACTACCAATAGGAGGGAAATAACCTTCCAGACAAAAGCCACTGTTCTCCTTTGTGACAAGAACCCCCTGACAAGTTGGGTAAGAGAGACATTTCAATTAGCCAAATATAAATGTTTATGAGTTAATCTTGTCACTTTTCCTTCCTTTAATAATCTAGTTTACTCTCATTTTAATTCCACAATCAGGTCAGAAGACAGCCTTGGATGGCGGTCTCCATCTCTCGCTTTGTTGAAGACAGTATCTCATCGTTTGTTGCCTCATGTGGTGGCTGACTGGCTGGTTAGCTTCTGGGTGCTCTCCAGTCTCCACCTCCCATCTCTCCACAGAGGCACTGGAATTACAGATGAACATTTCCATGCCTCCCTTTAACCCAAGGTTCTGAGGCTGGGAGCTCAGGTGTGCAAGGGCTTTACCCACTGAGCCATCTCCCCAGCCTGAACTAAGTTTATTTTGACTGTTTTACTTGGAATGTGCTGTGTTTGAACAGACTCTAAATTAGCCTAGATCTCTTGTTCCACCAAACCTGATGACCCAAGTGCTGTGGGATGGTCTGTATGTCAAATGTGTTGCTGATTGGTCAATAAATAAATCACTGATTGGCCAGTGGCCAGGCAGGAAGTATAGGCGGGACTAACAGAGAGGAGAATTGAGAGAACAGGAAGCTGGGTGGGAGAGACACTGCCAGCCGCCACGATGACAAACAGCATGTGAAGATGCCGGTAAGCCACGAGCCATGTGGCAAGTATAGATTAATGGAAATGGATTAATTTAAGCTGTAAGAGCAGTTAGCAAGAAGCCTGCCACGGCCATACAGTTTGTAACCAATATAAGTCTCTGTGTTTACTTGGTTGGGTTTGAGTGGCTGTGGGACTGGCAGGTGAGAGAGATTTGTCCTGACTGTGGGCCAGGCAGGAAAACTCTAGCTACACCCAAGTATCTCCCGGGAACCATCTGATGGAAGGAGAGAGCCAGCTCCTGTAAAGTGTCCTCTGATCTCCACAAGTGTGTCAAGTGAGTGTCCATATTACACACGTACCTGTGTGCACACTAAATAAATGAATACAAATAAAAAGAAAAAAGTGAACTTGATAAGTTACCAAAACATGTTTTAAAAAATGGAGAAATTAGGAGGCCTGTCTTTAAGGGCATTGGGAAGATTTAAACACTGACTAATGGTAAGTGTTTAGAGCAGTTAGGATGATACATTATTAGTGGTAATTTGGAATATCCATGTAGCTTCTGTCCCAAATTGAGCCATTGGGTTATATTGGCTTATGTCTTCCTCCTCCATGGTCTATGGTTCACTCTCAGAGGAGAAAAATCACAGTCACTGGTAAAATCCCTCAGACTTTAACTTGAACCAGCAAGGCTGCTGAAGATGTAGACAGTAAGGCCTCCTGATTAGGGATTCCGCTTCAATAGCCTGATGTTATGTCCCCTAATTTGCATTTCTAATACTTACCTGGGATGGGGCTACAGTTGCTTTGGAAACCACATGCTCCTGTAGCTTCCTGAGAAAGCTTCTAAAAGAAGAAACTTGGGAGACTTGCTCATCCATCTCAAATTGTAGCTGACTGATAATTTGAATGGAATTCTAAATGGAAAATTATTGTCTTTGGGAATTCTTGACCTGTTGTTGAGCAGTGAATACTTTCATTCAGGATAACTGACAGTGTGATTTGCCTTTTCTCTGTGTAAACATTTAGTGTTTTTTAAAAACAATTTTATAAATTTCATTATTAAAAAACAAACAAACTTGTGAATAAATAAAAGCATCACACACCTGAATGAACCAAACCCAAAGTTTAACAACTTGGTGGACTTTATACAGTTAGAACAGGCATTCAGAATGGAAGCGGTGAAGCTTCACATCAGATTTTACACTTTCAGTTTCAAATACGTTGGTGAAGCTTCACATCAGATTTTACACTTTCAGTTTCAAATACGTTGTATGCATTTAGTATTTTTGAATGTTGCGAAGTCTTAAGGTGTTTTCCTGTAATAAGCCTTGATGTGTGTAAATATGATATAATTTGTTGGTACTTGTGGTGGTTTGAAGGAAAATGGCCCCCAAAGGGAGTGGCACTATTAGGAGGTGTGGCCTTGTTGGAGGAAGTGTGTCACTGTGGGGGTGGGCTTTGAAGTCTTTGCTCAAGCTTCCCTCAGTGTGACTGTCAGTGAAGACTCTAAGCCCCAGCACCATGTCTGCCTGCATGCTGCCATGTTCCCACTGTGATGATACTGGACTGAACCTCTGAAATTGTAAGTGAGCTACCCTCAATTAAATGCTTTTCTTATAAGAGTTGTCATGGTCATGGTGTCTCTTCACAGCAATAAAACCCTAACTAAGACAGTACTCCCCATTCAGACTCCTTCAGTCTAAAATTAATCTCTTTCAATTCCAGTAACTTTCCTCAATAATTTCTTTTTATCCATTGTCTCAATTCTCTCATCCTGGAATGTTCTGCTACTTGAACACTGAATTTTCTTGTAGATATTTACTTCTCAGCTTATTTCTGTATTTTTTTTTAACTTTTTAATACTTTTATTTCCCTTTAGACATCTTTAACTTTACTGTTTGAAAATTTGGTGGACATTTTCACCTTCTACCATTTTTGTTTGTTTGTTCTGAGACATCTCACGTAGTTCAGGCTGGCCCCAAACTCCATATGACCTTGAGTTACATGGTCCAGGCTGGCCCTAAACTCCCCGTGAGCTTGAGCTCAGGACCCTCCTGTCTCCACCTTCCAGACACTGTAATTATAAGTTAAGCAAACACTCCTACACCTGGATATTCAAAGCCTGGGATTGGAACCAGGATTATGTGAAAGCCAGGCAAACACTCTACCGAGCTACCTCCCAGCCCCAAACTCTAGTCTTTCAATGAAGAGGCTCTGCTAACTTCAGTCTAAGACGATTGTTCTGTGTTTTCTCTCTGTGGTCAGTTTCCTTGAAGATGGTTCTCTTGTCTCTTGTTTGATGTTTATACTCTAGGCATCCCTCATTTGGGGAACAAATGAGAAAAAGGCATTCATTCATGTTGCTTTTCAGATGGGAGATTTCACTCTGAATCCCAGTTTTCTTTATGGAACACACCTGGTTCCAGGCACTCCAGTTTTCTGTTTTGTTTCTGAGACAGGGTAGCCGCCGCTGGCCTGGAACTTGCTCAGCATCTTTCTGAGTCCTGTGTGGGCCCTCAGTCATGCACCGTCATGCCTAGCTCCAGATTCTTCTATTTTGGTTTCTTCAAAAAGAAGCTTCTAGTCTTCTGTCCGGCTGGTGGTGGGGGTGGAGGGGGCAGGCCTAGCCAAAGGAACTTGGGGAATGGATTTAGAGTTTTGTTTCTTCTTACACCAGGTTTTCAACCAACAGTCCTGTGTTCTTACCTGCTTGAACACCCCTTTCATAGGCACTTTGTTTCTCCAGAGTCTCTCTGGGGTTCGTGGCAGAATTCACTTATTTTTAATTTAGTTTTTCCTTTGACTTACCATGCAAGCTCTAAACACTTGGTTGCTCTGACTCCGTGCGGCTGTTTTGAAGCAGCATGGAAGGATGTGAGCCCCTTACTCATCAGTCTGATTGATGTCTCTTGCCAGCTGAGGGCCTTTTCTTTGCTAAGCACTTGCTCAAACTCAGCCGCTTGATGCTCTCACACTCGTCTTTCTCATCTTCATTTTCAATTATTTCCTAAACCTAAACCTCACTCCCTCATTGCTCCGGGCTTAGTCCAGGCCTATTCCACCCCCTCCCCCCAACTCAACTGAGCTAAGCGATGTCCAAATAGCCAGCCGGTCAACATTATTCTGCATGCTTTTGAGGGTTCCTTGGTTTCTCCCTTACAATGATATACATATCTCATTAATTCTAGCATCCTCTGATAGGAGCTTAGCTTTTTTCAGAAGTTAAAGTTAGATGCTTAAGAGTGTAGGATGTGTCTGAACAGGGACTTCAACCCTAATGCTGTACTGACTGAAATGTCTGGGGCCCCTGTACTCTGATTATGACAGCTTCCTTCTAATTTCAGCTTTAATTTATTTTCCACATTACATCATTCAGTTGTCTTCGATCTCCAATGAGATGTCACTGCTGGAGACTTTCAGTGCCTTCGATGTCTTTTGTATTTCAGAGAGAGGGAACTGTGTATGTGTGTATGTTCCTGTGTGCGCTCCAGTGTGCATTGTGCCGCATCCCTCCTACCTTCTGCCTCATTTGAGACCGTGTCTGATGTTGGATAAGCCATAGGGCAGCCTGTCAACTTCCAGGGACTCTTGCCTCTGCTCTCTGCCTTACTTTAGTATAGCAGCAAGCCACAACACTGAACTTTTAAATTGATTTTTAGTGTATGTGCCTGAGTGCACATTTGGGCACAACTTGCACATAGTACCTGACGGGCCAGAGGAGAACCTTGGATTCCCTGGAACTAAAGATACAGATGTTCGTGACCCACCATGTGGGTGCTGGGAAGTGAACCTGAGTCCTATGGGAGAACAGCAAGTGCTCTTAACTGCTGACCTATCTCTCCAGCCTCAATACTCAGCTTTCATGTATGTTCTGAGGTGCTGAACTTGGACCAGCATGTGTACATGACACCCACTGAGCCATTTCCCAGTCCCTCCTAAATTATTCTTCTCACTAACCCCTGGATGGTATTGGTTTCCTGGACACACTGTGCTCTGTCTTCCTGTTCTTTTTTGTGCATGGTTTCTTTTGGAACTCCTTTTCTGTGGAAAATTGTTCTTCCCCATTAAATCCCACCAAATGTGACTCTTCCATGAAGTAGGGCTGGCTGGTACCTTTCTCCTCTCCTATCAGCAGTTTCTTTTTCTAGCCTTATAACTGCCCCCCCCCCCCCCAGTACCTATGGAAAGAAATGCTACCAGAATCTATTGTATTGCAGCAAGATCGTCTGTTTCTATTTCTCTTTCCCTTTAGATTCTGAGACCTTTCAGAAGGAACCAGTACCTAGGAGGTATCCCAAGGACATTTGTTGAATTAATGCGACTGGGACTGCCTGGAACTGCCACACTTCTTATTGCAGCTCAAGGGCAGATGGGGAAAAAAAAAAAAAAAAAAAAAAAAAAAAAAAGATGTGAACCAATGAAACTGCATTTCGGTTCTGCATGCCCCTGGTGGACGGCCACAGGGGACGGCTGCCAGCACTGAAGGAAGGGCACGTTGTCCAGCTCTACGCCCACGAGAGTTTGCTCCGCTGAGCTTCCCTCCATCTTCTTCCTTACTTCTGATTTAATGTTCTACTTCTTTGTTCTCTTAGCGTCTATTGTCTGGATGCCTTGATGTCTTTTGGTTTATAAATAATGAATACCGTGAAGTAGCTCTTGTGTATTTCCCAAGAGACTTCATGTTTAAAACACTCATTACCCCCACCTTCCCTCCCCTTCTTCTCTCCTCTCTTCACTTCCTCTCTCCTTCCTTTTTGAAGAGACTAGCCATTACTATTTTTTTTTTAAGCCTGGAAAACCATTTGCAAAGGAAGAACGCCTTCTCTCTCCAGCCTTCCCAGAGCCCACTCTTCCCGCCACGGGAAGATCCATTCTAAGGCGGACCCCAGAAGTCAGAGAGCAGCAGGCCAGCCCTTTAAGGTATCCTTCACTTGACCCCAGGCATCCAAAGCAAGAACCAAAGAGCTCTCCAGCTTCAGAACTCCGCCTCTGCCCCCCAAGTCCCGGCCTCGGGTTTCTCCCTTCCTCCAGCCTCTGTTCAGACGGCCACTTCCAAAGCCCGATTCCCTTTGCAAGCACAGAAGCCGGCCCTTTGGAAAACCCGTTTTCCTGACTCTGCAAAGATTCCTGACACTTTCTTTACTTCCTTAGTATGAGTGGTTTTTCTGTCTCTCTCCTCCCCTCCAAGTTTGGGTTAAAGTTTCAGTCTTTTGTTATTCATTTCTTAAGGCAACAGCTGTGCAAACCTGGCCTCTTCTTTGTTGCTGGTGCCAGAGCCGAGGAGAGGAGGGGAAACTGTCAACCGTTTTATTAAGGCAGATCCTTAATAAAGTAGTTTATTTGTTTAAGAGAACCGTTCCATCTTTTTTCATATTTAATTTTTTTCTCTTTTAAAATCCTTCTTGAGTTATTGAATTCGAGCAGCTTTAAGATTCCTTATTAATCCCGGTATCTTCCTCCTAATCTTTTCAAGAGCCAGGGTTTGAATGAGTTCACCCTAGGAAGCAGGCACAAAGGCAAACCTACAGCACTCACCACCATAGCATTCCTTTCTGTAGCTCCCGACACCCCCCTTCCCTTTGCATTGCTAATAGTCGCCCAGGAGAAAGCTTTTCTCTTTAGACCAGGCTGAGTGGAAACCGCACAATCCCTGAGCAAAGAGAAGCACAGCAATAAAAAAAGATGTCTTTTTCTAGTTTCCAGGAAAAGAAACTCAAGACTTTCCCAAAGAATATCGGAGGCCATTATTTTACATCTGTTGTGGTCAAAGTTGATAGCAACCAGTTTCTCCCCCAACAGGACTTGTACAATATCGCCATTCAAGATCATCCTGGAAGACAGCCTCATGGCTGAGTGAATAATAATCACAAGAAAATGGACGCTCAGTGTGTTTTTGATTAGTTGTTACTCCAGAACAGAAGAGGAGGTTAAATCTGTGCTCCAGGCCTCTATCTTCCGACCCTGCTCTAGCCTTCCCTCCCGGACACCCTGCCTCTCAGCTTCCCCGGCAGCCTTTGCTGGTGCCATTTCATGAACTGCTTCTCTTGCACATTAGATTTTCCTGAGAACTGAAACTCAAGTCCTTACTCTGTGAAACTAAAACAGTTAACTTAGTACAGCACCCTGCAAAGGACAATTTTATTGGATAGAAATGAAGGTGGGAAGTATTCTGTGTCATCAAGCACTTGAGGTGCTGAGCTCAAAGGGTTTCCTTTGGAATATGGAAATCTCTTCCTTCTCCTGCTGGAAGAGGGATTCAGTGTGAGAGAACAGGAGTCAGGCTCCCCGGAGGCAGGGAGACGGCCATGGCTAGAGGTGGTGAATTCCCAAGATGGCTTCTTCTTCAGCCTCGTGACTTCAGACAAAAGTCTGGCAGCCGTTATTCCCCATCAGCAGTCTTGCTGAGGGACTGGCTCCACAAGTTCAAGGCTAGATCAGCACAAGTCGGTCACATGACCGCTGCTGACCAACCAACCAAAAGCAGGGGAGGACTCTCGAGGGATTTAGAAACCCCAAGCCCCTGAGGAGAGACTCCATTTCCGGCTTTCTAAGTCCCCCTCTGCTTGGTAGAGGGTCTTTTTCTCTGTGTGTCTGTTGTACGCACATTTTCTCACCCCCAATAAACGTTTTCCTTCTATAATGATACTGCGAAGGAGGCCCTGGCTGGCCCGGCCAAGGTGTCCCACGGGTGAGGGAAACGTGCCGTGCAGACGTGGTGGTGGGTGGTGTGGCACCTTGGAAAGTCACTCACACCCCAGACACAGCATCCATGTGGAAAGAGGGGGGGAGGGAGGGAGAGGGAGGGAGGGAGAGAGAGAGAGAGAGAGAGAGAGAGAGAGAGAGAGAGAGAGAGAGAGAGAGAGAGAGAGAGGAAAAGAAGAAGAAAAAGAGAAAGGGAGGGAAAGAGGGGAAGCCAAGATGGGCATACCTCATGGTGGGGAAGGAAGAGGGAGGAGAGAGAACAAAGGGGAGGGTTTTTTCTTAAAGGGAACATAGCATGGCATCAGGAGGATGCTGGGTGGGTCCTAAGGGGCGGGTCAGAATACTAACACCTCAACTGCTGGTTCTGTTTTCAGTGCTTGAGACCTCTTGGCTGTGGCCTGTTGAGCTTCACGTCTTTTCCAGCCTTTTCATCCTTTAACTGGCAGAGAAAACAAACCCGATCAAGACCCCCTAGACTGTATCAAGCGGATGGAAAAAGAAAACCCATGCAGAATCAAGCCAGACAGAACCAAGATCCCTGTGCCCAAAACACGATAACGTTTTAAAGAGTTTATTTGCGCAGACCGTGATGCATGGACTGGGCCGCTCCAAACTAGAAGAGGTGGAGGAGGTACATTGAGGGAGGGCACCATTGGAGGCTCTCTAGGACACACAGAGAAGTGGACAACGAAAATACTGTCACACTGGTCTTATTTGATCTGCCCCATGAGAAAGTAGTTCACTCAAGTTTGTTGCTGCTTTGGGATGGTTGAGCTTAGTTACGTTTTTCTTCAGCAAAGACATGACTATGATTAATCTTCACCATGAAACTGATTGGACTTGGAATCACTTAGGAGACACCTCTGGGCATGGCTGTGATGGTTTTCTAGATTGGGTAACCTGGGGTGGGAAGGGCTACACTGAATGTGGGCAGCATCAGCATATGAGCTGTGGTCCTGACTGAAAACAAGGGAGAAATCCAGTGAGCACAGGCCTCTGTGGCCTCTCCTCCCTGACTGTGAAAACAACCTGGCCAGCTGCCTCATGCTATATCACTATATCTTTCCCATCAGGATGGGCTGAACCCCTAAAATGAGCCCTAATAAGCCCCGCCCTCCCCTCTCCCCTCCCCCTAAGTCGCTTTTATCGGGAGCATTGCCACAGCAGACATGAAAGTAGCTAACGTAACTGGTGTCCCCCTGACCTGGCTTGAGTATCTGTAGGGCAAATGTGTGGATACGCATTGTTTAGCTTGCTTTTCCATTGCTGTGATAAAAACACTGTGACCAAGATAACTTACAGAAATGTTAGGTCACCAAGTGGGCCCCTAAGATGGTGATGCAGCTGTCACTCCCTGAGATTGGCTACTGGACCTTAGTCAGGTTAGATGCCAAGAGGAAACAGAAACCTAGCCCCCGGCATTTCTCAAAGACCCTGTGATTCAGGGACCTTGTTTACCAGATAACTACAGTTTCCTCATTCCTCCCTAAACAGCCGTCTGCCACAGGCAAAAGGACATCTGCTACTCATAAACTGACTTGATCACCACAGGCACAGACCCCCTCCCTTCCGGCCTGTTCTATCCAAAATGGGAGGAAAAAAAATCTCTCCAGCCGAAGGGATCTACCATAAGCCCTGAGGACCTTATAAAGCTTACTTGCGCTGCTGTATACTCTGGAGACAGCCCGGCGATTTGTCCCCCAATAAACTTTTTTTCTTACCCTTGGAGTTGTCCTGTTCGGTGGTTTCACTGTGCTCATGTACATGAAGAAAGGATTTATTTGGGCTTATAGTTCCTGAGGGATAGGAGTCCATTGTGGCAGGGAATTGTGATAGCAAGAGGCAGACATGGCAGCGGCAGCCTCTGAGAGTTCACATCCAACTTGCTGCAAGCAGGAAGCAGAGAAAGCACAGTGCACTAGAAATGGTTCCAGTCTTTCAGCTTTCAAAGTCTGCTCCCAGGGACACGTTTCCTGCAGCAAGGCCACACCTCCTAGGCCTCCCTAAATAGTGTGACCAACTGGGGACCAGGTATCCAAATGCCGGAGACTATGGGGACATTCATTCAAACCCTAACACACCTGCTTTCTAGTCAGGTATTAGGTGTTCCTTTATCTGGTTTTCTAAAAAAGAGAGGGCAGGGAGAGCTTGTGCAGAAGGTGAAAAGTGGCAGCTGTTCTTGTCAACATGACTCACCGGGACTAAAACCCAGTTGGCTGGGGACACCTGTGAGGGATCTCTCTTAGTCAAATCATTTAATCTGGCTCTTTTGAGGTGGGACGAGCCACCTTAAATCTTGGCCACACATTTAAAGGGCATGGAAGAAGGAAGACCTGGCTCTTTGCCTGCTTGCTTTCACTCCAGCACTCACTGGTGTTTGAGTCTACTTCTTTAGGATTCTGGCATGTACTGAAGACCAGATGAGACATCCAGCCTGGTGGACTGGACAACTACTGGATTCTTGGACTTTCCACTGGTGGACAGCTATTGTTAGACTAGCTGGACCACAGCCTGTATGTAAGCCACTCTAATAAATCCTCTTTATATATAGATCTATTCCTTTAGAGAACCCTGACTAATACATTCACTCATGTTATTAAGAGGTTGCCACTTTCCATCAGGATCAGCCAGGCGTCACAAGCTAGAAAATCTTCTATCTCATAGGTAAGGTGAAGAATCATTGCTGTCTAATGGGACCCACTGTGTGCTTGGTGTGATGTTAGCACAATATGTGTGCTGCTAGCACAATATGTGTGCTGCTTGACTTAATCTTCACAGTCATAGCATCTTCACTGTGTATGTGTGTGCATGTGTGTGCGCACAAACGTGGAAGCCAGAGGTTGTTTTTGTTGTGCCTCAGGATTCCACTCACCTTGGTTCAAGAGAAGTGTACTTTCTTAACCACAGAGCAATGTCTTTTGCCCTTCACCTTGGTTTGTTCGTTTTAAAATTGTGTGTGTGTGTGTGTGTGTGTGTGTGTGTGTGTGTGTGTGTACATACCTGAGTATGCCACAGAGCTCTTGTGGAGGTGAGAGGACAACTCGCAGCAGTCTGTTTTTTCCTTCCACCATGTGGGTCCTGGGGATAGAACTCAGGTCATCAGGCTTGGTGGTAAAAAGTACCTTTCCTCACTCAGCCATCTTGCCAGGCAGGTTTACCTTGCTTTTGTTTTTGTTTTTGAGACAGAGTCTCTTTCTGGCTTGGAACTTGCCAATATGGCTAGGCTGGATGGCCAGTGACCCCTGGGATCGACCTGCCTCTGTCTCTGAAGTAATAGGATGACAGTGTGGGCTCCCGAGGTCAGTTTAAACTGCTCCTGCTTCCATGGCAAGCATTTCACTGCCTGAGCCGTCTCCCAGTGTCAGTGTTTCTGTCTTCTAAAGAAGAAACAGCCTTTCTCGAGAACGAGGCCCCTGATTGGTTATCTAATTCCAGATGGTCAACCCTCTAATTGTGTAATACAAGTCACCTAAAAGGACTCAACAGGTGTGTGTGTGTGTGTGTGTGTGTGTGTGTGTGTGTGTGTGTGTATAATGTTAAACATACTTTTAGAGATGCTGGTGATATGAGAGAGAGAGAGAGAGAGAGAGAGAGAGAGAGAGAGAGAGAGAGAGAGAGAGAGGGAGAGCTGGGGTGTAGCTGCCCTAAGGCCCACACCCCAAGCCGTCACATTAGTATAAACTTGGGTGAAGGAATGCTAGCTCACTCGAACATGTGGCTTTGGAAGGCCTGGCCCTTCTCCCCATTCCCTCTGCCTTACATTCCTAAAGCTAGCCACCAAGGTCTAGTCCTTTATTTGGCCACTTCCTCCTCCTGAGGCTGACTACCAAAGTCCAGCAATCAAAAGCCCCCTTTGGTTCACCTAATTAACCTGCCCAGTTAAAATTAAACACCTCGTCCTAACACAGGGTTCCCCTTTTCCCTTTATAAACTGCCATTTGCCTGTGTGTCACATCTGTCTCTCCTCTATCCACAGGCAGCCCTTTGTCCCTCTGGGACAAATACCCCTGCCCTCCTTCCCTTGTCCGCTTCCCCTTCTCCCTCCTCTGTCTCCTTTACCCCCACATCCTAGCCCATTCTAACACAGACCTCCCCTTTCCCTCTTCTTAAGAATGATACTTGTGGTGGGAGGTGGTGGCGCACGCCTTTAATCCCAGCACTCGGGAGACAGAGGCAGGCGGATCTCTGTGAGTTTGAGGCCAGCCTGGTCTATAGAGCGAGATCCAGGACAGGCTCCAAAGCTACACAGAGAAACCCTGTCTCAAAAAACCAAAAAAACAACAACAACAACAAAAAAAGAATGACCCCTCCAAGGTCATTTGCTGCTGTTTTTCTGCCTAGTCAGAAAGTGGTCACTTTAACTTTTCTTCCTGCTTAATAAAGGATCTCTCTCTCTGTGAAAACAGGTATTTGGGTATGGTTTGTGCCTCATCCATCATCTGAGAGGAAACCCCTACTGTTGAGGTGGGGGGTCTCCTTCACTGTGTGTGATAAAAAAGGGTTGTTTAACAAAAGGCTCTCTTGGCTTGGACCTGCCTCAACTGAGTGTACCAGGCTGGCTGACACCCCATGGGAGACCTTGCCTTGGAGGAGGTGGGAATGAGGGGTGGATTGTGGGGGAGGACTGGGGGATGGGAGGAGGGAGGACAGGGAAATCTGTGGTTGGTGTGTAAAATCAATAGAAAATATCTTAATAATTTTTTTTAAAATTATTAAAAAAAATAATTTGTTTAAATTTTGTTTAAAACAAACAAACAAACAACAAAACAAAAGGCCCTCTTATCACTTAGGAAATCCCAAGACTGTTAAGTAACAGGCTCCAGGGACAGAAACCATATAATATGCATGTCATACATACAGGCCAACATTCTTTGTTCATACAACAGTTCATTAATTACTGAGAGTCTATTGTGTTAAGATCTGTTAAAACAAGTCTTGATGGTGTAACAGTTAAAGTTAGTAGGCTCAGTGGTAGGTCCTTGTCTAGCATACCTGAGGTTGCAGTAGCAAAAATAGCTCATATACTTTATGATTTTGTTACTTAGTCCTGAAAAATGTTGCATTATGTATTACACACTGACATTTGACTTTACATACTTTTTGAACAATACATACAAAAGATCTTTAAATGATCATTTTCCCAATTGTATTTCATAGCATTATCTCAACCCAGAATGTGCAAGGATCATAACATCTGAGGAAAGTGTTGATATGTGTCTAATTCAGATTATATCTGTACTTCCATAAGCTTTATCCTGACATTTACTAGAATAGAAACCAAACCATTATGGCAGGAAATGGATTTCTATTAAAAATGGAAAGCATTATTGAGAAGTAAACCTTCTCTATGTACTTTTATAGTTTCTTCCTGGGGTCCCGACTAAAAAGCCAGATTAACAAGAGAGCAGACAAACACACAGGTTTAACTGTACAAGAGTTCACAAAGAGACGTGTTGTGGAGCAATTTCGTCTGAGATCAAACTCTCCATCTCAAAGGGAAGCTCCATTAGAAACAGGATGTTCTAAGGGGAAGTAAAACATTCCACCCTGCAAAGAGGCTCCTTAAACTCAACAAATAAACTACTCAAAAGCTTCAGGAAGTCCCTGAAACCGACTGGATGCACTAGATTCCCCAAGTATAAATGAGCAGTAAGGACAGCTGAGCAGCACCTTCAGCCAAGTTGAGCTGCCTAGAAGAGATTCATACCTGTTGGCACCAGAGAGAAGTCACTGTCAGTCAAGTGACGCCTGGTCCCAGTCAAGTGACTGTAGGTGCAGCTCTTGTGAGTTGTCACTCATGTAGGGGTGGGCTTTGGTGATGTAACTGTCTTTGCCCCTGTAAGGGACCCCTCACCCATATTCCTATAAGTAACCCAATAAACTCACTGGTTCATGCAGTTGAACTTGGATGACATCTGTCTGTATATTGATCCATCCTAGTTCCCCATTTAAGGTGAATAGATGTTTGTTCAAGTTTCCTCAAAAATAGTTTCATACAACATAATATGACTCCACAAGGTTAGAATTTGAAATCTATCCACCATTTTAAGAAAGGGGGAAAGAGGCAATTTCAAAGAGCAAATAAATGACTTTCAGGTTAACAGAGGGAGAGATGATGGTGGCCGTGTAAGAAAATGTCTGCTCAGGAGACTTCTCACCTGGGTGAGGCTGTCTCAGCACGGAGTATCCTTTGGCTATCAGAGTTGATCTTCCCATGCTGTGAGTCTTCTAAGGAGAAGAGATTAAAGCCGTTGAGTTTGGGAGGGTGGGGGTAGGCTTTATGTTTCAGAAGGTAAGGACAAGTGAGAAAAGACCTCATCCTTCAGCTGTTGATTTTTAAAATAAAAAAACCTAAAAAAAAAAAAATGCGTGTGACATGGCATGTATGATGGTTTGAAAGACAATGGCCCCCATAGGAGTGATACTATTCGGAGGTGTGGCTTTGTTGGATTAGGCCTTATTGGAGGAAGTGGGTCACTGTGGGGGTGGGCTTTTGAGATCTCCTGTGCTCAAGCTACTCCCAGTGACACAGTTCACTTCGTGTTGCCTGTGGACCAAGATGTGGGACTCTCAGCTACTTCTCCAGAACCATGTCTACCTGCATGTTGCTTCTTACCCTGACAATAATGGACTAAACCTCAGAAACTGTAAGCGGGCTCCAACCAAATGTTTTCCTTTATAAGAGTTGCTGTGGTCACGGTGTCTCTTCATAGGAACCCTCACTAAGACAGCTCGTATATGGAGGTTAGAAGACAACTTGTGGGAGGTGGTTCTCTTTCCACCGTGGATTCTGAGGCTCAAACCCAGGCCATCATGCTGTGCAAATGCAGTGTGTGTTTTTAGCCACTAAGCTAGAATGCCGGCCCCAATTGTTGATTCTTAAATGTCCTTTCAGTTGCTGTTTTTAGATTAATTTTTATTGTTTTTATTTGTGAATTGTGTCAGTATGTGTACCTGAGTGCAGGCCCTGCAGAGGCCAGAGCTATCAAGTCCCCAGGAGTTGGAGTTACAAGTAGTTGTGAGCCACCTGACATGGGAGCTGGGAATCAAACTCAGGTCTTCTGGAAGAGCAACAAGTGCTCTCAACCACTAAGCCATCTCTCCAGCCTCTGTTCTTGATGTTTTAAAGACAAGGTTTCATGTACCCCAGGCTGTCTTTGAACTTGCAACATAGTCAAAGGTGACCTTTGAACTTCTGATCCTTCTATCTCTGCCTCTTGAGTGCTGGGACTACAAGCAATGGGCACCATGCCTGGTTATACAGTGCTGGGGATTGAATCCAGGCCTTCATGCACGCGAGCAAGCACTCTTATCAACTAAGCTAGAACCCCAGCCCTGACACTGACATTTTTTCTTTAAAATGCAGAAATGGCTCACCAAAGCAACCTCCTGTTGGTTTCAGACTTGTGCCATTGTGGCACAGTCTGAGGAGAGGCACATATCCTGACCTTTACTAGAAGAGGAATCAAATTATTATGGCAGGAAATGGATTTCTATTAAAAATGAAAGGCATTTTGAGAAGTAAACCATCTCTATGCAATTTTACAGTTTCTTCTCCTTAACGTTCTGTTGGTTTCAGACTCAAAATAACCCTCATGCAGTTGTGGCACAGTCTGGACCCTTTCAGTGCATCTATTACCCACTAAATAGACGTTGCTTTTGTTAACCCTTTGAAAAGGCGTTTAAATACTTATTTGTAAATTCAACCTAATGAGAGGTAGATTTTGTCTTATTTAACAATCTTACCTTTGATTAAAGGTAAGATTTTAAGTTTACATAGAAAAAATTTTTTAATAATATTTTCACATCTTTGCTAATGTTCATTTTCTTTGTCCACTAACATGATACAAAAAAGACAACCTTTCTTAATGATGCTTTGTATCATCAAGAAGCACTGAGTCTTAAGGAAGTGCCTCTGCTTTTAATATGAGAAGGTTTTTGAATTACTGCAGAGACTGGGAGGATTGGAGCTGGTGGGAGTTCCTAATTGATAATATACCCCATGGGACACTTGTCTTTGTAAGGACAGTATTTCAACAACTATCAGCAGGAGTAGTGGTGGGTGAGTTCAGAGGAGAAACCAATACTTTTAAAACTTTGAGTACTTAACAATTGGAAAACTCCTATAGATCCATCATTATCTTGAAGTCTGAGGCAGGAAGGGTCCAAACTGGAGGTCCACCTACAGAACACAGCAAATCTGAAGTCAGCCTGAGCCATGTAGATCTTTTCTCATAAACAAAACCAAACAACAACAAATACACACAAAACTAAAAAAAAAAAAAACCAAAAAAAAACAAAAAAATTTTTTTAAAGGGAGTGAAATTACTTGTTCATATGTCTCTTTTTTGCACTTGCTCGTTAAAGCGGGTAATGTTAGCTAGGTGTGGAGGTAGACATCCATGACCTCCACACCTGGGGTGATCAACACAAGTTCAAAGGTAGCCTGGGCTACAGCAAGTTCTAGGCCTACTAGTGGGCAGAGCAAGACCTTGTCTGAATACATGATAGATAGACAGATGATAGATAGGCAATAGATAGATAGATAAATGATAGATATAGAGGATAGATATACAGGTATATAGATGATAGATATAGATGATTGATAGATAGATAGATAGATAGATGATAGATAGATAGGCTGGGGGGAGAGAGCTTTCAGTGGACAAATACATTTGATGAGAAAGCCTGATAATCTGGGTTCACTCCCAGAATCTATATAGCAGAAGAAGAAAACTGACTCCTACAAGTTGTTCTTGGGTCTTCACAAATGTACACGAGTAAATAAATTTGTTACTATTTTTTCTTTTTAAAAAGATCTGTTTTTATTTTATGTGTATGACTGTTTTTACTGTACGCATGTCTGTGCACCACATGCATTCCTGGTGCCCTCAGAGGCCAGAAGAAGGTGCTGGATCCCCTGGAACTGGAGTTGCAGATGGTTGTGAGTCACCATGTGGATTTTTGGGAACTGAACTCAGATTCCCTGCAAGAGCGGGAAGTGTTCCTAACTGCTGAGTCATCTCTCTGTCCCTAAATAAATGTTTTTCAAAGTGGAAATAAATACATAGATATAATAAAACAAAAAGGGAAATGTGCAATAAAGATTTGGAATAACCTCATGACCTTTTAAAGTCACAGAAAATCTATGACAGGCTATCAAGGGAACTACAGCTGATAGAAACTAATATTTTTTCTTAGGATGTGTAATTTCTCCAAAATAAATCTGAAAATCATTAAGAACTAAACCAAGACAGCAAATTCCATGAGGCTGTAGTGATTATTTTTAACCAATTCTTTGTTTAGATTAAATTGAACAAACAGCCTCTGAGGCAGTCTTGATATTGAACCGTCCCCACTGGAGGAGGGCACACCAATCGATTCCTCTTATTTAAGGTATTAAGACTGTTGAGAAATGTAAATAATTGAAAGAAAGCTCTTTGGAATTTAAAAGGTTTTGACACAATAGACATCCATGTAGCTGTTCATTTGGCCAAGTGCACCACACGGATGCTACCTAGGGGAGGAAACTTGATGGCTACATTACGGTGTCTGACAAAAGGCTATAAAGCACTGGCTGGTGAAGTCAGTTCTTTTATTACTCCTGGCTGAACTTCCACATCTCCTCAAACCCACAGTTGTGATGTAGGGAAATGATATCTCTCTCTCTCTCTCATTTAAAATTTCCTTTCTATGTGTATGTGTGTGTGTGAGTGACTTCTTTTTTTTTTAAATCTAAAGAATTCTTTTTAAGTGTGTGTGTGTGTGTTTGCGTGTGTGTGTGTGTGTGTGTGTGTGTGTGTGTGTGTGTGTGTGTGTTTGCATGTGCGTACACATGAGTGCAGGTGCCTGTTGAGGTCAGTAAAGGGCATCAGATTCCTCAGAGCTGGAGTTAGAGGCAGTTGTGAACTGCCCAATGATGTGGGTGCTGGGAATTGAACTCCAGTCCTCTGAAAAAGCAGCAAGTGCTCTAAACCACTGAGCCATCTCTTGAGCCTTAGGAAAGATTTATTTCCTCATCCATTATTAGGTTCATGCCCAAGATGCCTATAACAAGTCAAACTAACCAAAGAAGAACATGAAGGTTGAAGCGACAAAGGAGCCGTCAGAGGAGAAGGCTCAAAGAAACAGGGAAAACAGTACAGATGTAGGCAGTGGTGTGCCTGTGTGGTTGGAGGACTAAAGGGTGACCTCATGGTAAAGTGGGGAAATTCAGGAAGATCTAAGTTTCAGCTCCCTGGAGGCTCTTGTCTTTGAAGATGAGTAGCATTGGGTATAGGGGAGAGACATCTGAAATGAAGATCTGTAAGTTTATTTATTTATTATATTTTAACTTAGCATACTAAATAATGGCTTTCATTATGTAAAAGACTGCTTTAGAGTGAACTCAGAAAATTCCACTTTCCAGTGGGATGGGGTAGGAGAAAGTATGTCTTGACTACTCTGTGTCCCCAGATGTCACAATGCCAGCGTGCCATAAACCCTGTCACTGAGAAAGAAGGCTATGACTCATTTGCTCATCCATCCATCCACTACCCATCCCCCCATCTATTACTCAGTCACTCATTCATTCATTCCTGTAGTGCTACGGAGTGAGTCTCGGGCCTCGTGTGCATGTTGGGCAAACTACCATCAAGCTATCACCTCCCCAACTGCAAGAAACCTGTTATTGACTAATAGTGTTTTAACCAAATTGTGGAAATGCCACCATTTTAGTAACCTTTTAAGAGCCCCGGTGACACCACATCTAACTACACACATCAGCATGGATTATTTAACCAGAAATGAGTACATGCATCTGCACGATGTCCCTTTATTTATTCTCCTGTGCTAGGTGAGTGGAAAAATTTTAATGCATCTCAGGAGCCAAAACAGTTATTTTTCTGTAAGATACAAAGAAGAGAAAAATTGAGCTTTCTCTGCTGCATGCTGTCATAGATTAATGAGAATGTGAATTCTTGCCCCATAGCTTCTGCATTTAATATTATCTCTCTTATTTGAAGATGATGCTTGATGGGTTGGCCAGGACACCCCAAACACAGAGCAACTTTCCTTGTTTGTAGGAAGTCTTCGGCAGAGTAAAAGCTAAGTGGTCACACTTTGGAAACCTCAAAGTAAAATACTACAAGGTAAATAAAAATTTATTTTCCTATTTCTCTAATAGTTCAGAGGTCAGTGAGTTGTCCAGGGCAAGTAGATAGCACTGATCCACAGGCCACGGGGGGATCCAAGCACACCAAGTTCCTGAAGCATCAACCCTTAAAATGCCTCATGATGGGCTGACTAAAATTCCAACCACAGAAGGGAAAGGAAGAATGAGCCAGGCAGTTTCCTTCCACCATTGTTATATTATTATAGTAACATAATAATATTAAGATAATACGGGAGTTTATCAATTGTTGGAATCCTTGGATGCATCAATCAGTAGGGATATTGTCTTCTTATGTAGACTTCCAAAACCTCATCCTTTGCCTTACCAGTGGTCCGCTGAACCCTGCCCCACTACAGTACCCCCTACCACATTACATAGTACCTCCTGCTAACATCAGTGGGAAGAAAATGCACATTAACAAACTTTGGTTAGGTTTGTATCCTGCATCTCAGTCCTGACTTTGTCTGGCTCTATCTGAGCCAGCATACAAACACTGTACTTATGTATATATGTATGAAACATTCTCTGAAGTGTTATAAGCCAGCACAGAATTCCAGGTTCTTGTGTTCCACAACAAAGAATTGCATCAGGAACACATAACAAGATAACAGAAATAGACATCATTTATTTTAAAATTTATTTATTTAAAATATTTTTTTCTTTATTTTTTATTTTCCATGTATGAGTCTTTAGCCTGCAAAAATGTTCGTGCACCACATGCATGCAATGTCCTCAGAGGCCAAAAGAGGGCATCAAATTCCTTGGGCTGGAGTTACAAATGGTTGTGACCACCATATGGGTGCTCAGAATTGAATCCCAGTCCTCTGGAAGAACAGCCAGAGCTCTTAACTGCTGAGCCATCTCTCTAGTCCCAAGAGAAAGGCTCTCTTCAAGATGGAAGTAGATTGTATAGCTGATGTTTTCTTTAGGCCTTCAACCAGCTCCCAAACAAAGACACAGAGACTTATTAATTATGAGTGCTCGACCTTAGCTTAGGATTGTCGCATTAGCTCTTATAACTTATATTAACCTGTTTCTCTTCATCTATGTTTTGCCTTGGGGCGTTTTTATCTTTCTTTCATTCTGTATGTCCTACTTTCCTGTTTCCTTTGTGTCTGACTGGTTGGGCCTTGGCCTCTCCCTATCATCTCCTTTTCTTTTTCCTTGAACTTACTATTTACTCCTATTTACTCTCCCTGCCCAGAAGTTCTGCCTATACCTCCTTTGAAACTATTGACCATTCCGTTTTTTATTAGCCCAATCAGTCCCTTAGGCAGGCAAGGTTAAAAAAGCAACACATCTTTACATAATTAAACAAGTATTCCACAACATAAACACCTCTACATAGTTAAACAATGCAACACACCTTTGCTTAGTTAAACAAATATTCAGCAACAGGATAGTGAGTTGGGAAAAGGGATACACTAGTGAGCACTGGGCCAGGAGTCTCAAGGACACTTTGTAGGTCATTTTCACAGCCCTTGTTTTCTCTAGCATTTGCATATCAAGGGCTTTACTCTGGCATTTGTAGATGGAGGCTTTTCTTGAGCATGCTCTGTTTGTTGTGTGTAGCCTGGATAGGGGAGGATTCCCAGGTCTTTGCCAACTGGCTTCTTTCCTATGTCAATTTTGCTGCTGCCTTCTCCAGCCCCTTGCAAGCTCGCCATTCTTATCCCCCTGGTGCACCTGACTCTTTCTAGTTTCGCTTACTTCTCTCTATGGGGAAAACAAACAAACACAAAGCCCACAAACTCTTTTTGCTTAAGAACTTAGGGTCAAAACGTCCTCCCTATGGCAACCAACACCTCCCCACCTTTGCAGTAGTCCTCTTTGGTTAGGTCCAGATACTTTGTTTATTTGTTTACTATGCCCATTTGCTGTAGCTGAAGCTCTTTCTCTGGCCCTGGCATCATGACCCACAGAACACCTTGGCCATGCAGCCACGACAATAGACTAAGCAAACAATAGAGTGATGGCTGGGG